>NW_020884977.1:1050119-1249195 GCF_003945725.1 Corapipo altera
TTCTCACCTCATTAAGATTTTGAGACTTTAAAGCACCTCTGCTTGTTTATCTCACTGGCCAGCAAGTAACTGCTACAGTTCCTCATGTCTTGTGTGAAAGGTCACACAAGAACTCCACAGCCATGGCACCAAACAACACTTTCTGGGCAAAAAGATTTCTGGTTTGTTTTTCTCCCCTTTGGCCAGCTAAAAAAACCCAAACCAGCCATTGACTTCCAGTTAATGAACCAGCTCCACACATCCTTCCAGCAGCCCTCTAGCAAATTCCTCCACCACCACAGCAGCCAGTGTAACTCACCCCAAACCAGAGTTGAAGATAATGGTTAAGATCCAAAGCAGCAGTGAAGAAATGTTGATTCCCAAGCAGCACCAAAAGACTCCTTTTGTGCTCCCTCAATCCCGGGGCAGTCTGTGCTGCTAGCAGGGGGTGGGAGAACTGCTGCAAGGTGGCTCCAATCTACATCAGCCACCGGTGACCTCCAGAGCCTGGTGCAATCAGTGAGAACAGGTGGGGCAGGGCACACAAAGCCTGGTTCAGGAGCTTCTCACCTCATTAAGATTTTTAGACCTTAAAGCACATCTGCTTGTTTATCTCACTAGCTTTTTGATAGCTTTATGATGAGATCAAATACAAGCCATTTGCAATTATGAGATTAATAGGGGCATTTTAAAGCTGTTACTAGGGCTGAGATGTTTTGTACAATGCTGTGTGTTGTTTAGGATACTATTTATTTAGTATTTATTTGTTTACTGTCATTTATTTTTACTGTCCCACACAGTAAATTCATTTAGATATGAATTAGAACTCTAAAAAAGATGGTGCTTTAATCCTGGTGAGCAATACATAAATCTCCTCTACTTGAGGAGGGGCAGCTGATTCCACTGCTGTGACTCTCCTCCCACCCACTTTAGCTCTCCCATTTGCTTTAGGGACAAGAAAGACAAAGGGCATTTTCATTTTCAGTGAAACTACAGCCAAAGGCATGGTAACATCAGCAGACCAAAGCTGCCCTCTGGAAATGTTACCCAATTCTTCTTCTTTCTTTATTTTACAGATCAGGTTGTGTGAAGTTACTTGAGAAATATTGTAAAATTCAGAGGGGTGATTTTTTTAATATGCACAGCTTTTCTCTCTCTTTATAATCTGTACAACTTTCCTATGTTGTTATTCAATAATCCAAACAGTGAAATACAGTTGTCTTCTTCTGGGGAAAAGGAAGGTGGATGGATTTTTTTGGGGGGGCAGCTCCAGGGACCACTCCAACAGCTACTGGAAATTTAAAATTCCTTCATAACATGCAATTCCTATTCAAGAGGATATGCTTAAGGAGCATTTAGTACCTTGCATTTAAATATTGATTTGGGAACAATATATAGAGAAAAAAAATTAGAAATCACAACTTACTGGTCTTTTGATTCTGCTTAACTATAAACCTTTTACTTAGACAACAACAAAACCGCAAACAGGCAAACAAAGAAACAAAGAAAAAAACCAGCTAGAATATCCCAACGTTTTGAGACAAAGTATATAAAGCTTATCTGTGGTGAAACTGTGGTTTACCTTTTTATTAGCAGTCACAGGGCCTCAAGATTTATGATGCTGCTTCTTTCAGCAGGCTGGTTCTGCTCATCACCTCAGCCAGGTAAATCAGACACTCAACCCTCCTGGAGTGTGCTGAGTGACAACAACAGGCTATTCATCTTGTCTTCTGAAAGAGAGTTGATTAAATTTATTTATCAAGTCCCCAAACACATGAATATAAAGACACGTAACTAATTACTTGATTAATTGACCTAATTTTTTGAGCAGCTTTCTCCTCTCCACCAAATATTCTGGGATACCTCTCCCCTTCTGCCCCCAAGCCCCAAACTGAAGCATTTCAGTGTGGAAAGACTGTCATGTGTCTAATGGGAGCTGCAACTTCCAACTTGTTTGAAAAATAAATCCTAAAATTTCAGGATACTGGAATTAGACCATCACTACCGAAACACCATTAAGAACAGTAATGATTTAAACCAGATTCTTCTGAAAATTGTCAAGACCAGAACTGAAGTGTATGCATAGAGTGAAATTCTTTTTTCACTAAGCTAAGTGATGAACCCTGCATGTCTTTATCCTTTGGTGTATAGAAGACTTGCACATTTCATGGAATTCCAAAAAACATTAAGAGCTGTAGTGTTTGTGTTGATACAAATACAGGCAATAAAGCCATGGGATGCCAATATTACAGTTCTGCCAAAATAGTCAGAGTAATCCAAATTTACAATTCTTCAGCAGTTAAAAATATATCTTTGATGTGACTAAAACCTGGGATTTTATGTTCAGATAAGTAAGTTCAATGATAGTTTTAGGTTTTTCAAAGTGTATGTGAAAAAGATCTTTTTAAAAACGTTTTTCTCTGGTTTTAGTTTTGAGGATACAGGCACCAACATACCTATGTATGCATTTCTAAAACAAAGGTGATATTTAATTTTACACAGTATACTAAAATTACATCTCATTAGAATCATAGAATGGTTTGGGTTGGAAGGGACCTTAAAGATCATCTCATTCCACCCCCTGCCACGGGCAGGGACACCTTCCACTAGACCAGGGTGCTTCAACCTGGCCTTGGACACTTCCAGGGATGGGGCAGCCACAGCTTCTCTGGCCAACCTGTGCCAGGGCCTCCCCATCCTCACAGGGAAGGATTTTTTCCATGTATCCAACCTAAATTTCTCCTCTTTCATTTTAAACCCGGTATCACAGAAGTTTATCTAGAGTTTATTACATTATGTGAGTGTGCTCAGGATAGAAAATTTGCCTGAGGGAAAAGTATAAGGGGAATTTCTGAGCTGGATGGAAACGGGCAATACAGCACTGGAACAAATCCTGGTCCTTTTAGATTTACACTTCTATTTCTGTATCAAATTAATATAGATAAGCACCCACACTTCTGAAGCAGGAGCTTTTCTGCAACTGCTTTACCCTCTGCAAACTTCTTCATAACTTTTCCTGTATTAAATATAGTAAATCAGAACTATATTTCTTGCCAGAAGTTCTACAGCTCTGAAGGTAAAAGCAAAGGCTGCATATAACACGGCCAGTATTTAAAAAGCTATTAAGATCCTATCCACTCTTTTTCTAAGCACTCAGTGGGGGTATAAAGGCTTCATTTTTCACAGCCTTCTCCCTGGCCCTCTTCCCTGGGACAAGAGATTTCATCAAGATGAGGTGCCAGGGAATAATTCCATGGCTTAAAGTGAGAAGATCCAAAGATAAACATCCAAAGATGTGGACATTTCCTAAAATACTGTAACAATTTCAAAAAAACAGGAGAATAGGAAAACAGAGGAACTAAAGAAGGAGGTGGGGGGGTGGCACAGGGCATGAACAAAACGTGGCAAGATGCTGAAAAACAACAAAAGGCAGCAAATGATACAAATTCCACCAGCTGTAGCCTTGCAGCACATTTAGTTTTCATCCTCTGAAAGACCTGAGTTAAACCCCAGTGAAGTGATTCAGTCTGGATCTGAATTTCTACAGCACGTAACGATACGAGAGCTTATACTGCTGGGAAGGTGCTTGTCATAACAACCCTGAGCACCAGGATACACCAAAGAGTCAGGCATGTACCTCCTATTAAAAACTATTAAATTTTAAAGAGCCAACCATTATTGCAGGAAACCCCTGAGCCATGGTGTGCTCTGGGCCAGAGCACAGCAGTTCCTCTGCCAGCACAGCACTGCTTATCTCCAGCTTCTGTCCTTCCTCTGGCTCCCATTACTGGGGAGAGTGAGAAAGAGGGTATTGAGCTAAATGGATCCTTGTTCTGACATCATACAACCTGCCTCTTGTTCCTGGGGTGTACAGAGCAAATGCCACAAAGGGGAAGAGAACACAAGCAAGTCAGAGGAACAGAATAACATTTCTTGTAATAATGCCGTTCAAAACCCCTATTTCCTGGTTTTTAAATATTTTCCTATGATTGAACATCATAGAACAGTAGCTCAGTGTAACGTAAATACACTTACAATTCTTGTGTAGCTCTAAGTAAATTAGGGCATCTACAGTATCAATATAAAGACTGAACATTTCCTCCTGAAGTAGTATAACAGCATCTGCCCATTGTACAATTTCAAAATTTGGAAGACTTGGCTCAGGTTTTGGTAAGCACAGAGAGACAAGCCCGTAACCAGCAAGCACAGTATGCACAGCATGCACAGCCTCCTGTACAGCACCTGGAGACATGAGGACTCAGACACTTCCTTCACCCTAAAGCTGTCAGTCCTTTCTCTTTGCTATGAGAAAACTGCATTTCAAAGCATGGGCAAAGCATTCCATCTCCCTGATGAAGATTCCATTTCATACCTGAAAGGGAACATCACGATTATAAAACACAGTAAGGCCAGCAGGGATGAGCACTGCGCAGGGAAGCACAACGCTGAGTAGATAAGCACCAAAACAAGGTATTTTATTCTCTAACCCTGATAAGAATTTGAGCCCTAATATGAGGCAGACCTCTGAGACTTCTTGTGTTTCGTTCTTTTGTTACCTAAATAATTATCTTTTGACCAAAGTGTATTTTTCTTTATCCCCCCTTTACTTATACATATGTGCTCCTCCCCCTGATGGGAAAGTATTATTGAGCTGTGAATCAACTGCAGCCAGTGGAAGTAGCAAACTAAATAAATAGAACAAATATGAACCCTGATGCAGCCATAATGTAAATTTGAGGGTGTCTTCATGACCAGTGCAGTCCAAAGAAAATAAAAAATAAGTAAGAAACTTCTGCTTTAAAGAACTTTACCTCTTTCTACTTTAAAGAACTTTACCTCTTTCGTGACTCTGAGTTTTCTCGCAAAGAAATTGCACTAATATTCATTACTGTAAATCCGAGAGATAATCGAGGAAGTGGAAGTATTCCACAGATTTATTTTTTTTCCTAAATGCAGGAAACTGCAGAACTAACCACAATTTGCCCTGCACAGTTGCAACCCCAGACCTGCTGGGCAGAACCGTGAGAATGAATCCTTTAAAAGAGGTGGTGATGCTGCTCTGCTCCAGCAGGTCGTTAAAGCAAACACCTCCCTGTTCTTCAGACACTTGAGCAATTGCACTGAATACTTATACGAGCCTCAAGTTGGGACGTGCATAAACACTCATCTTGAATTCACATTACATCCAGTTTTTATGGTACCAGAGGTATTTTGAGCTCCTCGTGCTGGAGTTGGGGAGCGCAAGAGAAAGACGTTTAACTGTTTTTATTTTTACTGTCAACATTTAACTGTTGCTCTGATGATTTTGTTTCTCCTGAGTAAAATAACAATAAGCTTTAGCCATCAGGTACCAGCCACTAGAATCTCAAGTACCAGTACCCACTCAAGGAGGCATTTCTATTTTTCAGCATCCTTGTTCTGATCTTCAGCTATGAAGCAATCCAATATTCTCTAGAAAGAAAGTGATATTTTCTGTTATTATTGTACTAGCAGGTGCTGTACTCCGGGTGAAGGGACTGCATTTCACTCTAAAACTCCTTGACCTTCATTAGTGCTTCAGGGAGCTTGAAAGCCAGATGTAATAACAAAAAATTCAATAAAATAGGCTAGTTCATATTTTTCTGGTTTTCTGAAACAACAGCGAAAATAGTAACCATCAGGTTTAAAGATTAATTTGAAATGAAATGCTCACAGGCAAATAGGTATGATAATTGTGTTAAATCATATACAGCTTGTTTTTAAAAGGGACATGAAATGTTATAATTAAATCAACTTCTAGATCATATTTTAAGGTATATTATTTTAATTAATCTATTTGAAAAAGAGTTTGCAAATAACCAAGGTAGCAATTAGATATTGCAATTTAATCAGTTTTTAATTTTGACGTTTAAAAAAAGAGGAGGTGAAGGTTTAAAATAAGACTTCTAGACATTTACAGACCAATATATATCCATATATATTATGGCCACAAAGACTTTCATACCTGCAAAGCTAACTACCTGCTGTATTCTGCTATATTAAGTCTTGGGATCTTCATATAGTTTATGTGTCACATAGATTTGCCAAAGAAATGTTTTGTATGCACAGATATAACAGTGCACCAGTCATACTGAGTAAAGCTCTGTATGATTGAAGTATTTTAGAATCATTAAGGTTGGAAAAGACCTCCAAGATCACCGAGTGGTATCTCTGCTGACATTTTACCTCACACCCCATTCTGATATCTCTTTTCTACTTCTGCACCATGTTATTAGCCCAGTGGCATAACAATTACCAATTCTTTCCCTGTATTGGAATAAATATTAAGACAGATTTAGAAATTATAATGACAGCTTAAAAGTATTCCTCAGCTTGATGAGGAAGAACAGGAAGAGGACAATTTCCATCATTAGCCACAAATCTCTCCAAACCCAAAAGCTAAACCACTTCCACTTACATATTCCATATATATATACATATATGCATATATATACAAATATGTATAAAACCCATTTTGAACTGCTGGCAAAATCCAGAGACATATCTTACCAAACCTGTGCTTTCTATCTAGGAAATTTAAAAGTTTTATTAGGCAATTCTGTAGACATCACAAGTGGCATTTCAAACATCCACTTTTCCGAGACATTCAAACACAAATACATAATTCTTCAAGGAGGATAACTACATCTAGTCTGTGCTAACTTCGTGTACTGATGTTTCCAGGACCCCAACCACCCCACTGATTGAAAACATTCCCATCCTATAGGTGAGTGGATCACCTGCCCTAAGCCCACACAACACATGGCATTCCTGGTCTTTCTAAAGAGAACAGAGGCAGTTCCTGTGGCTACAATCCAAACCCAAAGGAGACTTTTTATTTGCCCCTTAACCCTGTTTCCAAGTGGGATTACAAATTGTTTTACAGGAATCTTTCCATCTTTACAGCCTGGCTAATGCATTACAGATTCCCTGCATTAAAAGGCATAACCTCCCCTCGGAGCTCTTGCCAGCATTTGAGTAACAAAGCTTTTGAAAGATGCAGCCTTTTTGACTTGACAGACTTTGGGCAGTCAGAACCAACCACTCTGCTTTTCTTTTGAAGCCATGTCAATAAAGAGAGAGATGTTTGTTGAAGTTAGAGCTCTTCAAAACCCCGTGTTAGAACAGAAATTTTAAGAGACTTTTCCCGAGCTCATTTAGTGCATCTTTTTTACACTGATCTAGCCAAGTTCTTAATGCTCAGAAATACACATGAACTCATAGCTTTATTTAACGTCCCTATCGATATTAATCTAATGCTTCACGCTTCTAAGTTGGCTGCAACAGCTTTTTTAGAATTGTTATGTGCTTGATAGCTCCGGTTTAGATATTTCTGCAACGTGCAATAGATATTTCTGTTAAGAACTGCGAGGAACATATCACAGGGTAGAGCACAGGAGTCCAAGTTTTAATTTGGAATACTAAAGAACACGTTCTTTAAAGCTCTTTGGATTTTTTGAGGTTATTTAGACCTCAAACTATAGCTTTTCTGTAACGAGTACAAAGATGTGTTGTCTGGTAAGGTATTAGAATGGAAAAATTGTGTACAAAGTTCATATTTGGTACTTAGTTCACAATTTAATCTGCATTTTCACTTTCATTCGGGCCGGGAGAAATTACCTGTAAAAAAGAATGTTGAAAGAATGTCAAAAAAGGTCTTTGATTTTTATGTTTATTGGGGGAACAACAGCACCCAATTTAAAAAGTAGATACCAATATATATGTGTATGTATAAACATGGGAAACTTGCAAAAGCAGTGACTTATAAAGGCCCATATCCTATCAACTTCTGCATAAAACTCCATAAAGGCAAGATCACTTTTCCTTTCTGTAACTTTGACATTAATTATTTTTTATTATTAGTCTGGTTAGATATTCTAGTATTTGCATGCAGAATAGCAGAAATTTGCATACAAATAAAAGCTGTGTAGTCATATTTTGTTCTAATTTCCCATACATGTCCCTAAACAGCCCAGGATATATAAATTACAGTATCATTTAGCTAACAATCTATGATGGCTATGTGTAATAATATAACCTTCCCAGGATTTAATTAAGCAGGTTCAGAACACGGAACTTAGAAGAAGGGAGCCTCTAGAGAAGAATAAATTTAAAGAGTTGCCCTCCATTTTTAAGCTTCTATGATTTTATTAACTTTACTAAGAATGAGAGGGAAATGCAAACAGAGAGGATAAACACTTACTGTTAATCTCAAGTTTTTCTTTCCAAGATAGAGAAAAAAGACTTTTCTCTTAGTGTCCCACCCTCTGTTGTACTTCTGGAAAGGTCTTGAATTTTCATTCCACCAACTGCACAGATAAAATCTGTCTAGAAAGACTAATGTTAAAATTCTCCTTCTGCTCTCTCCTAGTGAGTGGTGACTGGGTATGGACAGATACAGCACAGTGATGCCACCTAACAGTGGATGAGATTCTATAGACTGCCAACATCACAAAATCAAGGCTGTACACGTAGAATATTTTCTTCTGCTCACATTTATGTAGCACAAGATCAGCAGAAAAGTTTTCTTCGACAGTAACTATGGTGTTTTTCCCTGTATTCCATTTATCTTGTAAAACAGCTAAATGAAAACTAACTTCACCTTAAAAAGGAGTAACCATATATCCTTTCATTGGAATAAACCCCATGTGACCTTGGGTCTTAAACTGTCAAAAGAGAAATCTTTCATTCTGATTTTATATGCAACGTTTTGGGTTTCATGTCAGGTCATACCAGCAAGCCAGAGGTCACACAGCAAAATCCACCTGTAATTTGCCCCACAGTCAGACACCTATTTTTGAAACTCAGAGGTAAAAATGAAAGAAAATTATCCAACCCACACTGCCACTTTTTGTTTTAAAATTAACAATCTTTACACATGCTGTATTTAATTAACTCCTCTTGCAGTGTTGTTTGCATTATCTAACCATTTGTCATCTGGGGTTTTCTTTAATTATGTGGGCTTTGGCGGTTGGGTTTGGTTCCCCTTCCCCACCATCACCCCCACCCCGTTGTATTTTAATTTATTTTCTTCTGGGGTAATGTTCCTTTAAGTCTTGTACAAGTGATCAAGGAGAATCTACTTTGAAATTCTCCTCACACAGCTAGAACTCCTCGTCTGTGTTGTTACAGATATTTAATTCCTTTCCACTATTAGATCAGCTGTCACGAGTTTATGTACCTACTACAACGTGAAGCATTTGAGGCGAGGTAGATCAAGACTCCTCTTCATGGGATTTTGCTACAGTGGGAAAAAAAAATTGATTTTTTTTTTTTTTATGATGAGTTTCTGCCAATCATTTTGACAGTGAACCTTTCTTAATGCATCACAGCAAAATGAAACTCAGGAACCATGTCCCAAAACAGCTTGTGTAATGTTGACTTCTTTGGGTTTTTTTCCCAATTAACTAAGTTCAGCGGGTCCTGTTTTGATGTCAATAAAAAGACAAAAGGCTTTCTTGGAACTTGTACCTAAGAAAAGATGCTGCAGTGATTTTCATGGAATTTGACAGTAATTCTCTTTTAACTCTTGAATAAAAGGGATTTGTCAACGTTGTTCAGATCATCAAAATGAGAGTAAAGAGGAAACAGTGTGCGTGTGTAGGAAAACACATAAAACTACCACTGAGAAAGTAAGTTAACTTCCACATCTCCATATTAATAACCAGAGATCAAGGACCCCATAGGTTTGCAAAGTTTGTTTGTGTGACATCTCGTGTGCCTTCTGAATGTTGCTGTTTAACCGGTTCAGCCCTGTTTCATGACTTATTTTGTTTTGTCTTCATCAGTATTCCTAGGAGGCTGGAGTAACTTTGCCATTGGGAGGATGGCCTTCCTCAGGTACTTCCAGAATCTGTTTCAACAAATGCCTCACTACACACTGATTTCTAAGTGCAAATGCATCATCTACAGTATAAAGGCCTTTAATTTGTGCAAACCCAGTGGAATTATAGATTGTATCTCTGTTAATTTCTCAATATATCAGCTTCTGACTGAGCCTGTTGAATAGATATTAATTCATGCAACAAGAAAAATGGCTTTATCATACAAATCAGTCAGCCCTTTTTTTCATTCAGAAAACCATTATGATGCATAATACTGTCCATCACACCGAGACTGGCACTGAGGAGGAAATGTTCTGTAAACTCAGAGTGAGGACAGTGTAACTGTTCCAAGAAATTACATCAGTACTAAGGTTTCACTGATAAGACTGCAAAATGATGAGACAATTCAGAACAAATAGTACTGAGCAAATAATATGTAAGAGGGTTTACAAATCCCTTGAGGCCTATTTCACAAATTGGCTTTAAAATTTTTGTTCCGTATCTTCTTTATTTCCTATGCCATGTTCCATCTCTGTAGTACAATAACACAAAACTCTTCTCCTAGACAGTATTTCTGGTGATAGAAAGAGATAAGACCATCTTGTAGAAAGAAAAAAAAAAAAAGTAATGTTTCAAACTTGAAGAATCTGCATTCATTTTTGCATAAGCAAACTGAAAAGGCTTGATAAAAAATGCAGAATAGCAAATCTCATAAGAATCTAGAACGAGATATCTACATGGCCAAAACCAGCATACTAGTATTGCAGTAGTAATATTAAAACTTCTTTTTAGTGTTCTCTGCAATTCAGGCATTTCCTTTGCCCTTAGGAAAGATCTTCATTCATTTGTTGTTTTGAAAAAAATCAGAAATACTGCAACTGCATGAGTACGTGCAGATGTTTGGGAGGAATGTGCATTTTCATTATTTCTGTTTTGCTCCACAAAGGGGAAAAAACCCACCATCATTTATTTAAACCCTTCAGCATCTGTTTATTGAGTCAGAATTTACTATAACAACTATCTTCTGATCCATTTGCAATTTCAATGCATATCTTAAAGAAAAGATATGAATAGGACACCTGACATTTTAGAGATGCTGATTTAATTTAATTCCTCAAGTTCAATTTTTATCTGCACCAAAATAACCTGATACTTCCAACAGAAGCTGTACGGAGTTCAAAGAATTTTTTATTTATTTCAGATATAACAACATATGTTTAGTTCATAAGGATATTTTCATATTTATAGCCTGTCTGTATGATCTTAAAGGAAATAATCCCAATAATTCTCCTGAAATGACAACAAAAAGGGTATATCTTCAGCTATGGTTTAGCAGAGATGTTAACTTTGGAGTTTACAATGCAGGGCAGAGTTGCAAATTAACAAACAGGCTAACAAACTGCATTACCCAAAAAATTCTGGTTTTCCCCATTACAAACACAGATAGTACTTCCATTTCGGTTTTTTTTCCCCCTCCTATCTAACACCACCTTTGAAAGCAGGAAGAGTAGACTCAGGGCACACAGCAGAGGAGGGACTGAACCCACCAACAATCCTGCATACCTCCACTCCCTTTCCAAGCACCAAATTCACTCAGGTTTCATGCTCACCCTAATCACAAAGGAGATAATCCTATTTGCATTGTTATTTTCCACTACTTAATAATAAATGTCTTGTTCCATAGCTGAAACAGGAGCCTATCGATTCCCTGGTTGTTCTGTTATTTGTGGGACACTTCACTCAAAGCACTAAATTGTATTTATATAGTTCATACAGCTTTATTATTTGTGTATTTCGTGACTTACATGGAATTAAATTAAAAATCTTCCTAGACAAACAGGAACCACCAATTTGGCTAATTGCAGCTAATGCTCACCAGGAAGCCAGTGGATGAAGAGGGCATGCAGACCCCTTTCACCAGCAAGGCTCTACCTAGTGCTCACAACACGGCCCTTCCCTGCTTCCCTTCCATCTCTCCAATCTGTCTTATGGCCAGAGCTGGCACCTTCTAAGTGCTCCTAAAGTTAAGGATAAAGCAATATTGGAAAACACCAGGGAAGCAGCCCCTGCTGACACCAAAAAGCTACAGAAAGGTAGACTGGAGCTCTGTGCAGTCTGGTCTAGTGAGAGGTGTCCCTGCCCATGGGAGGGGGTTGGAATATAAGCTTTAAAATCTCTTCCAACCCAGGCCATTCCATGATTCTATAACAGAGCACTGCAGCTGCAGCCTTGGACAGGAGGTGTGGAGATCAAGCCCAGGTTTGCCTTGCATTTAGCTGCTCTTGCCACCTAATTTGGAGAGGAACTGCAGGTTTGGAAGCAATGGGGCAGAAAAGCAGGGACGCTGTTTTGGGAGGTTTAAATCATAGAGATGCAAGGGATTGCAGATATAGGATGTGACTCAAACTGCATAATGTCTAACAAGCAGGTGTATACACAAGTGCCACAAGAGCCCTGACACTCACAGGTCTGTTTTTTAGAAGTTCAACACTGTTAGAAATAAGTGATCAATCACCATTACCTTCTTCAGCTTGTCCCATTCTTACCAGGAATGTTTCAGCCACGCTGATATCTTGCCTGCCTGTAAACTTCCACAGCATCCCCAGACCAGGAATAACTGACAACAGGGTTATTTATCCCTCTTACTTAGGAAGACTGAGTGCTCAGGACTTACATATTTGCTCTTTTGCTCCATATTTTTAATCAAAAGAGAAGGAAGAAGAAATATTGTTCTCAAAAGGTTACAGTGACAAGAACTTCCACACAGTGTCCAAACCCCTTCGCTTAAGCTACTTCCCCATCTCCAGCAGTTGCCAGGGGATGGTGAAGAAAAGAGTACAAGAGAAAACAGGACAGGATCTCCTTTCTTCCCTAATGCACTCACCTTTTTCTCTGGCTATCAGCAGTTACAGACTTGAACTTTATCAGTGCTGCCATGTAATATCTGTTTTCATATCGATGATCTTTGTGTGGAATCCTTTCTGCTTGGAACTGTTCTGTAAATCCCACGTTCCTAATAAGGAATAGAGATTTACTTTGGGTCAAATGACAGCAATCAGGGGGTTTTCAGCAGAAACATCTGACCCTGCCTTTGTTAACCTAAACCAACAACAATCCAGTAATCTGACACCATGAGATGTATTTCATAAATCAAGAACTTAATGCCTTCATTTCTGCTGCCTGCTGAACTCCTAGAGCCTGAACCCAAGGTGAAATCTTGGTCATACTGATTTAATAACAATACTCCCATTGGCTTCAGTAAGTCCAGGTTTTCACTCCCTAAAGGCACAAGGTTTCTGAAAGAGTGTTTTTGGCATACAGAGAAAAGCAATAACAACTTCATTTATTCAGGTTTGCTTCTACAGTAATTCTGTGCCCAGTTATATATGTATTTTCTTGGAATCAATTATGGTCTTCTCTACTTCCCTTGACTATTGACTATGCTGTGATAGATGTATTATTTCAAGTAATACATAAAGTCTCGTACCTACTTATTGACAATGTGCTAAGTCAGGTACCTTTTAGGCAATTCTCCAGCTCGAAAGACCAAGTGTTAACAGTGAACTCCAGACATCTCAGTACCACAGGCTGTTCTCATTTTGAACATAAATGTACATATTAATCAGCTAATCACTAATCCCTGAAACCTCTAACTGCTGTATTGGCAGATTTTCTTAAAAAGTATTTCCAAGCTTGCATCCCTGTTGTTGCATTTACTTAAGGAATCATCCATCACCTAAATGGCTAGTTAGTAAAATGGACTAATTAACAGAGAAATTAAACAGAGAAATAAATCTCAAGCTCAAGACTACTACTGAAATGTTGTCATCCTTTCCCATCCAAAGCCACCAGAAAGGCTCACACTTAAGAAATACTGCTGCATTTTGAAAGCAATCTATGTGAAACATGTACCCTTTAATCCCTATTCTCTTATACTGTACTGAACAACTGTTACATTCATTATGTTAAAATACATCCAGTACAGTACAAAAAACAGTTGTCCAGGTCTGAGCCTCCTTTTCCTCTTGCTTTCTACTTGAAACACTTGATTTACTCTTTAAGATCATTTAAAGAACTATTCTTGTGTGTGCTTTTGAACTATTTTATTAATTTATTATTGATCCTTTGGGATTTAAATATCTTTAGATCCAGGTTTAATATCTGTTAATGTTTGTTCCAACTCTTCTGTGATATCTTTTCACAGTGGCTATGTAATGTTTAAATATACAGTCTAAAATATACATATTTTAAACTCCCTCAATATATTGACTGATAAGGTTCTGTAGAAAACTCAGAATTGGATTAACATTTTAAGGTAAAACTAGCAGTGCAATTGCTTCCATTTCCTCTTATGCTAATAAATGAGAGTATCTTGTTGAAAGCAGTAGGAAACAGATGGACACTTTGTCAAAGCGTGAAGCTCAATGATTTGGGTGATAACGGATGGTATGCATGTATATATATCCAGATCCAACAGAATAACAACATTTTTAACCTCTAATACTCCAATTTCTTTACACAGCAATCACTTTTTTTTTTTTCTTTTCCACACATAAAAAACACAGACTTACTGGATGAAAAAAAAATGACTGACAAGCTCACTCAGGAAAATTATGGCAGAACCCATAACTGACCCTTTTTCTCCCGAGTTTCAATCCAAACATCTGTGAACTGGAAACTCAGGGAAAAACATAGTGTCCTCGTTGAGCACTGGTACTGAAAATACACACACACACACAAATTCTATAAAAGGATAAATGATAAACTTATCTTCTTCCACCTCAGCAGTTTATCTCTGATTTACCTCCTAATGCATCAGACATATTAATGGTGGTTTAACTGACATGACGTGGGAGTTAGAATAATACCACCCAGCATTTAGCCTGTTAATGACTTCTTAATTACAAAAGGCTGTAGGTGTCAAGGGGAGTTGCACCCTCATGCTCATGGCCCCTTTGATCCCACTTGAGCATTTCAGTATTAATGATTGTTTTAATCTCACCATTATTTTGTTGGGCTCTTTGACAATTCCTTGGTTCCTTATTTTAAGTATCTCAGTTACAGTGTTGATGTTCATACTAATCAGTCTCTTCTGGCATCTGCGGTGTCAGCTTGGAGCTGATTCAGGAAAAGCCACAAAATCATAACACTACTGTTTCTATAATTTTCTACTATTTAGGATGCATGTAACTCAGCTTCTGAGCTCTTAAAGATGCATCTGTAAGGCCTCTTGCTGTCATTTTGAGGGAAAAAATACAAATCTCAAACCACATCTGTGTTCATGAGGTACAAACAATTCTGTTTCCTCCCTCCCTTTCCGTGAGCTCACAGTATTTCTTCTTCATAACAGTGATAAAAGAAAGCTTCAAAGTTCAAAAGAGATAAAAGGGCAATATTGGTTCCTTTGATTTAATATCTTGTATTTATCCAGTTTGCTCTGTGAACCAATACCATCTGATACAGATACCATTCTTAAAACCTTCCACTTAGTTTCTCAATCTCTCCTTTTTTCATGATCATAGAATGGTTTGGATTGGAAGAGACTTTAAAGATCAATTAAGTCCCAATCTCCTGCCATGGAAAGGGACACCTTCCTCTAGACCAGGTTGCTCTGATCTCCATCCAACCTGGCCTTGAACTCTTCCAAGGATGGGGTGTCCACAACTTCTCTGGGCAACCTGTGCCAGGGCCTCACCACCCTGACGGGGAAGAATTTATTCCTAATATCTAATCTATTCTCTGTCAGTTTAAAGTTATTGCCTCTTGTCCTGTCACTCCATGCCCTTGTAGAAAGTCCCTCTCCAGCTCTCTGGTAGCCCTTTTACAAACTGGAAGGGACTTTAAGGTCTCCCCAGAGCCTTCTCTTCTCCAGGCTGAACAACCCTGACTCTCAGCCTGTAAATCAGAAATGTCTCAATCGAGGTCAAGTGAGTTACTCTACTATAAAAGCATGATAAGAATCACAAAATACAATAGCTACCTCAAATATCAATTTTTTTCTATTCAGGACACAGGTAAGATCGCAGGTAACATAGTATAACAATTACTGGTAATTTGGATAATCACAGCATATTCAAATTCTTAAAACCAAGAAGAGCTGCAAAATCAAGGGGTAGTTTTCATTTTCCTTTGGTCTTCCACACCGACAGTATTCAGGAATCAGCAGTAAAAATATCTCACCTGTCATATATAATAAAAGGACTTGTTTACTTAGCAAGGCCCAGACTATCAATAGAAATCAAGGCTTTGTTTTATAAAAGATATGGATTACAAACCACACCAATACCAGCACTAGCTCAAGGTAAGTAGCTGTATCCAGCAGGCAAAATTGAACAGGCTGTATCCCCAACTTCATCTGAACCCAACAATTCCCGCAGGGAGCACTGATTTTCAACTTTTTCATAGCTCATGGCTGTGATTGCTCTGTAATTACCTCAGTTATGCATCAGACAAAGCAAACTTACTGCTCACCCTAAGAGATGCAAAACCTATTGTTTTCACTATTTGTACTTCTCTGCAGGGTTGTTGGTCTGCTTTTTGTGCTGCTGTGGCAAAGATTGTAATATTCCACTCCTATGAAACAATCAAGGAGATTAGGAGACAATAATTTATTGCCTCTAATGCTTTGTCCATCAATGGATGCCTTCTGGGACAGAAAGTTCTTTGCTATTGATTCCAAGATCAAACGTACTACAAGTGAAATTTGGATCTTGCTCACTATCACCACTGATTGCAAAATTTTCTTGGGGGGTGTGTTTCCATGAAGTCCTTGAATGCCCATAGATTGCAACTTTGCATTCAAGAGTAACCTTTCATGTACATCACACTAGTACAAATTGAGACTATACCAGTAGCAGCTCCTGTCTGACAGCAGCTGTGAGACAACTGGTTTAATGCTGATGATATCTTTGTTTAACAATAGTGATGGCATGGAACAAAGAAAGCTATTCAATGCCAGTGCTGGATCAAATGCATGTGTTTAAAAGATCCTTAAAACTCTAGATATCACTTAAATAATTTTTGCATTCAAAACAGGCAGCCTACATGACTGGGAGGGGTTTGTTTAGATTTCTGCTTAGATTTCAACTAAGAGGGTACCACTTCAGTATCACAAAGCCTGAACAGAAACCTTCATCACCAATATGGGAGACTTTTTAAACACGTGTGAGCTACATACTAGAGCAAGAGCACCTCATCTGGGTCTGTGCCAGCAGCAGAATTTGATGACAGCAGCAAACTGTTCTTATGGGGAAAGGAACTGTCTGTTTTCTGCAGAGCTCTCATCCTCAAGGTAATGTAGGCCTTGCTATTTCAGAAGTCTTGGATAAGAGGCCAAAGATTTGTCTCCTATTCCATTAAGGCAAATTCACGTTAGTAGCACTATAAAATACACCAGGTTTATGTTAACTTTGCTGACTTAGGCTAAAGAAATTCGCTTTGTTTCAGTATTTTGACATGGTTATGGTCAGTCTAGCAAAGAGCTGCATTCTCTGTGGCAGCTGCATCTTTCCTTAAGCATTTTTGAAAATACTATTTTCATCGTAAGTGTAGAAATTTGCATCCTGTCCAGAACTGTTGGAAACAGTAAACAATAATATGGTTCCCAAATGGCTTCCTAGACAGGAATTTTTCAGTATCTGTACTCTACTAATTCTTTAATATCTGTATTAACACACACATTTTTACTTCTCTCAGCTACCACCGCAGGAAAATGCAAGAAACTTTAGAGAGAAATTACAGAACATTTACTACATTCAACTGAATCCAATATGCCTTTAGTGCCCCCTAATAGGAATCAATCCTCTTTGCTGACACCTGACTGCTATGAACAAGATAACCTGTTATTGTGGCTGTCATTTAACCATTCTTCTACTTATAATGCTGCATGTCAAGTGCTAAAAAATGCAGGGCTTCTTTCAGAGGTGGCATGACTTCCATGCAGGCTTCCTGTGTTTAATTAAATGCAAAACTTGCACCCAGTCTGTGTTTGCACTCCCCTCTCCTATCAGCCCAGCAGCAGCTTGCTGAATGTAACGTTCTCCCCACAGTTGTTTTGCTCGAAATTTGTATTCGTGTAAAACGTCTGTTCTGTTGTAAGTGTTGAAATTCCAGTTTCAGGACATGAAGATCATTTTGGGTCTCTTATTTTCTCACCATCCCTCCTAAGTCAATTTACTGCCCATTAAAGGTGCCAGATTGACTGATACTTACACGTGCTCTTTATTCCCCAGGAGCTCCAGAAAAGGTAATGGCATTGCAAGCTCCTACCTAGAGGTGCCAAACCGTGTCCTCAGTGACCTGGTGGGAACTAAAGAAGTCACCATGGGTGGTTTATGTGGCATGAACACGGGGTCATCAGTCTTCCTTGCAGCCATGGCTACGATGTGTCAGCTGTACTGCAGACCCGAGTGAAAGAACCCATTTTTAGCACACAGGCCATAGAGACATAACTCTCGCTGTCATTTTGGCCAAGACAGGCAAACCACCAGCAAAAGTCTTTGTATTTCATTCTGAACTCTTTGAACTGGCCTGATCCCAGGGAGTGACCCCTGGCTCTGCTTTCCCACATCAGCTGTCAGGTGGGTCATTTACTGTAATACCAGGCAGCTTTAACTGGCTTCAGACTTGTAAAACCTCAGCGGGCTCGGCTTTGCTCGAGGGATTCATGGGTTTATCCACGAGGTACCAGGATCACCTTATAAACATGCAGAAGGGGCTACAAACAGCTATTGCTGCAGTGAAAAATCTGCATACAGCAAATCACTGCCACAGCCCGGAGTGCTGGGAGATCTCCTGCAAATCACAGGGAATAAAACAAGCTTTGCTTAATGCACTCACCTTCATCATCTGTTTTACGCCAAAGCCTTCACATTACACCTCACATTGTTTATTCTTCACTTGCTAACAAAGAGAAGCAAAAAGAGGAGATGATCACATAGAGATGCTGCAACAGAACCAGATGGTTCGAGTCTCTCAGGCCTTGGCATTGTGTCTCTTTCTGTAACTTTGGTATTTTTGTCTTCTCCCACCCCTTTGGTCCCATCTGCACCTTCCTCTTTCTCTCTGTCTGTCACGTTGTCTTTTAGTTCACCTTCCCCAGGAAGAGATGCTTATGCTGTCATGTTCCTTCCCGTGAACTCAGCTGACAGGACAAGGTGGGATGAAGGGATGATTTCATCACAATTATGCCTGAGGAGAGCAGCAATTTCCCATGACTGCTTCCTAGTAAGGGAAAGGCTCTGTGCTAAGCCCCCAGAGGAGGGGGCTGTGCAGAGGGACCCCGTGGCTGCTGACAGGCGCTCAAGGTGCACCAAAAAACCCCTGAAGGAGGGCACCTGCTGCTGTGTCAAGGACTCAGCTACAAACAGTAGGACACCAGACCTCAGCAGTCCTTGTGACCATCTCCGAGGCACTTTGAAAATGTTTTTGCACAGCTTTTACTCTCCACCTTTTCCCTACTGTTGCCTGCCCATTTCCCAGCCAGGTTAGACCTTGCCTCTAAATGTAGCTGTGGATCTCCTCCTGCAAGCCCCTTCTCACACATCTACCAAGAACAAAACGCAGAGCAAGGGGAATTTCTTTCTCTTTGCTCTTCTCCAGCATGTATCATGAAAAAGAAATCCCACATAAACCTATTTTTCCACTGCTTTAACTGCCAGCCAGGATTGACTTCAGCAGGCAGGTGCCTCTCTCCATCATTTGATGACCTGGTAGTCAGACCAACAGCCACACAACCCCCAGATTTATTCTTAGTTTCAGTTGCAAAGAATGTTTTAAAAGTAAAGCAATGAAAGTAAGTTGGGTTTAGCTTCATGGGAAATAGCTTATGTGAGAGAATCACTAGATTAATTTCTATCACTCAAAGTTCATTGCATATAGCAATAGTTTATAAAGAGGTTTTTTCATATATTCAAATATATGCTTTAAATTTAACTTCTGTGAAGTTCTGCCTTCATATGAATATTATTGTGTACCAAGGATAGGCTTTGAACTCTCTAGCCATTTTGTTGAAATGTAAATCAGTGTTTTGCTTTTAATTCTCCCCCTGCTTTTACTGCTTTCAGGGAACAATAGGGAAGCCCACTTGTAGTTAATTTACCACCTGAAGACACTAAATAAAAGTTGTAGGGCCTCATTTATTAAATCTCTCCCTAAGTCTGGAAACATTAGGCATCCAGTCAGGGCCATGTTTTTATTAAATATTTTCATCAGTGAAATTAGAACATTTATCCAAACAAACATAAGGGAATCCAATATAAACCAGCTTATTCATTTGTGACTGTGTTAAGTGGGGTTGGTATTGCTGACCCTCATATGGTTGTGCAAAGCACATTATTACAATATTTTCATTCTCCATACCCATTATTTTACCAGGCTTTCTGGCAAGGTGTCTGTTGTGTGTTATTCCCTTTATTGTCTATGTTTTAGTAAAGCATTTTGGCACGCTCGGAGTGAAGCCAGAGAAATAAAATAAACTTGTCCAAAGGGAGGGATCTCACACTCTGTGTGCTCCAGCTTGCTCCAGGCTCTGACAAGACCATTTCCCACAGTAACCCCCACACTCAGTTTGTGAAGTCAGTGCTCTTTCAGGTGCATTTTCTGCCTTTCTGGCCAGACCAGTCCCTTTGTTCCCATGAAGAACAGAGATTGTTGTCAAGCAGAAACGACATCAGCTAGAAGTTCTCTGTTTACACAGAATGTGAAGTTTATACTTCTTAATCCTCAGCACAAGGTTTTTAGATTCTGAAGTGTCTGCAGATGTCACTATTGTGGTTTTTAAGTGCAGGATCACTCCTGTCTCTTACCTTGTCAGCTCCTGCCTGCTGCTGATGATGTGTGGCCTGCTAACATGAGCACTGGGATGGTGATAAAGGGTCTTTTCTTTGACTGCAAAAAAATCAGAAGATATGTACTGAGCAGAGATGACTGACAGAGGAGGAGAATTTTTGGTCTACAAGAGATTTTGACATTTTGAAACTTAGTTCTCTTTTAATTCATAACATATAACATTTTTAGATGTCCCAGAAAACAGATGATCTGTGTAACTTTCCCTCTGGATAAACATTAACACACAGTTTCCAAAATTAACTTGTTCCCTCAAACCTCAGCAGCTGCTGACTGAAAATGCATTATTCCTTAAAAGATGATTTGGCATAACATAACCTAACAGCATTCTGTAGTCTGTTATTAAGGTTGAATTGTCAAATGAATTGTGTCAATATAAATTAAATGCTGGGTTTATGTTTTTTCCCCTTAGAAGAAATTTCCACTCCTCTTCACACTTTGTCTTAAAGCCAGAAGAGATGTTTTTCAAAGGCATGCTTATTATTGTTTATGGAACGTCAAAGTTTCCTGCAAAACACTTCGACATTTTTCCAACATCTCTTTTTTCAAGCTGAGCACAAGAAATACTTCTGAGCTCTCAGTTCTGTTATCTCAGATTCATCTCTCTGACAGCGTGGAGAATGGCTCCATAAGAAACAAGTGTTTTCCCAGCAAATATACAGCAAATAAAAAATCAAGTGGGCAATAATGTGCCCATCAGTCCCAGACTATTTTTAATAGCAGTGGCAATTAAATGTTGGCCTACATGAAAATTTCTGCCAGGCTCCACATAGCTTGAGATATAAATGAGAGCAAGCACTTACCCCTTTGACTGAAGGTCAGTATAACACAACCGGATGATTCTGCTTCTCTCGTGAGGATGAACATGTCCAGAAAACCCAGCCTGGATCAGGTTTCTTTGATGCATGTTCAGTGACCTAGAACAAGTGTTCTGTTTGCTTTTGCAGGAGCACTCATCCATGGGAATGCTGGTATGGGAGTGAACACTCCAGGTGTCCGGATATTGATTTGACTGAGCCTCTCAAAGCAGAGCCAGGCCTCGCTCACACCCTCCTCCTGTAGATAAATAAATGTGGTACACAGGGAAGGAAAGCCTAAGAGGATGGGGACTCAGAATGCTGCAGGTCAGTCACAGTCAGACCCTGCCACTCAGTTTGGTTATTCACAGGTTATCGCTGTGCAGATGTACTGAATGTGCACTTGCAAACAGCCAAGGGACATTTTGTGTGGCAGAGGAGATTTTATACCACTCAAGCTGTACACGGTGTTTAAAACAATCTCTTTGAGAGGGAGAAAACTATGCAGAAGCATCTAAGTATTCATAGAATGGCCTGGATTGGAAGGGACCTTAAAGATCATCGTGTTCCAACCCCCCCCAGGGACAGGGACACCTCCCACTAGACGATGTTGTTCCAAGCCCCATCCAACCTGGCCTTGGACACTTCCAGGGATGGGGCAGCCACAGCTTCTCTGGGCAACCCATACCAGGGCCTCACCACCCTCACAAGGAAGAATTTTTCCCTAATATTTAATCTAAATCTGGCCTCTGTCAGAGGGCACTGTCCCTTCTTCTGTCACTATGTGCCCTTGTAACGTGACATCCCTTCCTCATTGCCTTGGCTATCTTTCATTTTCAATCTCTCATATAATAGATTTTTTCAACTTTATCTTTCTGGCTTCTAAATTAGGTGGCTGAGCTGAAAGCCAGCACTTTCTTGACTTCTGCACTATGATATTACATATACATACATCACCACATAAATATATATACACATAAACTCATATATGTTTGTACCATGAAAGAAAAATCCGAACCTTTAGAGTTTTAACACTGACTATAGGAATATTACAATGACAATTGTTGAAGAAAAACAGTCAGATATAAACAATGGCATTTGAACAAACTCATGCAAGCTAAAAATGGATAATAATACAAATCTGTATGTTGTTTACATCAAAGTCCTCCTGGTATGACATCTACAATGGAAAGAAAAAAATAAACATTTAGTAGAAGACCTGGTAGTAGCAACAGCAGGGTTTTTTAATACAAAGAACATTAGTTTTGTTAATACAAGTTGCTAATATCCTCAATACAATGTTATTTAAAAGCACATCTCAATTAGAAAGGATAATAGGATTGTAAAGATGTTTGTAAGGAATCTGATTTACCAACACGCTCTTATTACAATTAGCATTTCCTTTGTTATTGAAGTGCTATCTAATATATTTTTGAACCTGTGTGTCTATATTTTGGTTCATTTAGGTATGGCCAATATTTGTTGTGCCAAATTTGAGTTTAAAATCTAATCCTAAACCAACTGTGACTGTAATTATTTTCATCCAAGTCCAGTAGGAAGGCTTGGGGACTCAAATATCTACTGGATAAGTGCTCAACACCTTCTGCCCTTCAGAATAAAGACCAATGTCTTTGCTTTATTATCTGAAGCCCTCACACATATTGCATATCTCTGGAATAAAAATACAAAATAGGAAAGGATCTGACTTCACCTTTTCACTTTCTGGAATGAACAGTAATTAAGCTAAGAATTACTTAATTAGAATACAGTCTCCCATATGCTTTTGAAAACTAAACAAGCAAACATTATTTATATTCACTTTTACTAGCAGAAATAATAAATTTCTAAACCATTTGAATAAATTACTGTTAATTCAGCTTTTCCAAATGTGAGCAGAAAAGAGAAATTCTCTTCATGAGCATAGAGCCATCACAATCCAATTCAGTAATAACAGCAATTTCATACTGATATGAATTTGTTTAAAAGGTGACCTAGACAATAAAGCAAGTATAATTAAATTGGAAACAGCTAATTCAATAAAGTACTGATGTCAAAAGTAATAATCAAAGGAAATTTTAGTGCAACACTCATCTGCAGAAAGGATCATTTTAGAATAATGGTATGCTTATGTAGAGAAATTTAAAATATAAAATGTCTGATGATGATTGATTGAAAAATAGAACAAAAAGTGGTTTTATTTTAATAGATTACAAAATGAGTATTAAAAAAAAAGACACCAGATTGGTATCATTAATATGATGCTACTGGTTTCAATGGAACAAAGAAAGCCTATGGAATTTGATTAAAATCTCTGCTTCCTGGCTTGAAATGGTTAAGTAAAATTAAGTTTCACCCAACTTGAGCATTAAAAAGTTCTCTATTAAATTGGTATTATGTTTTCCAGAAGACAACTGTCACTGCACAGGCATTCAGAGTATCAACCATGCTCACTCTGCGTGAGGAGGAGAACTCAGCTGCTGCACAAAGCTGCCCTTCATCTGCCCACAATACAGAGAGTGAGCTCCCGATGCCTCTTTCATTTGTTTCTGCAGAAAATCAAGACTAGTTTCATATTAATTCAGTCTCCTGATCCTCTGTCCCAGCACACTTATTGAGCTGAGGTCAGTATGAAAAATACCCAGAAGAGCTCGACACCAAAGGTCAAGTTCCTCTGCCCACTCTTCGACCACGAAGGTGAAGTTCACCTGTCCAGCACTCAGTGCCATTTTCAATCAACCTCTGATTGATCCGAGGCAGAAGAACAAGACTATCAAAAATCTGAGGCTATTCCAGTCCAAATGTAAAATAATTGGCCCAAACGCTTCTTTTTATAAAAAATGGTAAGATACCTAGAAATACAAAATTAAAACTATGAAAATAATTTGCTGTCCTGCACAAACAGTTCTCCCAGAAGGAAAATCTGTTTAAAGTAAGGAGCTAAAATATCTGTCGAGAAAGATGTTACATACTTGGCCTGCTCTAAGTTTGAAACTTTCATCAAGTTATGGTCCCAGAAGGTAAAAACAATGTAATATTCTAACCAAGGATCAGTGTAAATTTGGGAAGATGAAGACTGGTATAAACTATATAGAGCCCAAAAACAAGCAGGTAGCATTTCCCTGTTTAAAAACTAGGGAAACCAAGGTGGATTTTGCCTTGCACATCATAGGTGGCCCTGATTAGCTCAGTTAGAGCACGGTGCTAATAACAACAAGGCTGTGGGTTTGATCCCTGAATGGGCCATTCCCTTAAGAGTTGGGTTCAATGATCCTTGTGGGTCCCTTCCAACTTGGAATATTCTGTAAAATCTGTGATAGCACCACCTTGGCCAGCACTGCTAGCAATGCAATGAGAGGAAGAAATACTGCAGCTTGGCTCTCAGCTCCCACACTGAGCTGAAACAACTGGCAGTCAGAAAAATCACTGACTGACTCGTCAGCTGAGCCTGTTTATCTGGAAGTCCCAGAGAAAGAAAAATATGGAAACTCACAATGTCATTTTTTCCAGAGTCACTATTTCTGACTAGAACCACACTTTAATTTGTCAGTCAGAGTGTCTCAGTCCAACACAGATCTTGTTTCCCTGGAGACGAGTCTTTCAAATAGCAGTTCAGAACACCAACCAGATTGAAAGAGGAATTCGATTAAAGAAAAAAAAAAATCTTGTTGTACTCAGGGTCTGTGCTGGGTAAAGCTTCTGGAACAAGTATTCTCCAAAGGCATGTCTGGGCTTTTTTTTTTTTTTATTTGTTGTTTCTGATCCACTTCTTTGTTATAGGCATGAATAAACAAAGTAAGATTTTAGCTGATAATTCAATTATACTGATGTTTGCTATTTTCTGTTATTGGCTCATAGCTTGGATTACTGCTGCTTTTCAACTTTTACATAATTTACACATTCTCTTATTTATCAATAACTTCTTGACAATTCGTATAACATTGTTCTTGCTATTTGAATGAGAAACTTTTAGAGAACAACGAAGTTAAATAATAGTTAATGACATGATTTCAGACCTGACAAGGAATACTGTGGGACTGGAGAGATGTCGAGTCAGGAAATCTCTAACCCACAGCATTCAATCTCAGAAATTCTATGAAGTCAAAATTTGGAGAAATTTAGTGATTTCTTATCATGGGATGCAACTAAAACACGATTCTTTGAAAACATATAATATCCCTGTGTAGCTACTACCCTCAATGGCACCTTTAAAGACAATTTTTTTTATGAAGTAAAAGATGGGCATCCTCGTGCTTGAAATACAGATCTTTGGAATTTGAACCCACATTAAAAAGAGCTCAGTTTTTCCCTTCCAGTCAGCTGTTGCAGCAGTTACTGATGGAAAGAAAACAGTATATCATTTCCAGCCACTATTACTTGCAGCAATGATAGGCTGTTTCAATAAGTTAAATTTCAACAGCCATAAACATAATTAAATCTGTTCTCTTTACACGTTCAGACAAAATTTTCTCCTCTACCTGTAATGTGCTAATTTCCCAAAGAGATTTACAATAAACACGTCTCACCCATCGCAAGAAAAGGGAAAAAATCAGAAAAGAACTGAAGGTATTTGAAAGCCTAACCACTCTCTTTCCTTCCCCTTGCATTTAAAAAGGTGCAGGATGTTCTACAACAAGGGCAGCCTATCAACAGGTGATGTGGTGCCTCTCCAACAAGGGCAGCCTGAAGCACTGGAAGTCAAACTGGAATTGTAACCAAATAGTTCTCATGCAAGTCTTCCTGTAAAACCTTCAACTCACCAAATTTAGGCATAGAAATCTATTCCTTTGGACTCGGTTGTCTGAAAATTCCCGTTGGCCTGCAAACTCAGTGGGAGCTCACAGAACCCCTGTGAGCTGAATTAGCATCAGGATCAGAATCTTTCCCCCAGCTGATGCACAAGAAGCTGTCAAGAGAAGCACTCTCCCTCCTGGCACTAATTCCTTTTGGAGTGCACTTATTCTTTCAAAAAAAGGCACCAAAGAGACAGCCAGGATATTACAGAGCTACAAAAAGAAGCAATCTGTCTTAATAGCTGGGAAAGTTGTGATCAAAAGCAAAAGCCTGGCTTTGGAACCCTCCTCCAAAATTCTTTTGGTTATTTAACAGTGCAGGATAACTGAAATAGGTGACTGTTAACCATTATTCCAACTTCATTTACAATATAATTTATATTTTTTTTAAATGATGCTATCACAAGAAGAAAAAATGAAAGAACAAGGGACAGTATTGCATAAAACCTGAAGACAAAATTTCTTTTTATCACTATCTAAGCTGGTGATTTTTACTCTTAGGAAGATGAAAATACAGCTACAGGCTTTGGTCATCTGCTAGTATTTTATATTCTACTGTAACATTTTAAATTTCTAGAGTTGTAATTTACACATCCTGACTTTGTTCAAAATTGCTAGATGTAGCGATGTACAGATTTTTATTTTAAAAATAATAAATTTTGACCCAAAGAGTTTAAATAAATGCCACACACCATTTGAAAAGAAGTGCTTAGTTATTTTTACCTCAAAAAAAAAAAATGGAAAAATTGCAAAACATTAAGTACTAGGAAACAGCATTGATCATGTAGAATTAAAAAAAATTCGCGAAGTACCACCACAAAACAGTGTAAAAAAGAACCCTTCTTGTAACTGCCTTTGGAACCAAGAAAAAAGTCCTCCTGATCTATACAGGCAGAGGATCCATTGGGTGAAGAAGAGTGTTAATTAATATTTACAATTTTGGATGATTTTTACCAACCTGAACAACTGTGAGATTCAATTCTCACCTCCACTGACATCTGAAACGTGTGCTGGGAACATTCTTGGCACGAGCTTTAAGCTGTTGAACAAACATACCCTAAGACAAGTCCTGAGAGATGTCTGTGCAGGAAAGAATCATCTTTCTTTTAGCAAAAGCTGACTACAGTGGGTTTGAGGGAAGGGGTGTCTCTTATCATTTCTGCCCCTTCTTCTCTTACATGATTCCTTTTGAATGATAAAGCTGAATCTTAACTCGTGTTAAATCATCGGTTAGTGGATTTGAGAGAGGACTTGGTCTCCCCTCAGCCTCGCCTGTCATTTTCCAGTGGCACTAAATCTTCTCTTTTTTCCACACCAAGACTGATCATCATCCCAAAATAAAAAATAAATTAAAAAAAATTTAAAAAAAAAAAAAAGGAAAGAAAGGAAAGAAAGAAAAAAATAAGACAATTAACTTTAATCTGCTTTGAATGAAACCCAGCAGCTGCAGCCTGCTTACTGCTTTATCAAGAGTTTCCTTTCATGCCCTTGGTAGAAATTTCTCTCTCATATCCTCACTATTTAGCTTGTCACTTTACAAAAACTGTTCTGTTAGGCAAATTTTGCCCAGGAATGCCCCACCCTCGCTTTTCCAGCCCTTTGAAAGCACACTGGCACATGTATGGTGAACTGTACAGACCTTGAGGGAGTCCCTAATTTCTTGGCTTGCATCAGGAGAGCCCTTCCACAATATATTTTGAATAGTATCTCTATCAGGAAAAACAAAAAAAATAATCAAACAAACAAACCTGCCAACTTCAACACAAAAGGACAAAAAAAAGATGACTAAAAGGTACCCAGTCATCAGTTTGCAACAGGGAACTGAGATATGTTCTTGTATTGACAAGGGACAGGACAAATGTTGTTCCTCTGAAGAGAAATTCAGGGTACCATGTGCATCATCCTCCAGGGAAACCTTTCTCACTTCATTGAACATAAAAGAGTCTAGACAGACTGTTTCAAGAGACTAGGCTAAAATGAGGCAGAAAAAATACCACCCACAGGGAATTTGTTAAAATTACTAAAGATACAGATTGCAAGGAAAACAGCTCAGAAGACTTTGAATTCAATTCTGATTTCAATAGACTATTCAAAGAGAATTTATTTTTGATATACTGTCCCCATAGAAAAAGAAAAAAATACATTTCAGATACATACTTTACGACTGGATTTTTTTTTTCCATATATAGAGTGAAAAATCAGAGGGATAAAGCACTCAAGAATTGTTTAGTAGAAACTTTTCATCTTAAGAGTCGACAGAAAAGTTTAATATCAGCTACTTGCCAGAAAGAAAAATTATCAAGAGACCTGACGAAAAATGGCAAAAATAATGTGCTTGTATCACCACAGAATTATATCCTGCTTTAAAATACATACGCAATGAGGATTATCATTATTATTGGATAACAAGAGGGATAATATAAGGAATGGGAATCCTTCCGTGCGTGATAAGAAAAAAAATATGTTCTCTATGTCCATGATGGGGTGGGGGGTGGAATCTGAAAATCACAGAAGGGAAGAGTTGCCTCCAGTTTGATTTATGCCTGCTCTTCTTTTTTATGCGTAGCCTGAGGAGCCTCATGATGATGTGTAATGAGTCAGGGTGAAATGTGTATAAATAAATGCACTGGCAATTTGTGAAGGCTCTTTAAAGCATCTTTTTTATACACTCTGTTCCAAATTGCATTTTCTGGGAGAGAAATGGGAGACATCAAAAAAAAAAAAAAAAGACAGAACTCGCATAGTAAGAAAAATCTCCACTTCTATTCCATTTCTGTTCTTGCCTTTGTTTTTTTCATTTCCCCCTCTTTCAGAAGGAAAACCACTGCCCAATATTTCATCCTGATGCAATAATAACCAGGTGGACAAAGTTCAAAATTAATCCCTCTGACAGATCTCTGTATACAAACAAGTGGCATGACTTCTCCCTGGAGAGAGGGAACTCTGGGGGATAAATGGAGTGTCAGCTTTACCAGAGAAGGATCAGAACACCATTGCCTCTTTTTTTTTCCCCCCTCTCCCTTGCCCTTCCAGTTTGCAATTCATTTTTTTTTTCCCCCTAGAATATTTGGTGTGAGAGTTCACTGGCAAAGGAAAATATATAACATCCTAAACAACTTTCTTTATTTATGAAAAAGAGGCAGGGAGGAACCATCCACACACCAGCAGTTCCAAAAACCAAACTTCCTACCCAAGAAATGGAATGACCCTGAATTCTTTCTATATCTCCAAGTGCCCCTAATTACAACGAGGAGCAGAACTGCGAGTTTTCTGTGTTATGATAAATTTTTATTCATCCATAGCCAGCTAAGGTAGCCAATCCAACATTCTTTTACTGTCCAATTATCACTAATCAAAATGAATCAAGATATAATCATCCACCCTTATTTTGCATTTTATATTTTCCCCTCTCACAATCCTCACTCATCTAAAAATATGAAAATGTATGGAAGATCTTAAAATACCAGCCTGAGTTATAACACAACGTAAATTCAGTCCACAGAAAAAACAATCACTCCACCTTTACAACGTTGAGATTTCAAATGCATTCTTTATATTTATTTCCTCTTATTCTCACAAACTTGCTTTTAAAATGTGCTCCCTCTAATCATGAGGAAATTTTTAATAATTTGCAAGACTCAAAGAACAACGATTTTAAGATCCAAAAGCAATATTGGGCAATTCAAAATAAAATAACAAAAGCTGTCATTTACATGCAGAAATGAGTGGGTATGTATATGCAACAGCATTCTTTTGCTATATGAAATGTTACATATGACTAAGAAGTTTCAGTTTGTGCTGGAAAAAATTACTTAAATCAGTTGTGATATTCAAAGACTGGTAGCTGAGAGTGCGGTGTCACAGATTCCTATGAGTTCAGTAACTCCTTTGTTAGAAATTAGTTCTAAATTTCCAGTTTACAGATTTATCACTCTAGGACATCCCCACCCAAATTCCAGCCTTTACTCACTGTCTGGTGAAGCTCAGAATAATTTAAGCTTGTAAATATGCTGATTCCACATGTAATTGTAGGAATAATATGTTTTTTAGAGGTGTTTTATCTTATGTTTTATCTATGTGCATTTTAAATGTGTTTTGTTGCTCCTTCTTAAAACTGCCTTTTATGTTCTTCATGATAGGACAAGAGGGAATGGTTGTAAGCTGAAGAAAGGCAGGTTTAGATTGGATATTAAGCTAAAATTCTACCATGGCTTTGTTGCAATTATTGCTATTCCCCAGAGACAATACATCAGAAATACTTACTATTTCTACCTGAACTTACTTGTATTTGCTTAGAAAGTTGCTAGGAGTTGCTTGAGAAGAAAATCTAAGACAACCACATTTTTTAATAAATCAGCATGTTGCCTATTTCTCAGAAATTTTCATTATCTGAGGAAATTAGTACAAGCAGCTTTCTTAGTCGGGCAAGTACCTGCTAATGTACTGGAGACACTATTGGTTTTAATTGATAAGACTCACTGATACATCATCATCATCCAAAAGTAAAAGGCATCTCTCTCTATGAAAATTAAGACGTTGGAGCTCGCTCTTTAACTTCTGATAAATGTCTCTTTTGTCCCCCTGTGTTTATCACCAGAGGGAGAGGAGACCATTATCTGCCATGGCATTGAATTCCCCTGACACTACCATCACTTGCACCTCCTGCATCTCGCACCTCTTGGCTCTTTCACCACCCCCAAGCTGAGAGTCGTATTTATCAAAAGGAAGTCGGAAATTACCAGTGTCTCGATTTTGCTTCTCATCTGATTCCTGAAGCGCTTCTCACAACGTGAAAGGCACTTCACCAATTGCCGGAGAGCCGGCGGAGGAACGGCGGCGCATTTATTTCCATAGAAATGGCTTCATTGCCATGCAGAGCTTGGGATAATTTATAAGGGATTCTCGTCTGAAAACAGGGGTCATGCTGGCAATGCCCTACTGTTTATACACAGAGAAATACAATTTGAAAACTACTGAAGGAATACAACTTTTAAATCAGTAAGGTGCGCCTCGCCTGGACCCACTACAAAAGCATGGTGAGGGGTGGAGCTTTGGCAGACACCCAGGGGGATTTTACTGCCAGCATTTAGGTTTGTCATCACTCAATAAAGCACTGAAAGAGTATCACAGAACCATAGGATGGTTTGGATTGGAAAGGAGAACAAAAAACCATCTCGTTCGTCCCCCCTGCCATGGGCAGGGACACCTTCCACTATCCCAAGTTGCTCCAAGCCCCGCCCAGCTTGGCCTTGGACACTTCCAGGGATGGGGCAGCCACAGCTTCTCTGGGCAACCTGTGCCAGGGCCTCCCCACCCTCACAGGCAAGAATTTCTTCCTAATATCCAGTCTAAACCTGCCTTTCTTCAACTTAAAGCCATTCCCTCTTGTCCTATCATGAAAAACATAAAAGGCAGTTTTAAGGAGTAACAAAACACATTTAAAATGCACATAGATAAGACATAAGATAAAACATCCCTAAAAAGCATATTATTCCTACAATTACATGTGGAATCTGCATATTTACAAGAAAAAAGCTGTTAGTCATTTCCATTTATAAAGCTTTGTCTGCCTGTTAATGTTTGATCACCTATTATTTAGAAAGGTTTTACCCAGAAATCACACAGATGACTAAGTTTAAGATTACTTCAGATAAAAATGATTGTACATACTCCAAAAGTTGCTGGTTTACCACCTCTACCTTACAAAATACATTGCAAATATCAAAGAAAAGGGTTTGTGTGAGATTTTGTTGCAATTTTCCCATCCTGTCCTAGTCAAAACAACAAAACTGCTCAAAGCATTTTGCTGATATTAGTTATTTCCTGCACTTTAATTTCACAGGTGAAATATTCTGAACTGTTTTCCTAGAATAGCTATACCAAAAATGAAAAAAAAAAAAACCTATTCCTGTTTGAAATGGTTCTGAAAGAGAAACAGATTCAAACAACTGATATTTTATAGATACACCCAATTCAATCTCTTACAGGGAATGAAGGTCCTTCTCAAAGTTTTACCCAACAAAAAGAGAAACCTTTAGTTTCAGGAGAAAGCAAAACTATGGAATGTGAAAGAAACATTTATTTCTCCTTCGCTTACTCACTTGAGTACAACTATTTTTAATTGCAAGTGCTGTGAGGACACAGCATGACAAAGCTGCTCCTGCTCAGCTACGTCATTTTGTGCAAAAGATACTTAATTCTGAATTTAATTGTAGTTTGAATGATGATTTAAGCAGATGGAGAGAAGGGGAATGCCATGTGGGATGAGCAAAACGTTCAGAGACTGCCATGGGGGTGCAGAGGACAACAAGGCTGAAACCTGTTTGCAGCCATCTTACTGAAACACTGACATCATACCCTTTGTTTTCTCTGTAAATGTTGGCTTTTTCATTATGAGGTTTCCTGCATGTTAAAAATGGCCATCTCCAATGCTGGCATTGAACAAGTTAACAGAATTATATATTCAGCTACAAATAACTTATTGCACCAGCCAAAGGGTAAAGTTCATTATGAATGTCCTTACACACGGTGTCAGTTCCTTAAAATGAATTTAAAAAGTACATACAGTTTAATTTCCAGATATGGGAGAAGATTTTTTTTTCTATGATTCTGCTAATGAATATACTTACATTCTATATTCTATTTTCTGTTTTAATTTCTCCTTCACTGGTAGTTTCTCAAACAGTAAGTTCTATTTCTGATATTTTTATTAATGTTTTAAAGGTTTATTTAGTAATTATAAATTTACATGTACGTACATGCACACGAAAATCCTCCCTTGTCTGGGAAGCTCCACCAAAACAGAACAAATCTCTCCCATTAGCAGCAAGAGGTTGCCAAATGACAGACTCAGAACGACTGACTATTTTAAGGAAGTATCAAAGAAAACTTTTGTTTCAAAATCCTGTTACCCACAGCTTTACCTAAAAGCAGAAAGCTATAAAATAACTTTACACATAAGACCAATTTTCTAAATATGAGAAAAAGAAGATACTATCTATTTGAAAAAGGAAACAGCAAGGCCATTTGGAAAACTGAAATTCTGTGAAAACTTCTACCTTTTATAAGATAGCTGCATCCAGGAGGGGATACGAGACTCTGCTGAAGTTAGGCATGGATGGGAATGATAGGGAGAAGGAATTATTACAAACATAAATCCTCGGAATGTCAAGTTTCAAATACCAAGCCAGTTCCAGCTTCAGCCGCCCGATTGCCATGGCAGCACAGTATTCCACATTTCCACCTCCCAAGGGAAGCACAGCCCTGCCAGAACAGGTCACCAACTCACCAAAGCCACAGCAGGAATCTCTTCCAGAAATGGCAGTGGTGACTGGAAATTCTCATCTTGGGCTTATGTCCTCAAAATAAATGTTTTCATCTTTTGCTAACTATCCCAAACCACCAAAGTGTTTACCCTCACTCTAAATTTCACTGCATCAGCCACTGAAAGTATCTCTGTAAAACTACACATCATCCACAGACTGGGATATATGTGAATGGGCTGGCTAAAGGGAAGATGCCTGTACATACAGCTCGGACATCCTGACAGAGTTCCAACGCTTTAGAACACCCTGAGATTAAGGTAACATTGTTTCAGAGTTAAAACCTAAATTCAGAGCATCAGAATTCTACAATTAAATTCAGCTTAATTGTAAAAAATGAGTGCCTGTGAGGATTGTAAACATTGCTGCTCGCTGAAGAAGCAACAAAACACTGAGATAATTCTCACTCTGAGAGACGCTGGGAAATACAAACCTATACAATTTATAAATACTCCCCACAGCTGAGTCTGCAGAATCCTTAGAGCTGAGCATACACTATCAAGGAAGGAAGGAAAATGGATTGTATTTATGAGACACGGCAGCCTCCACATACTTTTCTTGAAACTACTTGTTCGTGGCCCAGAAGCCTTTGTAAATGTTGTGATAAAGTAAGTGCCAGAATAGGGAGCAGTCATGCATGTGATAGGAAAATTCACTGGTGTGGCAGGGGAATATATATGAACACGGCTGCGTTTGTTTGTTTGCTTGTTCATACTTTTTACGGCAGAGAGAATTATTACACTGGATGCTCTGAAACAGTTCTAAAATATGCAGGATTTTGCAAGATATCTTCTTAATTGTGAGGGAGAAATGTTCTGCTTTCTTTTAAGAATGATTATAGTAAATTGGTCATGGCAATTTAATATCCTGTGTTATGTGGCTTCATCTCTCCCCATTCTCCACTAACCTGCTGGAAAAGGTTGCTGTTGATTTATGCTTTTGTTTGTGAATTACACTGTAGAGTATCAGAAGCAATAAGAGCTGGAAAATTGCTTCTTACAGTCAATGACCTCCATGTAGTTTACTTCCTTATTTTATCATAATAGAGACATTCACTTGATGGAGATTTCCCTACCAGAGAAAAGACTCTGATCCTTGACCTTAATGACAATGTTTTCCCACCTGCTCAAAGCATTACAAGTATTTTAGTGACAGCCAACTTTGAGCAGAGATTTAAATAGGGTTTGTTATTCGGTGATAAAGGTGCAGTCTACTGAGATAACTACTGCTGTTAAAAAAACAAGGGTTTATCCTTTAGATTACAGTACCTCTCACATAAACTTTCATTTCTCTTCCCCACCTTCTAAACAGGACCAGTGTGGTTTGATAATTGCTGTTAAGGCTATTTATTTGTATCTCAGAATGAAATAGATGCCTCTTAAAAAGTGCCCAACAACTACCAGAATCAGTGGGAGGCTTTTCCTTGACTGCAGGAGGATCTGATCAACTTCTATATGCCCAGAGGAATTATGTTTTCAGATGAGGTACAGAGGGCTGCCATCTTCTGTCAACGATGCTCATGCAAATGAGGATTAACACCACCCCACTTGAGCTGATGGAATTACATTGCTGTATGGAATCATAGAATCGTTACAGTTGGAAAAGACCTTTAAAATCACCGAGTCCAAGCACTGCCAAGTCCACCACTAAACCACATCCCCAAGTGCATCATCTACACGTTTAAATAAATCCTGAAAATATGCCTCAGCTGCTTCCCCAGGCAGCTTGTTCAGGTCCTTGACAAACCTCCCCTGGCACAATTTGAGGCCATTTCCTCTCATCCTATCGCTTGTTACTTGGGAGAAGAGACTGACACTCACCTGGCTGCAACCTGATATTTTTAGGTAGTTTTTGTAAAGAGTGATGAAGTCTCCCATGAGCCTTCCTTTTCCAGACTAAACAACCCCAGCTTCCTCAGCTGTTCTTCATAGGAATTGTGCTCTAAACACTTCACCAGCTCCGTTGCCCTTTTCTGGACACACTCCAGCACCTCAATGTCTTTCTTGGAGTGAGTGGCCCAGAGCTGGACACAAGATTTGAGGTGCAGCCTCGCCAGTACCCGATACAGGGAACCAGTCAGTTCCCTGATCCTGCTGGCCACACTGTTTCTGATACAGGCCAGGATGCCACTGGCTTTCTTGGCCACCTGGGCCCACTGCTGCCTCATGTTCAACCACTGTCAACCAGCACCCCCAGGTCCTTTTCCACTGGGCAGCTCTCCAGCCACTCTGCCCTCAGCCTGAAGTTCTGCAGGAGGTTGTTGTGACCCAAGCACAGGACCCGGCACTTGGCCTTGTTGAACCTCCCACAATTGGCATCACTAAGGTCTAGGCAATGAAAACATTCCCTAACACTCAGGGCCACCTCATCTTCCTTGCCTATCCCTTTTGTAGCCACTCATATGTGGCAACCAAATCAGGTACCCAGCAGGGGCACTTTCTGTGTAAGGACTGAGGGTCACCCTGTGAAAAGACAACATATAGAAGCCTACAATCACATTTTCTGTGAACATAAGTGCTTGTTATTAATGACAGGCAGAGAGCTGTAGTGCACACAGAGATGTGGTCACCTAGTTTGGGTCAAACTAGGCATCACCGATGTAGCTCGGTCATTTAGGGTCATTAATCAGGAATTCACAAACCAAATTTCTAGAAAACAGCATGAACCTATGCGAGAAGTAAGCTTCCTTTTCTAAGCCTAGCTCAGGGTTCCCTCCTTCCTAAGGAAACAGAACTTAAAAAATTCCCAATTATCTATCATTCTTCACCCTGTAATTCTCCAAACACCAAACCTCTCGTCCATGCCCAGGAGTCGAGGTCAACCCTAGTTCAGAGTGGGGTAGAAGTACCAAAGCTTTTAAGCCCCCAGGCTCATCAGCAGAGGTGGCATGAAGCGATCAAGGAGAGAAACAGATTAATACTCCCACTGAAGAAGTGTTTACAGAGCAGATTAAACCATTATTAGAGATTCCACGCGACAGATGGCACTGGAGAAAAATCAAGCGTCACGCGTCCTGCCACTCACAGAAATACTCGCTAAATAGGATGCAGAAGAGTTGCTAATGAAGATAACACGTAAGAGAGTATTATTCTGCTCTAAGGCTTGATTTGACTCACAGGAACATTTCCATCTATCCCAGATTTCTATTTCTCTTTACAGAATTTCTTTGATGCTTTCTTTCTTTTAACACATTTTGTTCTGTTACCTTGATGATAGGGCAGTAAAGAGTGGAATGAGATTTGTCCTAGGTTTCTTGACAAATTTTGTTCCCTAAAAAAAGCAGCTGAGGTTGAAAAGTCAGTTTTCTTTGTCTTCCTTTCTGTGCCAGTCCAATTAGAGCTTTCCTCTGTTGATGAGTTCTTGCTTGTCTCATCTCGTTAGATGTTGCAGTTTTTATGCAAAACATTTTTATATGCAGATTTTTGATGTCTCCTTAATTTAAATACTTATTGTCTTGTCTTCTTGCAAATTTAATAACCTATTATTTAGTTATGTTCATGGTTGTTTTATTCAAATTTTTGTATCTTGGTTTACAGCTAATCTCAGGTAGCATAGAAGGATAGACTGCATTAAAAGCAAACGTGCAGGGTCATTTTTTTTTTATTTAAATGATAACTGTGAAATTGCTGCATATGAAAGCAAAAAAGAATGTCAAAAGTTCCCCTCACGTCAGACCACCAGGCAAATCTGATAAACATGTATCAATTACTGTACAGAATAAGATATATATGCACAGGGTTGATGAGTTCACCCTCTGGTTATGGCTCTGCAGCTTCAATTACGAGCTAATCCCTGCAAGTCTAGAGTGACTGAAAAATGGCAATGACCCAGTGAAAGCCCAGCTTTAGAAATGACATTCAAAAAGTTTCAATAGAAGGAAAGAAAAATACTACCATCACAAAGTAATTTGGATCCTGGATGTTCAAAAAACGTGTCAGAAGATGCAGGTTGTGATCCCTCGATTGAATAAGAAGCACAAGTCAGGTCCCTCACTTTAAAAGCACGTGACCATCGTGAAATACCTACGAGATGAGGATCCCTCACAGAGGTGACATGTTCTGGGACTGGGGGATGAATGGAGCTCTTTCCTCAAGGGTCACCTACAATTCCAGACCCCACCTAAATGAGGGCTTTTAGAGAGAACATGAAGTTTCGGGAAGGAGTAACTCCAGCCCCCTGAAAACAGTAGAGTGCCTCTGTAATCAGAGCAGTAACAAACTGAAGCTTTTCTCTGACATGAAAGAAAATCCTTCTGACTTACGTGGTTGCCTCGTACCCAGTCTCCTTTTGGACATCAAGGTTTCCTGTTGGACCCAGACAAAGATTACTGTTCTCACAGGTCTGATGCTCCAAATGAGAAGAAAACCTCAAGATGATCAAAGACATTTTAAAAAGGATAAAAAAATTTCTGAATCTTATGTCCCTTTTCTACCTTAATTAAGAATTTTCCAAGAAGTTGCCAAACTGATGTAGGGAGTAATGGAAAGAGCCAAAATGCTGCAAAAAAAATCAAAGCTGAGGGGAATGTACAATCACAGGAGCATTTATGTTATTGCTGAGATACAACTGCATCACTACCCACACACTGAAAGGCACTGGCACATCATTTCTACTCGACCATTTTTCCAATGATTAAGTTTCCTGTTATAAAGCAGAGGAAATTATGTTTACATTATCAGTAACATAATCAATTACAGTGATAAATTGCAACATGTTAGATTAGAATTTATTTCAGGACATTCTGCTAATTACCATCCAGCAGCTTTATCATTCAGCAGAACTTGAAGGAATTCATTGCATTTATCACAGGGCAGAGGTGAAAACTACAGGTTTGGATCAGGAGCTGTGTCCACGGCAATAACCAGAAACCAAATTCATTCAATCTTCAAATTCTCTTTCTGCAATAATAATCTTTTGTCTTTCACCTCTTTTTTTATCTCCTAGCAGCTGTTTTTACAGACAATTCCATTTTATAAACACATCATTCTTATTTGCTCTTATGGCGATTATTTTTTCTCTGTACTCCTGTAGACTCTTTAGTACTCCAGCAATAAAGAGTATTTTATTTTCAGTCTTTCTCTGAGCAGAACAAAACCATCCTAGAGACTTATCTCTTCTTAAAACAACTACTGATTTCGTACCTTTAAAAAGACCATGCTATCACACCCTCCTGTAGCTCATTGTTTTCCAAGTCAATTAAGTGGCCTCACATGATCTGGAAATTGATATGACCTCGATATTTTTCTGCCATTGCAAGAGATAGCAAGAATCTCACCATTAACTTTCTTTCATTGCTCTTTTTGTTTTTACTGAGCTAAATAGTAGGATCGACAGAAGCATTTCATATTCTCAGCATAAACCTCCCTTTTATTCCAATGAGGCAGTCTGTTTGCTAAGGAAAGGAAAGGCACATTGCTGTGAAGTACTGCAGCCAGCCAGCCAAGCTTCCACAATGCAAAATATTAGGACATTCACAGCATTTTGTAAAATATGGCATACATTTCTGTTTCCCATAAACAGACTTTAATTCGGCTCGCTCTCTACCCATGGACAGTAGGTGTCTGGGCTTTCAGGAAAAACAAGAAAAAATGCAATCTGGATAGGTTTTAAATGGAACTAGTTTTAGTTCTCCCAAGAGCAGCCTGGAAGAAAGGAACCTGCATTCCAGGAGAGGCTGCTTTGGGAGATTTTTTGCCGAACACGGAAGACAAGGAAGCTCTTGCTGGAAGCAGACAGAAAGCAGAAGTTTTCCCTTGCAGCAGTGTTCCCACAGAGATATGCACACATCTGACAGGCTCTGACAAACTGTTATGAACCCCTTGCTGTCTAGGGAAGGTCATTTCCCACAAGCATGATCGCCACAGCTTTCAGCTTGTGAGGGATCATAACCCAAACCTTCACTGCACATGGTGAGAAAAAACCCTCACATCCCTTCAGCAGGTTTTATTCCTCACCCAGGGAATGGGTGAAACAAAGACACGTATCTTTGTTTAAAAAAAAACCATAATAATTACTTTCATTTCATTATTAACACATCAATATTCTGTCAATGATCCATCAGTCACCTCTGACAACTCTTCCTTTATTTGTAATACCTTTTTTTTTCCCCCCAGTCTTGTTCCTTTAAATGTTCTCCTCTGCTGAGAGGGGGATTTCCTGCCCTGGAGGGTAAATTCCACTTAATAACACAGAGTTCACTTCTGCTTGGGTCACATGCAGTCAGGAGCAGATGGAGCATGTTGCGCCCTGGCTTCCCACCAATACAAATTTAGGTCTCACATCTGCCACCTCATCCTCATCTCTGACAACACGTGCTTCAATCCTCCTTTCTGGCTTCTCCATCCCAATGATGAATTCCCCTCTCCCTTTCCTAAAATGACAGAAAATTGGGGACTGCTGCAGCAAAGCATAAAGATGTTTTGCCAGCTTTATGCCAAGGGCAAGATTCCCAAGTCAGCAGTTTCAGCTGCTATAGAGTCACTTCATGATGCTTCCAAAGCATAAAGAGATCACAGAAAGTCAGAAATTTTCAGGCCTTCCGTGTCTGTGTGACAGTAAGAAATTAGAAAGTTGTATTAAATTTGCTGTATCGTGGATGCTTTATGACATCCAGTAAACTGCATATAAAAAAGTATTCAGAAACACAAACTTCAGCTTAGCTCCCCCAGTCTGCATTCCCTCTCAAGACAACAGAGATCAACGAGTTATTCTAGGAAAGGGCTCAGAGCTCTTCTAACTCAGTGAGCAAGAAAATCCAGGGAGAGCAGTTTTCTCCAAGTTAGTTACTGAGAATGACCTCTCCCACCCCACATCTACACCGAAGCACAATGGAAGCTGTGTTCCAAAACATCTCTGGGAACTATGCCTTTAATTTCAGTATTTCTAATTTCTTAAACTGTTTTACATCACCATGTCATTGTAGTTAAAAATGCAAGTCATTTCGGATTTCTCTTGGTCTTCTGAAATTCTACTGTTGTCAGCCAACTCAAGCCCCAAATTTTTTAATATTGCCAGTAACTGCTGAATATAAATCTTACTTTTCATATCCCAATCTATGCAAATACCAGTTTATGGACTGTGACCTGTGTAGGCTGTGAGGGGGTGATTCCAGGGATAATGGCTGTTGATTTTAATGCTTCTTGGAGCCCACTGCATGATGCAAGTTCAGGGAACGTTGTTGTTTTGGTTTTTTGGTTTGGTTCTTGCTGTTGACTTGTTTTGGGTTTTGTGTGTGTGTGTGTTTCAGCTTTCCCTTCTCTAAAATGGCATAAAAATTATAATCATAACACTTTCCATATCTCTTACACAGGAGAGAAGAAACTTGGCAATCACTATGTGATATTATTAAATTCATATTAATATTACTGAATGAAAGCACTACTAAAAAGATAATTTACATTTTTAGAAAGTAATGGGATTGCTTGATGCATATCTAGTTTCTGTCACCATAGCCTAATTACCAAAACTTCTTTTTATTAATGAACAGCACATAAATGTTCAAAAATAAATATTTTTATCTCACCTCAAGTCCTACATCACTGAAGATGAGAAAAATCAAAGAGCTGGAGACTTTGTGTGGGGCCTGGTATAGCTTTTAAGCATTATATTCTTATTATATACTGTAACTTTATTGCTATTTTTATTTAAAGAAATCTGTTCTTACTGAAAATCTAAGACTTCCCTTCTTTGCAAAGAAAAAGAAAAATGAACCCAAACATGATAAAAGGTTAATCTAAAAGAAATAATGAATCTGGTTGGTTTCACTGAGTGACGTTTTTGTTTCTAACCTGTGTTTCCAGCTGCACAGATACGATGTGGTGCCCTTATTGTAGTCACAACCTCATGGGAAGGAAACTTGTCCTGGTAGACCAGTCCTACAGGCAAATTTGGGAACATTGAGGCCCTGTTCAGAGACACTTTCCACCTATGTGGGAGATGCATCCAGTTGACTGCCCAGGAGACGGGGAAGGGAGTTTTTCTTCTGGGACCAGGGCAGCTGGAAGCTGAAATTAAAAATTCAGGCTATTACTTAGAAGGCAACAAGCTGTCCCTGGCAAACTGCTACTTCCTACCAACAGAAATTTATATAGGTAGCAGGCTTCAGTCTCAGTTCCCAAATATGTCTTCTTGGATGTAACACCCAAGCCACAGTGGAATTTAATCAGTGAAGTTACAGTGTGTAATAATAATAAACATTATCCAAAATTAGAAAGGTAAGTCTCAAAGCACTCTTTTTACCACCAGAACAAGCATTCCCACAGGTTTTCTTAAAATCCCTAGCCTGGGAATATGTTTGCACAGGTCGACAATGGCCCATGAGGGGTGGGGAAAAAAATGCAACTATATTAAACCAGAAGCATCATGAAAATCATAGGCAATGAGGAGGAAAAAAGGATTTCAGAATTATAAACAACAGTCATATTCTTGCTGCTGAGGGACTTTGCAAATACTACACCCAAGTTGAAACTGAAGATAGGAACTCCAGAGGCCTTATGCTTTTTTCCAAACATGCCTGAAAAACATCTTAAAGCAGCTTGTCTTTTGTCCATGTAGAGATATTCATTGCTCCCTGTCTCTTAGGTCCCCTCCTACTTGTTGTGGAGAAGGGAGAGAATCCTCTGCTTCCAGATCCACGTCATTTGTTTTAAAAATGAGAAGAGTGACAACGTTATGTGTTGTGTGGGGACATGGTAAACAACATTAAACGTAAACTTTGCTAGAACATTGAACTGTGCTTATATTCCAATGTAAATCTGAAAAATGGAAAGCTGTCCAAAGCTTGGATTAATGCTCACATTGAAACCTGGTTGATCTTTAATCCTCTGTGATCAGCGAAAACAGGAAAATCACAGGTTGCAGATGACTGTTGCTAAACCCCAAGAGTGGGGAAGCTTCTCAAAACACCACTGAAGGGAAGTGGTTTATGCCAGTTTTGTCATTAATTTGCCTGTTCTAATTTGTTCTGAAGACTCTTCCCACAGTAAAAACAAAGCAAAATAAAGGAAAAGTTTTAAGGACATTTCTACTACAAGACAAACCAGCCCTTGGGTTTGCAGATGTCCTATCATACACAGTCAATATATGAGTTTAGTTACACATAATCAGTGAGGTACCAGGTTTTATATATTGTAAAACTTCAAAATAGAATAAAAATGTAATCAGACACCTTGACTACCAAGATTCACAACTCTGCAAGACACAGATTTCTGCCCAGTAACAAACCCTGAGAAAAAAATCCTTCCATCATTGCAGGAAAATACTGATACCCATTTTTATTTGGGGAGGAGAGAGCGTCTGCCTCTTGTACCAAGTGGGAATATTCTACAACAGTTTTCTCGAGACCATGTGCTAATTGCTAGTTTTTGCAAGTGCTATAAAAGTCTACATACAAACCTTTAACAAAATTTTATTACATCTGCTACTTTACCCTCACCTTATGTGCTTTTCATTTAAACACACTATGAGCAATCAAAAAAGAGGTATGATTTGTTCTTGACAGACCACCATATCAGCAGCTTATTCTCTGTTTCTCCATATATACATATGGATCATTTAAATTTACAGCATCTTCTTTGTGTTTTGTAATTAGGCTGCCTGCTTAACATGTCCTGAAACTCTCTGTATTCCATCTGTCATTGGAAATAACGTTTATTTTGTGCCTTCTGCGGTTCTCTGGGATTTTACCCAATTTTAAGCACAGACATTGGTTGAGTTAGTTCTGAAATGCCCTGGAGTACAATTCATCAGTTCCTGTTGAGCTGAAAGCATTTAATTGATGTAAAAGTTCTTTGACCTGTTCTTTCTTCTGTTCCTGTCCCGTTGTGTTTTAATAATTGTATTAAAAATAATTAACCTTTTATTAGAAAGCTGAAACAGAAGAGGCAGAAAATATTCTGTATCTTCTGCTGTTTTGCTCACCTTCCTCATGAAGTCATTTTGTACTAGTTGAATAGTAATTTATTTTAAATCCTTCCCGAAATTCAAGAGCCACAGATCTTCATAAGGACAAAGTTTCTATTCTATGTGGCAGCAGCACTTTTTTTTAAACATTAAGGTTCAGAGATAACCACATGATAACAAGCTGTGGCAGCATTCAGCTGCCCTGTCAATGCTCCTGCCTTGCCTTGCCCTGTCTAAATTTACCCCAGATAGACCTCTACCCCTTTCCACCCTCCCACTGCAATGCAGTCTCCCATTACTTTTTGGCCTCTGCTTTTTTTTGGCCTCTACCCTCTTTTCAGCCTACCAATCTTTTTTGGCTCCCCACCCCATTTCAGTCTCCACTGTTTTCTAGTCTCTACTTGCCCTCCAGCCTCCCACACCTCTTTGGCCTCTCACCACTTTTCAGGCTCTGCTTTTTATGATCAGATGTTGTTTTCCAGACCCCAAACCCTTTTAACCTCCTACCTCTTTTTGGCCTCTAACTCCATTTCACCTCTTCCCTTATCTTGCCCCGCCAATGCCCTATCCTTGCCTTGCTCTCCTCCCTTGCCTTGTTTTCTCCTCTCTTGCCTTGTTTTCTCCTTCCATGCCTTGTCTTGCCTACCCTTGCCTTTTGATGCCCTACCTACCCTTCCCTTGCCTTGTACCCTTACCCTTCCCTTGCCTTGCATTACCTACCCATTCCTTTTCCATGTGCAGCAGAACATGGAATCCTTGGCTGTACAACACCATACAGAGCCAGTAAGACCAAAATCTATCAATGAGTTTTCCCACAGTACTGAACTATGTAAGTAGGACTGACACACAGCATCACTTTATGTCTGTGTATGTGCCCAGAGCATCTCAATTAACACCAGCAGGCCTGGGGTCATGAACACAATTTAAGGTGAGAATTCCCAACTAAAAATTATTTATTTCAAATATAAGACCAGCAGTTATTTTCACGTTAAGATTGCAGTTTTACCGACCGTGATGAATAATACTGCAGGTAAAAACTAGAATTTTTTTTTTCCCTAAAATTGGTCACTGAATCACCTGTAAACATCGCTGCAATCTTTTTATAGAGGTTTTAGCATGAAAACTAATTTTGCTGGGTATTAGCAGGAATATTTCTCAATGGCTACTTTTCCATCTCTTCGAATGGTGGCGTGTCAACAGCTAAAAACCTTTGTTAGATCCCAGCTCTTGTCTCCTGATAATCATCATGCCTCTCTTTCACAGTGCCTCAGACAGATCCATAAGATCACCATCATTACTCACAGAAACACACCTGGACTCTACCTATTTATATAAAATAGTACAGGATTATCAGGCTTTGCTAGCACCCCATTTGATGAACTTCTATTCACAGTTCCCCACTGATGACTCAATAATCTACCTTGGGTTTTACTACATATGACTGTAGTGAATATCTCGAGCAAAATTTAATCAAAAACTAAACATAATCTTATTGTGGTCATATGGGAGCACTCACTTACAGAAACATCTCTCATTTCAGCCTTAATTCCCCTCAGAGTTTTCTTTTTTGCCCAAATTTTCTTACCTTCTTGCTGTAGTTTGCACGTATGAGAGCCATGCTCTCCTTTATCTATGGCTCTAGACCTATCACTTAAATGGAAGATGGAAGACAGAGTATTTCATTATTAGCATCAGATAAGAAAAAGGTATCACCATAAAAAGCCAATCTTCAACACAAAATGAACTCTTAATTTTGGCAGAGGAAAAAGTCCTTGCCTGTACTCATTGCAAGCAGCTCCTCATTTTACTTCTGCTAAACCTCACAGCTGTAAAATAAAATATTTAGTGATTTTAACACACCATTAGGAAAACCTTTTCAGCCTCCATTTCTAAAATTAATACAAGGAGCAGAAATGCAAATATTTCCTATGTGGCCAGAAAGAAGCAGGACACTGTAATGGGGAGAAGTTCCCTCCCATTCAACAACGAAGTGTCCTTATCTCCCTAATACACAATCTTACCAGAGGAATTATTAGCATTTGTAATACGCTGTCCCTAATCTACAGTTCATAAAGCACATTGGTGCCATGGAAAGGAGCAGTGTAACAGCTTCCTAGGTTACACAGTGGAGCTATTAGCTCTAAAGCTGATCAATAACATCGACGGCTTGAGCTCCAGGATAAATAAAACCTGATATTGGTAACAGGGTTCATTCTGTTTCAAGCTGCTCAGGCCAGTCATAAAAACTTAATAAGACTGAAGGTGTCAAAGCCTTGTTGGATTTGGTTGGTTGGTTGGTTTGGGTTTTGCATTTTTTTTCTTTTGTTATGGCTAAACTAGTGGTCAAAGCTCAGACCGTACTCTGTTAGAGTGAGAGATGAGTATGATCAAGAAAATAAACCCACGTAATTTAATCTTCTGAAACATGATCCTAACTCTACTACAGTGACAACCCAGTGTGTCCTTGTGCAAGTATGAGATCAGCAGCAGGAGGCTGCTCTGCCTTACCAGTTACACTTCATGAAAGTTTTCAGTTTAAACTAGAGTTTCCTTAGAAAATAACGGGGGCCAGATCCTGACCTCAACAAGACTTAGACTGTGCCTTAGTGATCTTCAGCACCTGACAGGAGATTGTTCCACGTATTCCATCCTCGGGAATGTGGCTTTCTGCACACACCCAGCTATACTTAACTACTCCGAGGTAAAATTGCACCTTGCTGAACGATCAAGCCACTAAAACACAATTTAGGTATAAGTAATAGAGGTGGTTCAATGCTACCTTTGACACGGTGTGTTGTAATTAAGATTTTGTCTCTCAGATTGGCATATTAGTACTCAACTTTGTGCATAGTTAACTAGTAAAATCTCATCTACACTTGAACTCCTGTATGTTTTCCAACCTTTTGAAATGTTTCTGGTAGCAGTGTGTAACAGAGAGGGGCATGTTATATGAGTTACATGAAGTAAAAATTATTACTTTTATGTTCAATATGATTTTTCTCATTTAAATTTAATCAAAAATTAAATTTAATCAAATTAAATTAAATTTAATCAAAAATTAAACATTATCTTATTGTGGGCATATGGAAGCACTCACTTACAGAAACACCTCTCATTTCAGCCTTAATCCCCCTCAGAGTTTTCTTTTTTGCCCAAAACTCTGCTCACGAGCTGAAATTACTCTTCCACTGTTTCTGTGTTGCTCTTGCTGACTGGAAAATCAGTTTTATATCTGTATGTGGCTGTAGTTACTTACACAAACATATTCACCCCATCTCTCACTTAGGTTTTCCCAGTTTGCTGATTAACTCTGGGTGGGAAATGTTCAGAGACAACCCTGGAGATTACATGCCCAACTTCCACGGATTTCCAGAACTGTCAATTCTGTCCCCCTAGAAATTAACTTCCTAAAATCTGCAAATTTGAAAAACCTTTGCCCAAGTACATGCCCAAGAAATTATTTCAGTATTAGTTAAGAAGCCTCATGAAAAAACTCACTGCAAAAGAAAAAGAAAATGTATAACAGCAAGCCTCCTATATTGCCATGTCTCCTAAACAAGAAATAAGGCTAATTAAAATTCTACTCCTTTTCAAAGGAAGAAAAGCACCTCATTACAATTCAGTTTTCCTAATCTCTGTGTAAACAATTATAAAATGCAAATATTTGTCCATTTATGCATAAAGCAATCACCATTTTTCCGTTTAAAATAAATAGGTGTGGCAGTCAGATCTAGTAATAGTCCCTGGACTCAGAGAGAGCCACTATCTGACCACACCAGCAGACAAAGTGCCAGGAGCATTACAGATACGAAGTTCCACTGCTGATAAATTAAATCCAGTTTCCACAACATTCTTATTCCAGAATACTGGTCAGAGTTCAAATTCTTTCTCCACAGAATTTTTTTTTTTTTTAATTTATTTCTAGTCCAAAGCTTGTGTTTTAAATATATAAGACTGGGGTACCATGTAACAACCTACACACTGTGCTGTTTAATGTCACTAAGACTTTGTAGATACCGAGGAGCAATATTTCAAAACGGGTGATCTGACCTTTAAAGTCTTTCTGGGGATTCCAGTCATATTTGTCTCAGGCAGAAATTGTATTTTGTTCTGAATTTTATTTGATAATGGAAGGTTAGGCAAATACAAACAGCCAGAGCAACAATTGCTGGCTCACGTAAAGATACATTCGCTGAACATCCCGGCCGTGCTGTGGGCAGATTCCTGATATTGCCACACTGACTAACTTGCAGCTTGTCCCTTATCTGTTTTAAGTTTCCATGTTTACAAAATGTGATGTTGCTGCTCTGTGGCTACATTTTTCTACTGATCAAGAAAATAGGTCAAAAAGTGGCACTAAAACTTAAACAGACCATAGGGCGGACTGTCTTATCCTAATGCTGTGTGTTATCTGCAATGTTTTTGATCACAAAGTCACTTCTCTTATTAAAAAAAAGAGCCAAAACAAAAAAAAACCAAAACTTGCTACATTTAGGTCCTTCCACAGTGCCAAAATAGGGCCTTATGGAAACGTTCACTAGGCTTTTTTAATTAATTCTGTGAGTAATCACTTTGTGGGAAGAGAGACAGAAACCTCAGCATCCTTGGAGTACGAGCTCTGAGCCTACCCAGTGAAGCTGGTGGAAACTTCACAACTTCCAAGTAGCAGCTTGTATTTCAGAGTCATTTGCAAATGCAGATGTAAACTAAAACTGATGAATCCCAGTAGTAGGAGAATGATGAAAGGACTTGCAGCGAGATGAAAGGGAAAGAATAGGACACAGATCAATAAACCAAGCGCTTTAATTGGGCTGAGCTATTTGCAGGGAATATTTCAGAGGAATGAAACGTTATTAGTTATTAACCAACACATTTACCAAGCAATTATAAGCCATTGTTAGGAAGCATTTAAAAATGGTACTTAGTTACATTGTCCACTGAATCTGGTCACAAAGAGAAGTCCTTGCTTCCTAAGAGATAATGCACCAAAACTCATCACCTGCTCCTGTGGAGTAACCCAGTGACCAAGATTACATATTTATTACTAGTCAGAAGCAAGTTAATGTTTCAGGACTTACAAACTACTCATAAAACTTTAATACACTTGCTGTGTTGAGATTGATCCTGGAAGAATCTCATCTCAAAAAGCCTCCTAGCACATCTTAGCCACTTCAAATATATACTTGAATTTTCACTTGAAATGCATATATATACACACACGCGTATATGAAGTGCAGTTGTGCTCCACACATTTTATAAAGTGTCTCTCCAAGAGCAAAATAATTCTTTGAGGAATTAAAAAAACCAGTTATGTTGGTTAACTGGAAACAGGAATAACCAATTATGACAGCAAGTAAGAACCACCAAGGAGTAGGATGTCTATAGGCCTATTTGTGAAAGTTTTTCCGATATACAAGGAACTTAAGAAAGGTCAAATATAGACTGAACATGAAGAAATCTTCCTGGCAGTGAAAGTGCAGGCTAAATGGCAAGAATTATTTTTGACAACAAAATTTTACAGTTGGTGAATCAAGCTTCTAAAGGAAGTGTTTCAAAGTGCTCTAAAGGAGCCCTGAGAAACTACACAAAGCAAGGTGGGGCACTCGACATTTTCAGAATCCTGGGGTTTACATTAATTGTCCAGATGCAAACAGACATAAAATTCCTCTGGTTGACGTAAGAAAACCTGTTTCTTTCTCATTTTGCTAATTTATGGTCAGACACATCTCAAACTACCAGTGTTACCTTATGGAGTTGTCTAGATGGTTTTTTTTTTTCCTTAACGTTCATTTCTATTGTGGAAAAAAACTTTTATCTCCAATTACTGTACAATCCATTAAAAGACTGTAAAAAAAGGCATTTACAAAAGTAGAAAATGGGAGTTTCTAACAAAGCCATGGGGAAAGCAGCATGCATTTCTCTATAATTAAAATTTCTGCCCTCATCACAAAAGCCACTAACTTCATACAAATCTCATCAGAATAGTTATCTCATTTGCACCAAGCTGTTAGATGGAAAGCACCTGCAGTAAAAGCAGTTTTAAAAGCATCCTTTAAAAGAAATCTTGTTGTTCCTTTTTTTTTCCTGTTTCACCACAGATATTACTATAATGGTTTCTAGTAATACCTAACAGATGTAGAATTAAAAATTCTGATATCAGAAAAAAAATAGTAAACCATAAAGGTGTTATTAAAAAAAAAACAAAACAAAACAAAAAACAAACTTGTAACTCCTGGTTATGATTGCCAGAGAAGTTACTGGTGCAGGATGGAGTGGGTGAGTGGAGCAGGAAGCCCAGCTGCTTGGAGAACAGCAAAGCACAGATCTGCTGCCCCTCAAGTGTCTCTCCCAGCTGCACAGCAAAATAGTCAAATAAATGAATAGTCAAATTGTGAATAAATGAAGCGGCAAAATGATGAGAACAGGGAGGGACTCCCCGAAGGATGCTGATTTTTATGGACTGGGTAAGGCATTTCAGTTTGTACTTCATGTGGGAACATGTTGATACAGTACACACAAGTCAGCACTCAGACAGGTACAACTCCAAACTTACCCCAAGCAGCCAAAGGTGTCTAGCATGCATTTACATCAATATAGAGTTCACTCGTGCCTTCTAATTATAACAGCTTCTTCATACTTTCTCCCCTTTTTCTCATTCTTCTAAAGTAGCCTCAAAACCCAACTAAAAGGTGCCTAATAGAGCTGTTACCTCTTCATTATTTGCTTTGGGGATGTCAACCTGCAGTTATTGCTGTAGGAGTAACCGTGGAGGAAAACTTGCTGAATGCCTTTGTTTTGGCTCAGTGCAGCATAGAAATCAAAAATTGTTATGTACAGCTTGAGTGTTGTTTACTCTCCAGCCTTATTCTACCTGCATTTTTAATAAGCTGAAGCTCAAAACAGGCACTCAGGGGATTTTAGGCACTCCAGGCCCCATCATTTTCATTAAGGAGAATTAAATGCATATATGGACCCGTGAATTGGAAACTGTTCTGGGCCTCATCAGTGCCAATGATGTAGAGATGGGAAGATTATCTTATCCTACAGCAAACATCATTGCAGCAATTGCAACACAGTCGGGGATGAACTATTTTCAAACTGCTGAAGTGTCTGATTGCTGACAGGGCAGGTTTGAGGAAGAAAGGCAGAACAGTGATTTCTCCCAGAGGAATCTAGGATGATTCCTACTTAGAGACCTGCAGAATATCTTTCAGGATGGAGCACACACCATTACAAACAGGGGTTATAAACCAGTAGCCACAGAAATCTCCTCAGAAAAGCCACAACTCTTCTGGGCTGAAAACTCAGCACTGAGTTCTGATTCAATGTTTTCTTAACCCTTGCACCACGTTAATCTAAAGCATTTTAGGTTTTTACTTTTTCCTCTGCCAAGTGCAATTTTGCTAAAGACTTTCTACATATGTTCTGTAGATGTCTTTTACAACATCAGTTCTCTCCTACAGCACATCATCTGCGTGAAATCAGAGCTCACAAGTGTCCAGGAGGGGTTTGCTTTCCACACTGGGAAATACAAAGGAATTAAATTCCATCAGAATACTGTGGACTGCTCCACAACTCCTCTATTTCATTTCCAGTGCAACACCAGCACATTATGCACATGCAAATATAAAGTGGCAAATTTAAGCTCTTTAGACCACACTGATTCATTTTCACCAGAGTCATCCTATTATTAAGCAGCTTAATTCTGACTGTTTTTCTCTTTACACTGTTTACAGGTCTACTATTTTAAGTTCTGTCTGCTATAGCTTTATAAAAGACTTACAGAACACAGGGAAGACAAAACACCCTACTGAAAAATTACCTTAAGTGATCAGACATGAGGATTTTTGAAGTATTCCATGCTTTAAAAAACCTTCATAAATTTGGACACTTTTTTTGCCCCTAAAAAAGCATAGTAACGCTTTCAGATAACTTTTTTCCTAAGGACTGCACATAACTGAAACATATAAATCAAATAGGCTGAAAAAAATGTGGCGTTTTCTGGTTCGCCTGCTGTGTATTTCAAATTTTCTATCCATCATACGTGCAGAATTAGTACTTGCACACAGAAATCATTTCAGTTCAAATGAGTGATGGAAAATCTGGAGGAACAAGGAGTGGTTCCTATTCAGAACCTTTCAATAAAAAAGTCAAGAGCAGAGAGTTTATTTGCTATTCACTTGCAATTGCAGCTAGTTGACATTTTTGCCTCAATTCTTCAGCAACAGAAAGTAGTTTCTTCCTTCCGATTTTCTTAAGTTTTTTAGGTTCCTGATTTCTTCCATCAGCAGGCAGCTGTCTGTCCAGCTACAGCTGGATTCAGCTTAATTAAGCTGCTCAGTCTCCAAGTTGTTCTTAAATTTATTCCTACCACGAACACAACTGAGTTCTGGTTTCTCCCCTCATATCAGTTCTTCTTTTCTACTTTCCTTTAACTTTCTGATTTCTTCCTCTGTTGTATTTCGTGTTTCTCTATTGAACCCCTGAGCTGTGCTGCTGAAACTTCAGCATTCCCACATCCAAGCTTCAAATCCAACTTTCCAGGTGATTACCCCCCGACTCTGTAAGTACAGCTTTCCCAAACTGTACTACAACGACTGCCAGCAATGACAACTCTAAATACAAATCCAAAGTAGTATTTCTGCTTTCACCTTTGGACACAGGACTTCTTGAAAGGATCCATAGGCAAAATAACTATTGGCAGAGAGCAGAAGACCTGGCAGGGGATCACAATGGCTCTGTTAGGAGAGCAGTCAATACTTCGGTGATGATCAATAACTATCTGAATAATTATTTGCCATCAAATCACAAGCCCACTGCATGCATGATTTACCTAAATTATCCAGCGTGGACAGGACTGGTCACAGTGCTGTGATGAAACAGGAGAATCAAAGAGCCTTCTTTTTATAGACGGGAGATATCTCTAATGATGCTTACTCTTGCTTCATAAAAAGTAGCTAGAAAATAGTAGGTTGCAGCAGACTTCACGAGCTCAGTCTGCTTCAAATATTGCTAATTGTTTAATTTCTATCCTTAACTTTCAGTAGTGTCATAACATATACCCACAGAAACATCAGCTCTCCTACCTCACCGTGGTTTCATTATCCAGCAAAGGTTCTTTGTTACAAAGGAATAAAGGTGGGAGTAAGTAGAAGCATGCAACTGGTATCTCAGGCTAGGTAATTAAAGACTAGCAAGATTTTTTCCCTCATAAATTGTCACTGGTGTTGCAAAACATGCTGTTGCTAATGAGTTTTATGGGATAAGGTAGGATTGGAGGTGGCTGGCAATGCTATCATACTGTCTGTTAAAGTAAACTTCCCTGACTGGAGCACTCCAAACCTTTATGTTTAAGGTAAAGCTCAATGGAACAAAAAAGTTCAACATCTTCAAATTGGAATTGCTTGCCTCGCTCTGTGACTGGAAGGATTGCCAGAGAGAGAAACAGAATCTGATCAGGGAAGGAGAGAGAAATAACTCATAGTAATTCCACTTTTCACACTGCTTCATTTCTTAAACTGGCTTTTCACAAAACATACCCTTCACAAATGCTGCCAGGGGAGATCTCACTACAAGCAGAAGGACAAAGCAGATTCAGAAGGGAGTGCGAAGGGTTCTTGCACAGCCCTCTACCTTATATTTGTCTTTTCTTTTATTTTTTTGTCAGAAAAAATTATTCCATTTTTTACCCCTTTGCCATTTCCTTGGCAGCTTACATCAGCTCACATTAGGTTTATAGCTTTCTCTTTTTCTTTTCTCCTTTATGTTGCATTTTGGGCATTGCCATCAGATTTACACTGTGTTATACACTCACCAGTGCCGAAATCTAGAAAGAAATAACACAAATAAACATCCAAAAGTCCAAATTCCAAATGTCCTGGGAGCTGAGGTCTAGAAACAGAGTTGGAGATCCGTCCAAAAGAAGCTGTAAAGGAATCTCATGGCACAGTACATGACTTCACAAATGCAAAAAGGAGGAACTGTTGGACCAACTGTGGCAAGTTGGTGTGGAAATGGCAGTGTTTTGACTCCAAACAGTGGACATCCCTGCCTTTAGCCCTCTGGCTTGGATTGTACTTACAGTGTGACCCCAAAAGGGCCAAGCATTAATATCCCAGGCAGGCAGCAATGCTGCTCATTGCTCTGACACACGGCTCAGAAGGGCACATCTCTGACTATAAAGCCATCAAGTCCCAGTAGAGATCAGAGTTTTACACATAGAAATTATCTACTAGAAGGTGCAGGCAGAGTTTGACATTTGAAGAGGACACAAGTTGACACAGCAAAAATCTATTTTTACAGACTTTATGACAACACTGAGCAAGTGGTGGGTGAAAGGGAGATGGGACAAGACCACACGCTTTTCTGGCCTGCCTTCCTTCCTTCCCACAAAGAGGGATCTGAGACATTTTGTTCCTTTGCACCAGGAAAACCAAAGCCCAAAGGGAAGCACACTGCTGCTCTTCCCCAACCACAGTTGTCCCCTCCATGCTATGCATAAAACAAGCTCATATTGATCCAGCTTAAATATCCCAGTCTCAAAGTATTCCCTTCAATAAAAGGACAATTTAAGTAGTGAAGATTTTGTTTTAAGTGAAACAAAGAGACTGCGTGTTAGTGAATAAAACAAAGGAAAATATCAGTAGTTTCACCACAATAAAACAGGGGCTATGCAACAAAATACTGAGAAACTTTGCTTGTAAAGTAAAAAGTTCAAAATATTTATGAAAGAAGGGAAATTACTTAAGACAGCAGCTTGTCTGAAGGTCAGTGGACACTACAGGTGGTATCTGAGGTGGCTTTACCCAGGTCTCAGAGCCATACTTCCCTTTGGGCTGAAGGTTTTACAGGCAACTGAGCCTCACCCCATTTCACATTGCCCCTTCATTTGATTCACCTATTTCCCACTGTCTGCAACACTGCATGAAGAGGGTGTGAAGGAAAGACAGAAAAAAATCAATCTGAAGAACACAGTCCTTATTTAACCACCTGACATCTCAGAAATGTGGGAGGCTGAATAGATAGACCAACCCAACATAGAGAAGAATATTACCCAGTTAAACTAACCTTTCCCTGCTTCACTATAAATACTGTAGCCTCTAGGATGTATTTTGAAGTATTTTCATGCAAATGTTTGAAATTATGAATTGAAGAGGTAAAAAAAAAAAAAAAAAAATTCCAGCAGAAGCCAAATTTTAGACAAAGAGAGCCCCATGACAATCAAAACTAAAGGTGTAGCATAAAAACCTTGTCTTGAATTTTTATTCCTCAAGTTCACAGCCTCGTGATTCCCTGACACAATGCAATAACATCCTTGGCCTCCTGGGAGATTTTGATACCAGCCAATATATAAGTTTTCTGCACCTTCGTTCTGGCAGCAGGCAGCTGCAATCATTGCCACACCCTGCATTTGCATAATTTGCGAGTAACAACCAAATATTATATTTACCTCCACATCTTCACCCTCCAGTGTTTGTCTACCCCCCCCCCTTACATCTTCCCGCTGCTACAAGTTATTCATGGCTAATAGGGAAAGCGAAACATTTCCTTCACAGCCCATGTAAATGTAAACAAATAGAGCAGCTGAAAATATGGTTGGGTTTCTGCTTCCCCCTGACTCGCTATTACGTCATGCACAGTTGGTCACCATGGCAATGAGATGCCAGAACCCGTTCCCTAACTTTCATGAAATTTAAGGATGGGCGGAAAAGTCCTCAACAGGTTACCTCTGTCACAACCTTCTGCTTCGTTTTCAGCTCATGAGCTGTTAAACACCACTGCTATTTTCTTGCAGTCATTCATTAGTCACAGTTATTTTCAGATGGATTTTAACAAAGAGTTGATGTTATTATTATTAATGTACTTTAAATACAGCCACAATGCGAAGATCAGGTTTGTGGGATAAGTTCACGTTGTGTTAGATGCTGAAAAAAATACAGCCCAGAAAGATGGTTTATGGTCACCCCAGTAATTTGGTAATTATCACAGATTAATCATCAAAAGTGTTACAGGAGAACATCAGAGAACATCATACACTGAAATGTGATTTAGTGCCATTGGAACTGGAGATCACAATTCAATTCCCTCTTCTGCATATTTTCTGCAGGCCTGGTCTAACTATTCTGTAATTTTAGTCTAAAATTCCCATTCAACAAACGGAGAAAATTTTCTAGAATTTCTAGATGCTAATACAATAGGTATATAAGCATCACTAAAACCCATTTTCCTTTACAGACTCATAACTGATAGCAAAATAAAAAATGAGTTACGATACCATCATAACTCAGCAAAAACTGCAAAATTACAGCTCTGGTAAAGGAATTTATTCTGATTGTGACCCTGCTAATGTTTACTTTATTTAAGAAAAGATTTAAGAACTTTTTTAGTTTGTACACGTTGCAAATATTAAGAGATACAAACTTTCTCATAAAAGATTTTCCTGCTAATAACTACTCTTCTGCCTCTCCCACACCCTAAATATAAGGCAAATAACACTACCATACTTTCAATATTTGCTTTTAAAGGAAATGGAAAAAACCCAGAGTATCTGAACTTGTTCCAAAAGATGACATTGTAACCTTTACAAATGAACTACAAAAGCAAAGAAAGAAAATCATTTTTCAGCCATCATATGCCTCCGTGTTATTAAATGTATAATCAGTTTCCAAGACTTCCTGAAAGAAAAATCCAAGTGGTAAATTCAATCTCACTCTGCCTTTTAGCCTGAGTCCTTACATTTACTGCATCCAAGTACAGGAGGCATCTTCAAGCCAAAATTCTGACCCCAACAATCCAGCGCGCTGCCTGAAAACTGAGGCACGGGTTTTTATGAAATCTTTAAAGCTTACCATAGTCAAAAGTTATTTTGCAGCACTAAAGCAAACAGAAGACTAAATTTTCCACCCCCCCATGGGCTGCCCATCTTTCCTTCATCGCTCCTTGATGGATCTGTAACATTTCAAGCCGCATCTAGAAAAACAGGATCCCTTTTCTACCCTAAGCATGTCCAATAGGTAGAAGTGCCAAGTCAGATACGTCCATTGCATCAAGAAATTCGATGTCTAAGTGGATTTTTAGGCTTCACATTGATCCAGATGTAGGTTTATGGACTCTAGACATGACATGTGTGTGTACATATATATATCCCAGACTTCAAACAAATACCCAGTTTCTCACTGGGCAGAGTTTGCAAATAGCCAGGTACACAGCAAAATTAGCAGCAGTGTTTTACCCAAGTTGATCTCAGGATATAAATAAGCCAGGGACTGAAGGGAGAGGTAATATTTCCAGCTGCTATTTTTGGAAAGAATCAGATCATCTTTTTGGACAATAGAGCTTTCTTTGATCTGAGCAAGAAACAAAAATCTTTAAAGCTAAAACAGATGGAGAACAATTGCTCAGAGTTTAAAGTTGATTATACTAATCAATAACAATCTACAAAGAGATCACTCCTTCCTACAGATATTGCTGCATTGGCACGGCAGCCAGCAGTGTGGAATGCCCCAGGATGCTGCCAGCTACCAATGTCCCCAACCCCACAAGGACACCGTGAGGGCAGGAACATTCCAGCAGCATCCTTTTCATCAAACGACACTGAAAACCAGCACAGACCCAGCTCTGGACCACGTTTCTCTAATTAATCTCCATTTCAGGTCTACATTTGTTTTGTGCCATGGTCTGCATTAACGTGCAGATTCGGGTCCAGAAAATGTCAGTTGTAAAGGCAATATTTGTCTTACGGGAAAACAAGAGGGTAAGTTCTTCAAGTAATAACATGATTGCTTTTAGGTCAAGTTTTATTGCAATAAAAAACTTTATCAGAAGTTCTGTAAACTGCTTCCCTGCTGTCTACATTACCTCTTGACAAGATAATTGTTGGCAAGACACGAGCAGGCAGAAAACGAGGCATCAGACAGACAACGTATCCCTCACCAAATTAAATCAATGCCTCTTTTCAGCTGGGTTTGTCTGGAGAAAAACAACAACAGGAAATTAAGGAGGATAAGGCTCATTTTGACCAGAATGTTTGGATACATTCTTAATTATTTTGAGGGGTGTGTGCGTGTACTCCATCCCTCTGTATCAACTCTTTGTGAGCATTTTTATACTTCTGCTTTGATTATATAGTCCAGGTATTAGTAACAATAATAAATGTTGATACAATTCAGATCTATTCTGAACTGACCACAAGATCACTTGAACAAATGCAAAGTCATTTAGAGACACAATCTGCTTCTTTTCCCAGAAAGTAAAAAATTATTTTCCCATATGTTCATTAATACAATCTATATTTTTGTCCCAGATTATTTGTTAACAGTAGAAACAAATTTTTAAAGGGTTATGTCCCCTATGGAAAATCAAACCCTCAACAATTTGAAGCACCTGCTGCTATAAAACTTGTGTTTTTTTTTTTTTAAATCTTTGCTCAAAACTCAGGGGGGTTTGCATATTTCATAGACCGTAATTAAGTAATTGCAAACTTAATCTCCTTAAGTTTTTGAAATGTGGAGGTTTCATTTTCATTAATTCCAAATTCTGCATTTGGATGCTTAAATTAACACATAAAAGAATTTTTCTGGAGGAAAAACTGTGTACAAAGCTTGGATACAGCAGCCTGATATTTGACAGAGGTACATGTCAAAGGATCTCATCTCATCTAAAGAAAATAGCCAGTTCCTACTGCTTGTAATCAATATTTGGATGTTCTCACAACTTAGGTATTTACCAAATTAAATATGTAGTTGGAGATGGATGACAGTGTTTCTACTCTCACTTGCCTGCCAACTTCAGCTACTCTTAAGAGCATTCAGTGATCACGACAGACTTTGGATCTCAGCTGGGAAGGGAATTCCAGAAGAAGACAGAGTTGGTCAGACATTGAGGGGTTTCCCCACTTTAACCCTCTAACCTTCTTTTAAATTTATCGAAACCCTAAGTAATTATCTTTCATCACTTTAACTTTGTTAAGTTTGAGGGTGTTAGATGACATTTAGGGGAAATGTGCCTTTCTGTCCAATAAATATATTCTTTATTTTTTCAGAAGAGTTTTGATCAGGGCTTGGCAATAAGTATTTAAACAATTTGCATCTCAGCCCTCCTGTACAGCTGAGCAAATGATTCAGAGTTGCTGTCTGCTTATGTTCAATTCATATATTTGCAGCTGCTCTAAAATGCAATGTGAACATCTCTTTAATCAAGTTACCTACTTCAACTAGGACTTAAGCACTCAGAAATTGGAGCCTATGACTGATCATGGGAGTAACATGGAATTGGTTGGGCAGCTTGACTGGAGGAGCTTCTGTTGTCCTGTACAAGACTGGTGATTTTGGGAACAGGAAATACAAAGAACTGCAAGGACAGGGAATGCAGCAAGATTCATTTGTCCTTTTATAAAATATATTCAACCTTTTATATTCCACAGCTTTTTCACTTTCAGAATACAGATGAATTGAAGTTTACAGGAAAAAACTCTATAAGAAAAAGTAGGGATACTTTTTTGAACCTTTCACTCTCTTGAGAGTTACGAATTTTCTTGGTTTACATCTGTTCATCTCTGCTCTGTAGCAATTGTCCCAGATACTTTTGTACACAGAAAATTTGAAGCTGAATCTTTGAGCAGCAATTAAAAAAAAAAAACAACAACTTCCTGAAAATCCATTCCCTGAGCATAATTCAGAGAAAGCATTTCTTGCAAAGGACTCCAGCTGTGAAATCTTACATCAGGTCTTACTAATTTGGTTTCATTATGGCAGATTTCAAAGTCATACTTTGAAAAGAATTAAAATAGGTCAGCAGCACTGTGGGAGAAGTACACAAAAGCAGCATCCAGCCTGCAGTGGTTCAGCATCTCAGGTAAAACCCTGTGTGACCATCAGCTCAGAGAGACAGCCGTGGACTGAGGAGCGCAGTTCACAGCAGGCACAGAGCAGGGTGTTCAGAGTGCTGCTCTGTACCTGCACCTGGCTGCCACTCAGGCTCCTGCTGAACTGCCAGCAGCCCTAGATAAGAGCCCTCAGCCCTTAGAAACCTGGGAAAGCATAATTAATGTGATGCTTTGTCCAGCACCCCCACAGCTGACCAGCTCTGACACCTCCCTGGTCAGAGGGACTAACCCCACTCCTCCCTCCTGCTTCTCACTCCAAGTGAGACTCTCAAAATCTTCTGCTGAATGTGCCCATCATTTCCCTTTCAGCTAAACCCATCGTTGAAAAATAATCACATCCTGCATATATGCACCATTTGGAGCTATGGTTTTCTTCCAGCTTAAATCTGATTTCTGCATCTGAATATATTCTCTATGGGCATTAGGGCAGGAAACAGCACCCTCTTCTCTCTGCAGCTTCCACAGCCCTTCTTATTAACTCCTTAGGGGCCAAAAATTAAATAGGACATGAGAATGGTTAAATCACCCTGTGATCATTTTCTTTATCATATTCTTTTCCTCTTTTTGCATATCTTGGGCTTTTTAGATGTTTGTCTTGCAAATTTATCCTGGCTCTTGTTTCTTTATACGTTCATTACAAGCTCTGCATCACAGATCTGTCAGAGGAAAAAAATCATCCTCAACTTTTTCAGTGTAAATGTATTCAAAGTACTTCCAACACACAGTGTGGTAGCTACAGGAAACAAGGAGGGATCACTTAAAAAAACGATTAAAAATGAAACCTGTTTCAGGACACCACAATGCATTCTGAGCTGAGCTCATTTTCAGTAGAAACATTGATTTTCAAGAGAAATCTGCCCTACTTATTTATCTCATTCTGTCCCTGTGACTAGTGTAATTCTTACAACTTCAGCAGGTCCTTTTTGCTTTGTTTCCAATTCTTCACATCAATTGGCAGCTTATATATTACAGTCTTCTGACTAAATTTACATGTATAAGATATATTTAAAAGGTTTTCCTTCAGCACTGAGGGTTGTATATTTGCAGGTATAGTTTTACGTACAATTCCACATATCCAGATTTTTGGGTGGAGATTTTAATATCATTTATACATTATGCCACAAGTATTTTTGTTGCTAAAATTATTATATCATTATATTTTTAGATGTATTTATTTCATATTTATAGTATTTATATTTATTACTGTAATTAGCATGTAATTAGCATTATTCAATAACTTCTTTCTACGTATTTATCAATACTAGATTTCATAGATTTTCTACAGGATCCTTAAGACATTTTTTCTTGGGAGTCCAAAGTGTATTTGTTCTGCTGCTAAATTTATTTATTTATTTTTTTTACACATAAAACCAGCATCTGACATCACTGTGAATTCAGAGAAAAACATTCACAATTCTGATCTTAATTTTTGCCAGGTTAAGGGCTTGGAGCTCAGGATAACTTTTGGACTGGGCAATGTAGGAGCACTGAACAGACCTGTTTCTGCCAGAGGTTTATACAGTTGAAACAGTTAAGACGACATGAACACACTTGTAACTTAACAAGTGACACTTTGTCACTTGTTATTTGTTATTATAGATATATATTAAATATATATATTTGTTATTATATATATGTTATGTGTTATTATAATTTCTATTCATTTTGGAAATAGCTCACATTTTCCTACTAAATATTTCTTTATTTTTTTTTCACCATCCATTACTATATTCTTACTGAGGTTTTTTTTTTAGGCTTTCTGAGAGAGAACTAGAGCAAGAACATCAGTCCCTGCACTAACCCAACCTGTCCCAACACGAGGTCACCAAACTCTGTTAAATGTGGCCTGTGTGAGGTGGCAGTTTTACATGGTAGTGTGGAAAACTTCAGCACCACTTTAGCAAACATCTCTGCAGGATAGATCCCTCTTTCTTCCTTCACTTTTTTGATCTAATTGTTTAATATGAAGGTCATAAAAGGGGCTGCAGGGAAGGAATGCAGAGCACAGGGAACACCTCATATACTCAGGTGTGATTTGGATTTATTACTTTTAGCCTGTGAGATGTTTTCAGGCTGAGGATGAAGAAAGGTTCTATTTTACAGCAGAAACATTCCCTGAAACAAAATCCATTATTAAGCTTGCAAGAGCCAACCCCAGAATGAGGTATAAAAGAGTCAAAGGAAAAAGAGACAAAAGCGTTCTGGTGTCTGGCTGGTTCCATTTGGGTTCATTTGCATTAGAACAGAATTTAGTCTGTTGACAGACCGGAATAAAAAGATACAAAATTAACTTGGCAGTTGTACAACTAAGCTTAAAGTGCCCCAAGTAGTTCCCTTAATATTCCTCTCTTTTTAAAACCTAAGTATGGATTCTATTTAGACAACTTTAAGCTGACAATACATTACCTGGGGGATGCTGCTCCTGCCCTGCTGCAGGCAGAGTGATTGTGGGTCAGATACACAGCAGCTGAGTATTTGAGCCGTGCATTTCCAAAAACAATGTACACCTTACCCTCCTGCACCACCAATTGTGGTGCATTCATAAGGTACATCCAAAAAAGGGGAGTTCCAAAAGTGACCTTTCTGACAGAGATGCACATTAATATCTTTATTCTCAACCAGAATCTATATGTGTCTAGTTTGTCAGTAAAGATCTTACCCCCTCTTTTTTTTTTTTTTGTACACAAAGAAAGAGAATTTATTCCTTTTTCCCTCCTTACCACACAACTGGGGTAACACTTTCCTTCCAGGATGATATTTTCAAATGGTAGTAGAAGGATTAAGCACAGAGTTAAGTGCAACCAGAGGCTCATACAGGGTTGGGTTACTGTTACCTAGAGTATTTATTATTTAGTATGCCTTAAAAATGGAACAAACCCCCTCTTTTTGAGTACAAACCCATGAAGAATAGGATTACTTACTAGGATTTCCTATTATGTGGCTTCAACACTGGGAGAAACCTCATTCCTTTGAGAACACACTGTCCAAGAAGCATTTAAAGGAACTGAGAAGGAAATGTGGGAACCTGCACTAATGTCACAAATGGTGACATACAGATGTATTTGTCCAAAATCCCTGTTGCTGCCCATGGCAACAGTACCAACCTACCCTCAGATTCTGCTAAAACACGTGAATTATCTCCAGGGAAGACAAATCTTGTCCTGATTCTTTTGACCTGTAGTAGAAATGCTTTACCTTAAATAAAACAAGCATGAGATTCCATGAGATAATGCTTCCAAGACATTCATTATTTTTATGTCTTAGTAGGCTACCTGGTACCAGAGGAAGAGAGACATTAATTGCCTTCTAGGAGACCAATGGGAGCAACATTTGCATGCATATTTTTTCAGTAAGTTAATGTACACATCTAAATACCTTATTGCCTTGATGATGTGTAATAAACTAGGAAAGGGACCATTTGTAGCATAACAAGGGTTCATAAGTGTTTGATTTAGGATGAATACTCCAAATTGTACACTTCCTAAGGCAGGTATTGTGAGAAAAACAAAATGTATTATTACACATCACAGTGCTTAGTCATCACACTTACATTTGGAGGACAAACTTGCCTTAGATATAAATTCATGTAGGATGTGCACCTGCACTACCTTGGTATCAAAGCAAACAGATCTGCCAAGCCACGTGGGGCCAACAATGAACTAAACCAATATTTCACTTTTTACTCTGTTATTGTCAATGTAACTGAATGTTCACCTTCCTACCGAGGCCAGACCAGCGTTTGGAAATCTGAAAGTCTGAAAAAAAAGCATCAGTGGGAGCACAAGCTGCTCTTGCAGTCCTGACACTCACCTGGGACTCAGCACAGCTTTGTATTGATCCTTGCTCTCGGGATAAAGCATCCCCAGACAGCCTCTATCCACCTGCATTTATGGATGGACACAAACTATTGTCTGGTGGCAAGTGGGAATAAATTACTTTTTTGCCTTGGGAGACTCCCAAGAGACATTTTGTTTTCACATCCCTTGTCACATTCCTGAATATGAATATTCCTGAAGCTTCTCTAGAGCTTGTATTTGCTAATTAAGGATACGACAGAGCACCAAGCTCTGCTGGCAATTTTGAAAAAGCTTTTGGTGTTCCCTCCAGTAGCAACTGGTTTCTTTAATCCAGTTCCTTATTATATAAATTACTGGTTTTTCACTTGAAGGTGGTATATTAAAAAAAATAAAAAACCCTACCTTTAAGCTACATTGCTTAGCACTATCAAAGTGCACTACCAAAAATCTGTGCATATATTTCATAAATTTCCAGTTCAGTTTTTCCCAGTCCATTGCAGCACACTAATCAACTGCAATGATGGTTCACTGTATATCCTGAGAATCTGACTCCTGTGTGAGAAGTGATGGTAGGACAGGAAGCAAACTATAAAATCATAGAATCACTGGAAAAGACCTCTTGGATCACCAAGGCCAACCATCAACCCAGCACCACCACCATGTTGGCCACTGAACCATGTCCTCAAGTGTAAAATCATAAAATAATTAAGGTAAATGCCAACTTGTATCACATTAATCAGATATTAATGAATATTCGCTGTTATTAATCATAGAATCACAGAATGGTTTGTGCTGGAAGGGACCTCAAAGATCATCTCGTTCCCACCCCCTGCCATGGGCAGGGACACCTTTCACCAGCCCAGGTTGCTCCAAGCCCCGTCCAGCCTGACCTTGGACACTCCCAGGGATGGGGCATCCACAACTTCTCTGGGCAACCTGTGCCAGGGCCTCACCACCCTCAGAGTAAAGAATTTTTTCCTAATATCCAATATCCAATCTAAACCTACCCTCTTTCAGTTTGAAGCCATTCCCCCTTGTCCTGTCACTCCATGGTCTCATAAACAATCCCTCTCCATGTTTTTGTAGGCTCCCTTCAGGTATTGGAAGGCCACAGTCAAGCTCTCAGTTTTGAGCAAAGAGAAATATCCACCACCAGGCTCCAGCATGTGAATGGAAACAAACTGTTAAAGTATGAAAAAATAAAACAAGGTGGTTCCATTTCAAGAACAACTTATTGCCTATTCGCAGCTCATTTTTATTCACGCACATGATGACCAAGGAAAGAACTTAACAGATTGTTCCTCTGTGCAAAGTTGTGTGTTTTCCTCCTGATTTTGCAGGCTGGTTGTTCCAGGGGAAGGAAAGGGAGCAGCCAAGCAGACAGGGTGTCTTCTGTGCCAGGGAGGGGTAGCAGCAAGGCCTCTGGGACACTACACATCTATTAACATCTATTTTATTCTGCATAATCCTGGTCCAGTGCATTAACAAGCATCAGTACTGGCAAGGCAGGCTTAGCATACAGCCCCTGAGGGGTCAGGAAACACAGATGAGAAGTAGTAATATCAAAAAGTAAAATGAAGAGGAAATTGTCCTAGATCTGAAAAAAAAAATCATTAATTGAATTATCTTTCTAACTGTGAAGTCGTGAAGACAAGGGAAAAGGGGAGTGAAGTGAAATGGAAGAAAAAATATTCTTCCTGGATTTATCTTTAGAAGAAAGGAAAAAAACTTTGTGGTCTTTTCCTAAATTTTTAAGTGAAAAATCTAAAACCTTTCCAATCTCAAAAATCCTAGGAAGGGCTTGGAACACTATGCACATTTAGAATAATACTGTACCTCATGGGGACAATGGGTTAGAGGAATAAAAATTATTAATAGACTTCATTCATGAATATTTCTTAACAGGTGAGCTGTGGAGGAGGGAGGAAAAGAGGAAAGGAAACTTAAGAGGAAACTTGGGCTTTTTTATTAGTAATGCTTAGTAGTAAAGCACCTGATGAATAACACATGCACTGACCTGTGCATTATATCAGCTTTTACAGGAGACTGCCATGATTAATAAGTTCTGGTCACATCAGCACCTTTGAATTGCCTTGCCCTGCCTACTTTTAAATGCATAAAAAAATTAAGGCAGCAGATTCTGAGGGCAGCACTGCTATAGTGGTTTGTACAGGGGGGGCCATAAAAGTGCACTGAATCACAGCAAACAAACCCCTTCCTAAAAGAGAAACTGTATCAACACTGTGATATCAACACAAGAGACCTTGAGAAGAACCACCTCCCACAGGCTGATCTTTCCTTCCCTCACCAGACAGCAGTGCAACACTTCCAGCAGGAGCAGATTTACTAAATCATGGAATTAAATGTGGCCAGACCAGCTTTCAAAACCCGAAATGCTCAGCGTTTTCTGGTGGCAGTCTGTATTGGCACCTGAAAGCCTTTAAGGAATGCTGAACTAAGGATCCATAACTAGAATTTGAGATTCAAATGTCCGACTAAACTCGTCTGTAAAACCACGAGGTGATCGATAAAAGTTGTTTGCATTTTTAATGGTTACTCTGACGTGTCAAGACACTGAGCTGGTTTTGCTGTGAATCTTGGTTGTGGGAAGATACAAGAGTAAAGACACAGTGAGGTTCCCAAATTCTGGTGTGGGCATATTTAATGGAGAATTTCAGTAATATTGTTATTGTCCCTTACTTCCTGGGTTTCACCTGAGGAGAATCAAGAAGTCTAAAAACAAAGTGTATTGTAAGAATCAGGTAACCACAGATAATGGAAATCTACCACATTGAGCATGAAAACACAAATATGACAACAAATTAAAAATAACAAAACCTAAACACTGTGACTTCACGTGAGTCGTCTCTGATTTCACATCTGTGCACACGTGGTAACCAACTAAGTGCTCCTAATTTCTACCTAGTCATGTTAGGAATTTAGAGTTTCAGCTAATGTGATTTGATTATTTTTATAACCTTTTGAAGAGGAGACAGAAATCAGTAATTTATATAAATTACCTCCTTATGAACATGCTATCTGTCTTAGGCAAGGTAAGTACACAGCAAAATGGAATTACAATTTAACAGGAGCTGGTTGAAAAACATTCATTATTCTTCAGAGATCTTTCATCACTAAGTTTTCATAAAATTAGAGTTGGACAGAAGTCAAAAAATAAAGCATTACTATTTTTTCATGTAAAATCGAAGTATTTATTTTTTTCAAAATTTTCAGAGAAAATACTTTGGTTTGGAAAAATGTCTTTTAAATAAGATCTTGGGGGGTGGAGAGGGCTGAAAAAAACTGTGTACTTTCCACGTTATTTTTATGTACCTTCACACTTCTAAAAATACTGTTTGGAAAAGTCTTTTTTTTTTAATTAAAAAAAAAAGAAAGAAAGAAAAAGGAAAAACATTTCCATGGAAGACTGACAGAAAGCAATTGCTCAACATTTCCTGTCAACCTGCTTCAGAGGTTTTTGGGGCTTGGAAAAGATGACGAGTCAGACTTTTTTTTCCCCTCTCACATAAAGCTTTTGCAAGCGGCCTTCATTTTCAGAGCTGTTGTAACACATCTCAGTTATTTGGGAATCCAACCTGTTTAACCAAAGCAAAAGCTATGATTTATGTATATTTATATATACATACACACACACATATACACGCACCCACCCACCCCTTCTGAGGTGCATGTTCACCACACCTTGCTTAGAAAAAAATACGTGTGTGGCCCCGTGCTGCCTGTAGCACACTGAGAAGTCCTGTTCCCCTGGGACCCTGGTGCAGCATGCTATGGACTCACATCCATATTTTCTTCCAAGAACAAACACAGGAATTCTTTTTCCATCAGGGAGCAAGGTGTGCCCCCATAGCTTGAACCATAAGGTGCATTTTATCCAGGAGAAGTGTTTTGCTTCTCCGAGTTCTCCTCCTCCTGGCGTTTCATACTTCCCGTTTGCTCTTTTCAGTTACTAGATGAATTTTTCATGCCTGGCCCTGCCTTACTAAGTGTTTCCTCATCTGAAAGAGACCTACACATGGTAAATAAACTCCTAATTTCAGGATTAGGTCACAGAGCTACTTCAAAACCAACCAAATCATCTCATACACTTGGAGTGCAGTTAACAGATTACACAGCGTCTTTCAATTTGGAGTTAGAAAACCAGTAACAGATGGAGATCTGTGATTTGAACTTGCTAGAAATGGTTGAGCTTTGAAGATAAAGACAAAGCAATAGGAAATGCTTGGTAAAAGAGACAAAAAAAATTCATGAGGGCCTGTAGCACAACAGAGATGAACTCAACGGCGTCAACATCAAAGACAACAATTACCTGGAAGAGCAGAAAAAAAAAACATTCCACTACAAGCATTAAAAGAGGCAGCACGTTCCAAAACCTCGAGCACACAAAAATTATTGTCACTCCAATGGCTTCAACTTATACCACCATCAGCAGGAGCTCAGAGACAGCGGTGCCTGCCTTGATCTCCCTCACACTGTCCAGAACCCAGCCACGGTACAGAGTGCACACCATCCCCTGGAGCAGCTTATTTTTGTGGAACAGATCATTAGCTGGGGTAAATCTGCCTGTGGCTCTAAAGATTCCCTACAGATGACCAATAAATTAGGGGAACTCGTTCAATTATAAGAAAACTGAGCATTACAAAGCAGTGTTCCTGAAGATCACCATATACAGTGCATCTACAGGTCTGATGCTAATGCTAATCCTTAATTGTGCAAATAATTCAAACTCTTGGCACCAGCAATCAAGATATGAGCTGTATATGATTATTAGAGACAGAGTCTTCAGTGAGCCTCTCTGTTTCTATATCTACTTATTTATGCTCTTAAACGAATGCAGTGCTACTATATTCCAGAAAAGCCATAAGCACACAGTTCCTTGCTTGTTAAAATATCTTTACTAACAAGTTGCCTGTTTCACTTGTTTCAGCAAGATGGAAATAAACATATTTTCATTTGCGTTTCATTAAATTATTCCACAACCCATATGCAGTGTCTTGATGCAGTTTGAAAGGTGAACAGATGGGATTTTATTTTTAGCTCACGTTAACACAGCCCATCAAACACTCATTTGCCTGATACACTATCATAATATAGCTTACTACTCAGCCTTTAAAGTATATCTTTGCCTGCCTTGTAACATCCAAATGACAAAAGAGAACTGTATGATAAATATTTAATTACAATCATAATGACGCTTTGTCACTGAAAACTAGCAACTGTAAGTGAATGGAAGAACTTGGGGTTTTAAAAGGAACATTTAGCAACTGTGTGCTACTGAAATCAAAGCACATTTTTAATTAGAGTCTTTAAAATACGGGCTTCTTCAAGATTGGAAGAGTGCTTGAGGGGACCAAATATATGGGTTTATGTTGACACATGAGGCATTTGCAACACCTATTAGGTGTTAGAAGTAGACTGAAATTTTCTTTCAATAGTTAACTGTATGTGCCTTCAATTGCATAAAGCAATTTTGTAATATTGCAATATGCAGTAGTGCATACAATAAAATACCATCTACAAAAGCACAGGATAAAATGATAAAGTAGACATAAGCACTAAAAGTGATTAACGCTTCTTCACTCAAATATTCACAACACAGAATTTGGTGTAGCCTCCACAGCACACTTTTAAATGTTGTTTGGTTGTCACTGGGTATGTACACAGCCATGAAGAGGAAAGACTGAGTTTTCCAGGTTTGCATGGTACGACTTTAAATTTTGCGTGTTCTTGGTACACACCACTCCACAGTCAATCTATTCACCCCTTTAGTGGCATTTATTGGCCCCAGCCCACAGCACAGAAGTGTTTGTGACTCTCACAGTCATGACAGTTATAAAGAAGCAGAGAGCAAGAGCCCTCTCAGATATTTCATTGATATCTGAAGGCAAAGATGCAAATGGTTCACCAGGGCACCTCCTGTTCTCAGGACCATCTTGCACGTTTTAGGGAAACCTCAACAAATAAAGAGGAAAAAAAAAGGACCACAGCTCTGCAGGTAGAGAAACCACCACCAGCTTCCTGAGGTTGTGAGTTTGCTGGTGCTGAAACTCCAGGGCGAAAGCTCACGCTGCACATTTTACTGTCATCACAAAGGAGCACAAGAGATTAAACAAAAAAAAACCAACCTAGAAACAATCAAATTTCTGTTTGACCCTGAACCAGCTCTCTTGGCCCTACTATATCAGATCTGTGTCCTTCAGTATTTACTTCAAAAGCACAGTCCTCCTGCAGCAGGACCTGCAAGGGTGACACAGGCTGTTAGCATGTGTTAGACAGTGTTAGAGTCAACATAGCAACTTGTCTCCAAATAAGAGAGAGGTTTCTGCAGAGAAATGGCTAATAATTTTCACATGACAGAGGTGAAAAGTTTTCACACAGCTCAAACCCTGCTTTTCATTTTCAAACAGAAAATGTGCTGTCAGGAGCAAAGCACCTTCGAGAAACCATCACAAGAACCAACAGAAAGGATTTGTTGTTGGGGTTTTTTTTAAATAAACCTATACCTTTAGTGGTCATCAATGCTGCTCATTTGAAAATGTTGGGGAAAACTGGACAAATAGCAGGCTGAAATGTGAAAGATAAAAATAAGGTCCTGGTGCCTCACAGAGCTTGAATTTCATCTTTGATAGGAAAGGCTAAATGTGCTTTCATACCGCTTACTGCTAAATCAACTGAGGGTAAGCAGATGCTACCCTCTCCCTCGAATTTTTGCTCATGCTCTGTGCATCCATCTGTATTACAAATGTGAGAGACAATAGTGATAATAAAGTACCCAGAAATAGTACAAAGTCCCATGTGAAGAAGATAAATCAAATGAGACAAGTCAGCTATATATAAAGGGCCTAAATTATTCAAGCTGCCTAAACACCCAGAAGTGCACTCGCAGCTTTATACTAATGACTGCAAATTCCAAGCAGCATTGCTATATTTCTCCTAGTTTCTTTTTTTTCCTTCCTCAAACAGTTAGGCACATAGGAATTAAGTCTTTAAATCCATATTTAGTCAGTAGACAGTGTACTAATTAATATGGAAAACAATGACCATAGGAAAGGGCCAGATGGCTTGAAGACAGAGAATGAAGATAAGCTGAGAGAGATCTGTGTGAAGATAACAAGTGCATACTTGAGCTTTCTTAAATGCTGAAACTTATAGTACAGCTCTTTAATAGATAGATTTGATCTGAAATAACATTTTAAGCAGAAAGGTCAGACAAGTCCCCACATTTAGTCAGCAATAAACCTTTTCTGCAAGCTCTTTCTTTCAATCAAATCACATGAGAGGGATAAGATTATTTCCCACAGGATGCTGATCAATGTGATGTTTGAAATATTCTCATCCCACACTAACAGCTAGAAATATTTCTTTACTCTTTGTTGGTAGCTTTTCTAATGCAAGAATTAAATCTAAGACAGGGAGAGATATAAGAAATAAGATTAGTGCTTGTGCAGTATTAAAATGAATTAAGTTTTTTTCACGGATCATGTGTGTGATATATGGTTTCAGAAGACAAAAGAAGGAAAACAGGTTTTGATAATTTAAATATGAATATCATTCTCCCATGTGAAAACTGAATTGTCAGTAAGAGACTAGATATTTTAACAGAAGCATCCCAATTCCAAATTATTCTTGGTAGGATCACTGCAGTCTGTACTCCTAGGAAAACACTGCAAAGCATTTGTATTCCTATGAATTTGTAAAGTCAAAAAAACACGGAAAAATAGCTGCAGTCACCTACTGTTCCTAACTGTTAATCAGGCAGCTGACCAGGTGAGTTGAGGGGAAGCACCAGACTTGAGCTGTACTGGGTTTCCCTGCCTTGGGCTCATTAGCCAAGAGAAGAAAGGGAAGGACAGGTGTTGGGAAATGTTGCTGAAGTAGCATCAGCATTATGTGAAGGACATAAATAACACAGGGCTGAAAGGGCACAGGAGCATTTCAGAAGACAGTTTTGGCTGAAGGGATTGTTCCAACGGCAGGGATATCAGGAAGGACAGGCTCTGTTATTTTTGGTAGAAGCAGCAAAATCACAAAGATGTGATTTGGAGGAATAACAAATGAGAATAAAAACCAGGCAGGTGTATAACCTCAGACCCCAGGAGCAGAACACCTGCATGGCATCCAGACATTTCTTATGGTTTTACTGATTCACTCCCTTCTCAATGTGCCATAGAGCTGTGACAAACTAAATCACCAAAATTAGTAAGTTTAAAAACCCTCCACCTCCCAGAACTACAGGGTTTCATCCTAAACCACATTTATGGTACTAACACGGTAAAGGGAAGCTGGTCTAACAAAGGTTTGCATCTGTGAAAGCACCAAGGTATGCTTAAACATCCCAAACAAAATGATTCATAGCCATGAGAAAAATCAGGGAAAAACTTAAAGAGTAAAACAACCCACTCAATGTCACAAAGAGAAGCACAACATTTTGCATAATCTCATGCTTTGCTTCTGTAGATATCGAGTAAAACACAAAATACTTTGGACAACATTTCTTGGTACAAATTTCAAAATATAGAGAAAACCAGTAGCAGACACCTAGTCCAGGTGCTGCACGTTTCAGGTGCTGAGGTTTAAACACCTGACTGAACATTCCCACTTCATACATTTATGGAAGCCTCTCTCTTACCTGGGTGCTGACAGTGACTTTCCTTGGTTTACTTTTAAGCTGCAGTAACACAGATTTTTACCCACCTTTTCCCTGAGCAGACTCTGTAAATACTGCCACACCTGTACAGGTGTTAATCCTGAGTTCTACATCTATTTGTTCATTAGCCATCCCTGCCCTTCAGTATTTGCAGCACCTAATAAGAGACCTGGAAATCTAAATCTCTCCACGGGACTCTATTTAGGGCAAAGGACTTCAAAAAATTCTTCAAATTATTAATTTTCTGCTGCATTAAATCTTCAAATCTTTGCTAGTTCACGTTTTTTATGCCATGGTAGTCAATTGATCTTTGCCCTGTTTTTAGCATCAAAGACCAACAAAAATTATCCTAATGAAAGTCAGGAGTTTCTCAAGAAGCAAAGTAGATCTTTTCAATTTTTTTTTCACCACAACTGCATTTCCTAAGTGACAATGGGATTAGAAATTGTAATTTCACAGGTTTTTACAGAGATTGTTTGTCTTCTTCACCTTCAGGAAGCTTTAACATTCGACCTCTGTGCAGCTTTCATGACACCATAGTCCATGGGGAAGGTCATGCCAGGCTGGAGGAAAGGAAGGAGGAAGATGACAGAGATCCAGAGTGAAGCTCATTCTTAACCAAGGAAAGAAAACTTCTGTGTGTCTTGGTGATGAGTGTCACTGCATGTGACTGATATGCAGCTACAGTTCATTCTGTTCATCAGTGCCATTCCCTCAAATTATCCAAAAATTCTTTCCCCGTAGACAACTTTTCTGGTGGATAAATAGCACTACAATTTTGATCACACCGTAATAAGTTTTTTATTCCTGGACTAATTTTCAAGTGAGTTTATGTAATTATAACTTCCCTGTCAGCTTTAAACGTGATTTTACGATGCTGTTTAAATTGATGGCCAGTCTTCATGGACTTAGAGATGTACTTATTAAAATAAGCAAACTCAAAAAATTATTTAACAGAATATAAAAGCTGCAGAGAAATAAAGAACATGCACATAACCTGCACCTAAAAAAAAGTAGTCTTAAAAGCACTCTACTCAAAGTCTCATTAAACTTCAATTTATTTCTATGATGTTTCTGTGTCTCAATATAAAACTCTCTAACCTTTCACCTTTCCAAGATGTAAAATTAACAATACTGACATTTGCAGAATATTGGTTTAAAAATGTCAGTAGGGGGAAATAAAAAACTGGAAACAGAACAATATTTATCAGTTGCAGAGATTTGGCCATGATGAACGTTAACATTACCCTTGACAAAATTATACACCTGGAAGTATTTTTCTCTTCAAAGTAGAAACTTCTGTATTTCTGGCAGGTGACATTTATATTAAATGTACTACATGAATTACTATGGTAACAAAAACATATTTAAAAAATTATTATTATTTTTCCTATTTCTCTTTCATTTTTCTTTCAGAATAGGTTAACTCAGAGTACTAAGAAATTCTTATATTCTTTTTTCCTTGGCTCTGCTATTGAGTTTCCTTAATTATTGGCTTTTGGCCAAAGATGCTGGGCTGTCCAGAAGCCTTAGTACTATGAGGTGTTGCACTGCTTTTCATTTCATATTCTAAGGCATGTTGCAAATCAAAGTTGTAATATTAAAGGATTCCACCAAAGACACTTCCTTAAATTGCATCTGAAAAATAACAGATACATTACAAGGCCCGACTGTTGGAATATATAAATTAGATGGAGAAAAAAATTCTGGTAGCAAACATACCATCCAGTGGAGAACAATCCCAAAGGAAATGGAAAGCACCTATTAGTTTTACTTCTACTGCTCTATAACTTACAGGATTCTGTCCTAACAGACATATAGCTCCATTCCACTGAAATAAGAATATTTTATTGATTTCAAACTCTCTCATAAACCTGAAATATTTTAATTACCGAATAATCCATTTTGCATTTCACAGGCAGCAATTTGCTGAGCAACATAAACCTAAGAAAACAATGCCTGATTGAAAAAGTGAAATATGTGCCTGTAAACAGAAAGTACCTGGTGTGTCCTTGAAGTCTATTGTTTTGGGAAGGTGCCAGAGAAAAATATTAAAACCCTAATGCACGAGAGAATTGTCTTGTTTTTAATGAGTCAACTTTTGAAATTCCCATAGATTAACATAAGCCAGAAACCCTCCAACATCTGCACTTCAAAAATGCTCACAAAACAGGGCAGGGAGATAAAAGGGAAGTATCTGCTACTCTAAAGACAGGCAAGAGGAAAGTTGATAAGGGTCTTCATTCGCTGATGTTCAAAAACATCGTTCTCAGTCTGAAATTACTTAACTCATAGCAAGTTAATATCTGCCAAAAACTTCCTTCAGCATTCAATACTCCTCCTAACACCAGTCCTGTATATTCAAAGTCACATTTGGCAGCCCTGTAGCTTACATACAAAAGCAAATTGTTATCCCACTAAACAGAGATGTCATATCTGCAACAAGTATGAGAGATTAAAATCAGATCTTTAACCCAAAGGCCATAGTGACATTCTGCAGGGCCTGTCACATTTCTCCTTCTTTAGCATAAATAATTCCTGGGTTTGTCAATCAGAGTGGGTGCAAATGCATTTGAAAGCTTTTGAGGTCTGTATGGTGTCCACGGAAATAGCACATTACAGCTGAACATGCTAAACTATTATATGTCTTAAAGCTAGGGCAAAATCAAACAGTGCAGAGCTGAATATAACAGTTCTCCCCACACTACAGAGCTCTATGGAGTCCACAGTTTTACCTGAAGCTCTACAGTTCACGTGATAAAGAGACATGGATTTAAAACTTCAACTGTTACTCACTGTAAATACATATCCTATGGTATTGAAATTACCAATCTGCTACAGCAATGTAGCTTTAGCCTGCAAGAAGCAGAGAAACAGAGAATAATCACTGTAACCATAAAGCAAGCAGATTATTCTCTTAATTTAAGATGCGGGATGAGTTTTGGTGTTTTCTTCAAGATAAATTAATGCATTAAAATTGAACTCAGTTTTAATCTCCTTTCTTGACTTGCTTTTATTTCCCAGTCCACATTTGATCTGAATATCTGAAATGTTTTGACCCACCATGTGGTCAGTCCTTAACAAAGCTCCACCAGAAAACTCCTTTAAAACATTTCAGCTTTTTTTCCCCCCCCATTCTTTCAGCAAACAGCAAGACGAGGGAAAAGGGGAATAAAAAACTAAAAAAACCCACAGTTGGTTTAGCTGGAAGAAGTGTGGTGGTTTCCTTTGAGCAAAGTTACCTAAATCCCCACCATCAGCAGCCCTGCATGAGCACAAGTAGTAAATTAGAGATACCCACAATGCACAGACCAGATTAGCCAGCACCTGCCCAAGAGGTGAAGGAGCAGGTCCTCACGTTGGCTCTCAAGGTTTTCTGCTGGCTGTTACAGCTGCAGTGTGTAACCCTCACACAGCAGCTCTAACACAACTGGTTTAGAGTGAAATTTTTATCAGTACCAAAGCAAAGCCACTTGGATGAATGTTCCCCTTCACTGCCAGCTTCTGGGTGCAGATATGCAAGAGGCATGAGAGGAGAATCCAACTTTCTCTGAGTCTGGATGCAATGTGACATTTCATTGCATTCTGCCTTCAATTAGCATTTCAAAGCCCAGGCCTTGTTTTTATTTCAGTTGTTCTTCAAATGTCCTGCCCGTCCCTTCTGTCCCCTTGACATTTCTGTCTTCCAGAGACAAAGCCAGAAATGCTAAACATAGCACAAATGCAGCGTGAGGGCACCCACAATCTGCCTTTTTATGCCACAAAACTGTACACCCCCAAGTTCCTCCTACATTTGATGTCTGGATCGTGGTGTTCGGTGAGGGCGGCGCTGAGACGGGAGAAGGTGACCCCATCTTTGGGGCCTCAGAGCCCCAGAGACAGACCTCTGGTTTTTCCTGCTCACTGATGGACAGAAGAGCAGGAGAAACCTCAAAGCCTAGGAAGGGAACGTGAAGGACAGCCAGTGCAGGAGGAAGGGCCAGCTGAACAGCGTGGCTCTTCTCGCCAGATGCAGCTCCGGTCAGAGGCCTTGCCCGGGGCTTTATTTAAAGCATGAAAGACATCCTGCTGCTGAATTTTCTGCTTCCCGACTCTGGCTTGCCATGCTGCCCACTGCTGTTTGAGCAGCCATCCTCTGCAACCCTTATTTCCAGTTTGGAGGACTTTTTGTTTTGTTTTTTTTTTTAATTTTTTTGGTTTTTTTCCTGATGGTTTTGGAGCTTTAAAGTTTTGGAATAAATCTGTCTTAAAACCCACACTCAAAAATGCAAATTCGACAATGAGGCTCCTGAAGAGGAGCGTTTATTGAAAACATAAGACTCTTATGCACTAAGCCACGTTATCCAGGAGGGAGGAGACCTGTGGGAAGAGGGGAAAAAAGTGAGAGAGCTCCATGCAAAATGCATGAGTCTTGATAGCTTCCTCTAGTCCACCATATGCATATTTCATGAATTCATTACAGCAACTACTGCATCTATAAGTCAAATAAGCCCAATTGTTCAAATAAAATGACCAGTTTGATATACAGAAAACAGATGCTGTTAGAGGAATACTGACAGTCTGCAGGCTGAAACTGTTACAGGGCTGTCAAGACTACCCAGGGTCCTGTAGGCTCAACCAGGAGAAAAATGGTTATTTGCACAGCATCTGCCTGAAGAAAATCAGCTAAAAGGCTGTAGTGACCCAAACACTCATCCTCAAAAACAGCTCTAGTAGCTGAGCTACAAGCTGGACTTTCAGCCACGTCCAAAATGAAAAGTTCTTAGATGACAGATGATGTTTCAATCTTGGGATCTACACAGGGACAAACACTAAGAAGACAAGGATGAAAAAAACCCATACTCTGTGTTTCATTGTGTGAGACTGAGTGTTTTGTGTTCTACACATGGAAACAGCATGAGAATGAAATGGGAACGAGAAATTCAGGTTGTCACACGCAGACAGACACCGTTGGTGCTTTCAGCAAAGGTGAATACCAGTTTCAAACAGGGCCCTACGTTTCTTTATGGTTTCTGTATTTTATACCATTTCTGATCATCCTCAAACCAACTCCAGCAGGCACCAACTACAGGCAGACCCCCTTCTCACACCCTGGAAGTGGGTACAGAAGCAGTAGGAATTCCGTGTACAGAGCCACAAGGAACTGTAGAGACTGTGCAAAAGTATAAAAACAGTGGCCAATAGCAATGGAAATTGTTTTTCCAGCAGACACACCCCTAAGAAAGGTCTAGTTGCTTACCAGCATGGAAAAACAGACATTCAAAAGTATTACTGACCTGGCTGATGAGAAGCCTGAAAACGAAGAACAGTGATCTAAACACTTATTCTCTCTTGAGATTCAGATAAAAATAGAATTTAGGCCTAAATAGCTCCAAATCGTGAACAGCAAAACACAACTCAAGGGAATACCCTGGGAGCAGAGACTGGGAGGGTCTCACCACCACCCATTCCAACCTTCCCCACTCCAGGTTCCACACTGAGCACTCTCTGACTGCATGACCTGGGGTTCTTTTGGGTGAAATGAAGCAAAAGAGCTGTGCTCCAGAAGGGCATCTGAAGCTCTTCCACAGGTGACAAATGTTCAGTCCACAGCACTGCACTGGACAGAGTTGAAAGTGGAAAACAGAATATTTCATCAGGTGCTTATGTCATTGTACTCTTGCCATAACACTAATCCAGATCTTCCTTTCCCACATGGGCACAGCCAAACAACAACTTAGATTTTCTCAAAAAAAAAAAAAATCATTGAATTTTTATGTTTTGGAGGCATGGAAATTTATTGTTTTTATTTCTCTAGCAGTTTGATGTTCATTTACAATTAAGACAGGGTTTTCAAGAGCCACTTATGTTTAGCAGGCTTTCAACTAATCACTGTCCAAGTAACGCCTCAAAAAAAAAAAAAAAAAGAATATTTAACCTTTCTTTTCTGGATGGAAAATAGATGAAAGTTTGTGAACTTTATACAGTAACATTTGTGCTTTGAATGAGCTTAATGTGCCTCCAGCAAAGCTCTACGACATTCACAACTTCACAGTTTAAAAGTGTGTTCTAATAAAAGGTCAAGAGAAAGAGGAAAATAAAGGAAAGGCCTTCAAGGTCATAAATATATTAGACAGGAAAAGCATTTCTGCTCTGCTAAATGCCTGTTTAAATATAAATCTATTAGTCTGATGAGGTTAAGACCCTAGAATGTAAATTTACATCTGATTTTGAAAAGGCAGTGGTGATACTCCCTTATTTTCCATCTTTCTCTGTTTATTAATACTATTTCCTTCTTCCTCTGTTCTTTCTAAATATCCCCAAGGTTCATTTAAAAATATTTCAGATTTAAATATTTTAAATATTTGGATTTAAAAATAAAACCACAAAAATGAAAAAAAAATCTAATCTGAAGCAGTTAACTACTTTCTGAGAGAAGACAGTTTTTAACATTTTGAACGGACAAATAAGCCATAAAAAAAAGAAATGAGGGGAAAAAGGCATGCAGACTTTGGCATAACAGGAATGCAGTTAGTAAAGTCAGTAGAGCAACTATAATGAAATAATGATTTTTATTTCAGAACAAGGTTTTCATAGAAGACAGTGTTCTGGAATTCATAATATACGATGGCTGCAGCATCACAGTCGTTAAGATTATTTTTCCTATTTTCATATTTGTGTTCAGAGTGACTGCCATGCCAACCCAGCAACAGTACACACCTTTTTCCTGCACCAAAAAGAGCTGGTTTTGGGAACCTCTCCCTCACACTCAACTGCACCACGTAGATAAACTTCAGCATTTCCACCACACCAACCGAGGTAGATGGTCACTCCAAACAGTGCAGGCAGACATCACAGCATCTTTTCTGCCCCAGGAGTTGAGCCTACTGGATTTGCCAGCACATTTTCTTACAACAGACAACTAATTTATATGAAGTTTTACGTAAGTTTTCTTAAATCCCAAAAGCAATTCTCTGTCCCAAGTTTCAGAAGGGGGGCGTGAAGCATATGTACAACTTAAAAGCATTTTCCAGCCTATATCAGACCTGCTTGGCAGTTCCTGTGGGTGTCAAAAGTGGAGAGGAGTAGATTATTCCCAGTTTTGGTGTGGGAATTACCAGCCCCAGTGTCAAACTCTTCTTGTGACTGAAGCCACGTTGATGTTTCTGCTGTAGCAGAGGCTTCGTTTGTCCTGCAGCTGCATCACTTCTACCCGTGACTCTCTACTAACCCAAACCCAATTAAATGTCTGTCATCAAAAGAATTAGCCTGTGAGTGTAGAACTCTGAAAAATTATTAGCTTCTTTAAAAATAATTTATTCTATTTCTCGGTAGGTGAGGGCTATTAACTAATATTAGAGATATATTAAAATGTAGTCATATATTCCACCTCAGTAAGAAACACATACCTTTCATATAAAATTTTATAATGCCTAAACTCCTGCTTCATACTTTCTAATTGATGATTTTTATGGCTGAAAGGATAATTCAAGCCTTTGTGATGGGAAATACTCATTTAAATTAAACTTTATATTTAAAAAATGCCATGCACAGAAGCAGATTAAATATCATAAAACTTACGTCGCTCTATTAATTTTTTCCCCATTTTTAACACTGTTGTACATTACAATTTCTAATTTGTTTTGATTGATATGCTGTAAACTTTAAGGTTTGTGATCAATCCTGCATCTGTGACCACTTTGGTATTTAGGCTTAGAAAATTTCCATCTTGTATGAACACACAACCCTGAGCCTGAAAATTCTTGCAAGGTAACTTCTTGTATCTCCTTTTGAGTTATTCAGAAAAAAAGCAATGATTAATTCTATTAGTAAAGTAAAATTTGGCATGTAGCTTATAAAGATTAAGTTTATAAAGATTAAGAAAGAAAATATTACAAAACCAACAATTAGTCAATAAAAATAAAAATCTTGTTTCTAAAAAAAATAAACAATTCCAGAATTCCAAAAATTACATTGAGCATGTTTGGGAAGATCGGAAGGATTATCAGGCTTACAAAATACGAGGGAGCTGAAAACTGTGATTTTGATTTTATTTCCTATTTCTTTCAATATTTCAGAAGGAAAACATGGAAACTTTGAGAACTAGAGCTGGAAAAAAGTTTTATATTCATTTCTTCTCTTATGCAATTCTTGATAAAATTAATGAGTTTATATCCTTTGGTTGGAACCTTTATCTTTGGTGCTCAACAGTAAAAAACAACTGTTTTTTTTAATTATTATTTGTTTTCATAACAATGAAAGACAAATTAAAGACAACATGATTTAAAATTTTTCTTAAAGTAAGAATTAGATTCACTGTCTTAGCTGAATTTAATATATTGGGGGAGAAATAATAATTTAAACAACACTTAAAATTATAGGGGGAAAAAAGCATATCCTGTACCCTGCTATGTTGTAATTTTCTGTTTCACTATGTCAGTGGTTTAACTCTGGTTTGTTCTTAAATCTTTGCAACTGTGTCCTGGATGTTGCAAAGATACAGGCAAACAACTTGACTAAAATACAAGCTAGGATGAAAAAATATTCCCAGGAATTGATGAGTAGAATATTTAACAGTGAAAATATGCATTAGACTGCTAAAACCAGCAAATTTGGCACTACTTTTATGTGACAGATATTCATTTTTGATGGCATCCCTCACCTCAGCAAAAAATTTTCCTAAGTCTTCTGTGGGCTGTCAGTAATACAGGTAAAAAGACTTTCAAACATGTCACCCTTAAAGGGCTGATAGTTTTAATTCTTGCTACCTGGGAATTTTTTAGGTAAAACATCTCTTTTGAGAGATGAAGACACTTTGTCAAAACCCAAAAATTTCTGTGAAATAGAATTCAACATGTTTCCTGTCACATTTTTGTGCAGATGTTTTCAAACATCCTTTTGTCATAACTGCAAATTGAAGTTTCACTAAAAGTGAATTTTTAAAAGAACTGCTGGGTAAATGACAGGCCTTCTTTTTTTTTCCTTTAAAGATTTACAAGATTTTGTGATATCACCGTGATTTAAGATACAGTTTTTTAAATATAAAAACGGGTCAAAATATCACTTCCTCCTTAGTGCTGCTGCACAGAGTAACAATCACTCCTAATTGGAAGTGAACATGATAAACAGGTTTTCCATTCAACATCTATCAGCTTTCTAAGAAGTCACTGCAAATATCAGAGAGAGAAAAAGATTTTCTGGTAACTCCACAGATTTAGACTTACAACAGAATCTTTCTTACCACCAGTTCAACCCTGCTCTCAGGTAGAGCTGCCAAATCATGGAAATATGAAGAATAATGTTTTATGAGGGGATTTCAGCTTCTGCACCTTTTTAGGATGATATTCAGACACTTATATTTCTGAAAATTGCGAGTTTGCATCTGCCATAAAATTCTTCTACTTTAAAACATGACCTCAACTGAAAGCCAATTTTTGCCCCACTTCCTTAGGAAGCAACAAGAGTCCATGGCTGTAAGAAAAGCTGTGACCATGCAGGTATTGACTATACTACCAATAAAAGCTCCTCATATGCTTAATTCACCTTAATCTTTGAGCATCATCTGCTTATTCCACCCTTGGTAACACCCAATGTGCTTTTATTTGCTTCTAACCAGATGATCATTGTGCAACACTTTTCATGCCAGTCACAACTTCCTGTAAACTTGGGAATATCAATCCTTACCTCTTCCATGAGGATAAGTGAAGAACATGGAAATGTCTTTCGTAGGTGATTATAAGAAGTTCAGAGTTATTTGTTGCTCTTTTAAATTGTCATTCAAAGCAATGTTTCAAAACTTTGGATTATTAAAAGCCCAGTGAGCTGCTATTAAGTTCTCCAGAGTCCTAATGAAAATGGATTAGAGTTAAAACCTTCTGCTCTGAAGACTCAACTACAGTACTGTAAAAACATATTCATAATGTATAAAAAATTTCACACTATCTTTATAGTGATTCATATTCATCTTTCTATTCCTGTCCATCTCCAGAAATGAATTAATCCACAGAAGGTGAGGAACAGTGAAAACCTCCAGTGGTTTCAACCAGACAATATCAGGGAAGAACAAACTGCTATCAAAATACGTCATACAAGTCAGTATGGACTGCCTTGGTAAAGACTCTGTATGTTGTTTATAGTGCAGTGTTAAACAAAAACAGGTATCAAACCGATTTTTATAGTTTTCATAATTTTTATAGTTTTTATAAGACAATTGCTGTACAAAATACCCCATCCTTAACATCGCTATTTTCTTTAAAAAGATGCTGTTTATACACCATTTAAAATAGTCCTAAGCTTCCAGCTCTCATCTGCAAATAGTTTTCCTACTATCGTGTGCCCTGTGTCCTTTGATAACATTTCCTGTGACACCCTGGCAGAAAATGCCACCCCCCCATGGGGGCCCACCGGGGCTGTCAGGTGCCAACTAACACACAACACTCACCCACCAGTGGATCACTTCTCAAGCACTCTCGATATTGGATGTTTGAAAAACTAAACCAGCTTCAAAGTGCTTCAGTTTCCCACATTTAATGAGCTGATAACCCTCCAACGATTTGCTTGTGCAGCAAAGAGATATTAATGACAAAGAAGGCAATTAAAAGTGACATGATACGCAGGAGAAGTAACCAGATCCTTAAACATAAAGCAAACCCAACACAAAGTGGCTGGACTGAGCCACACCAAGAGTACATCCAACCAGGGCTCCTGTCTCTGACAGCTGCCAGCAACAAAATTTTGGGAAAGTGAGCATGAAATGCTAATTCCATGTGACTCTCTTCCAGGTTCCAGTTGTTCCCACCTCAGGCGCTTCCAACACCAGGGATTGCATTTTAGAGCACAGCCATTAGAGCAGAGTGCATCTGACACTCTACTGGGTTTTTCTTTGGTAAATGCATCTGCTGACTCTTGGAAAAATTCACAAATCCCCAAAAAAATCTATTACAGTAAATAACCAGTAATTTAGAAGTCAGACTATTAGAAGGAACTGGAAATGCCGTGAGATTACAGTTCTTTACCAAGAGTAGAAATGGGATTTTATCACCCAGCAACTTAATGAAACAGCAAAAACTTATGCATGGGTAAAACTGGATATACGTGCACATAGAGCTGCAAACACACATGTGGGGACACTGAGCTGCACATCCTGAACACACATCATCTGTTTGGATTGGATGGAGGAAACTCCAGACTCTACTTCCAGGATACTCTCATGCTGTTAAGAAAATACCTAAGAAGGGAGACCTTTGATGGCTTATTCTGTCATCCAGTTTTAATTCCTGCAGGGTTTGTGAGGAAATTACAGTGTAAGGAAACATTATCAAAGTTGCTTAGGCTGCACTGTCTGGAAATCACCATTTTAAACAAGTTTCAAGTGATAACATGCCAGGCAACAGCGTTCCAGACCTGATTTTGAAATACACAAATACAGCAAAAAACTATTTGTTTTCTGTGTTTTCTTCCATATCCTTTGACAAATACATTTTTACGGCATTCTCCTGCATTTTGTAGTCACATTATAAGTGCACTCAAGCAAACCACTTTGCATACAAAAATATTCACTAAAGTATTTGAAAGTATATTTCAGTGCAGTTTATTATCTCCCTGCACATTAAAAACAGTTCACACATCAAACTGTAGATACGGAATATTTGAAGCAATTCCTCTACTGAGAAACCTGAAAAAAGCATATCTTTAGAAAACAGTCAGAACAATGAATAATTGAAAACAGGATGAGTTCACTAACAGTTTGCAAGGGAAAGAGCTAAATTGTATTATAAGTCCTTAGGTTGATATTCTTTCCCTTCCTCTTCTTGCAATTACTGTTCATAACACGTTATCCAGTTTGACATACATTTTATAATAATTATGCATATAGAATTTTAATCCTTCAATTTAATATTCTCTAAGACCCCCCAAAATTGTTTGGTTGGGTTTTTTTTTTCAAATTATATCCTTCTGTTTCATCTACCTTTTTTTTTTTTTTTTCATCTATTCCAGGACATCCAAATCTATTTTATGTGTCAGATCCATAAATCTGAACAGGGGGAGAAATTGCATATTATAAATTAGAACCTCAGCTGAAGAATCCAAGCTCTGTTCACGCTTAACTTGCTGCAAAAAATTCCAGTTCCAGCAGTTTTCCAGCCTCTTTGCAATCAGGGGTATCTGCTCAGGACATCTTTGGGGATTGACCAGCTTCCCAAAGGCAGGAAGGTGTCATGTGTGGGGGACACACCTTAAGCACACTTTTGACAGAACATTACTGTCTCCAGGTGAAAGGCAAGGGTAATGAGTGAGAATAAATAAAGCTAAAAAGTGAGGAGACACTCAAAAATCATGTAAACATGAAGTTGCAGCTGACTGGCTTTGCCCTATTTTCTCCTTTTCTGCAGGCAGCTCTCACCTCATGGATACTTAGGATCACAAAAACGTTGTCATATCTTTCTAACAGATGCTATTTGTCTCATATCAGGGCTTCAAGTATCAGATTGGAAGAACTTATAGGAATCCAGAATACAGTATGTTTTTCTAATACTTGGCAATTCATGGAGATGAAAATATGAAATATCATAGAAATCAATGTATGTTTGACTTTTTTTTGATGGCAAGCTGCTATATAGGAAGCTCTGGGTTTTTATTAGGAATTTGGTATTTCAGAAACATCTATTCATTAATTTCTAAAAATAGAGATTTGTGTTGCACGTGAAACTGGTGGGTTTATATCATGCTTTCAGAGCAATTATGTGGAGAGATTCACACATCTGAAACCTTGATATCACATAAGGAAATATGATTCAGGGTGCAGATCTTGGATGTGCTGAAAGAAACCCCAGGCTATCCAGGACTGGTCCTTCCTTCCAAGTAACTCACAGACCAAAACTGAGAGCATCTGCATTTTGCAGGGGAAATTCCTGCCTTTCAGAGATGCTTTTTACCCCCCCAGTCCTTCCTCCTCACACCTTTCCTACAGCAGGACTTTCTTGTTGAGCAACAAATATTACAGGGGCTACAAAACTCTCCCTGTTTCATCTCCCAGGCAGAGGAGACTCCATCCCCTGCACCCCACACAGTCCAGAGGGTGGCTGGGCTAGAATCAGAGACTCACAGCCTCCAAACTGGCATCATGTGGAAAGCACATCACAGTTTAATCAGCATTTAAGTTCCAGAGGTTCAGAATATAACAGAGCGTGCTGCAGTGTTTGCTCAGGCTGTGTATTTTATGACATAGCTAAAATAAAGTAAACATACATTAAAAATTGTGTACATGGAGGGTAGGATCCTGCCTTTTGCCATGCAAGTACACTCAGGGAATAAAAACTGTCCCCATGTATTGTGAAACTGAATTTAGCTCTTCAGATGTTTTACTTGAAAACAAAACGTTAAGCCTTAACTCAAGCAACTTGAAATATTTTGATAAATAATGAAAATATTATAAAAAAGTGAACACATTTTGGACTCTATGGTTACACAACCCAAGGAGTCACAAGCTAGTTGATTTTTAGAAACTATAAAATGCTATTAAATGCATAATGTTTGGATCAGTAGAAGTGAAGGTGCAGGTTGCATAAGAGAACAAAAATTTGCATGTTATAATTGTTTCTACAAAAGACTGAGAACATCACATTAAGTGACAGCTGTCTCTTTCTCCAAGAAGCAGACTTGTCACTGGCTTCATCACCTTTATTCACCTGTCAGCAGATAGTGTGGGGGTTCTGGAGCATTTTTTAAGGTGTGTGGGTTTGGAGGTTTTTTGCTTTTCTCATTGCAGTTGTAAATTTAAAAATTATCAAGAAATGTATTCATTAGTACCATAAATTGGCACACTGCCACCACACTGCCAGGCTGTTGCCATAATTCAAATGTTATTAGACAGATATTCTTTTAGCAAGGTTCTCTTTGCCTGGGGTAAACATACTTGTAAACAGGTAGAACTACTTTGTCATAATGAGGTGGACGACAACACAAGATTATAAATCTCTATCCAGATTCTGGAGGTATCTACACTGAAATCAGGAAAACTCTGCACATTTTTCTTGGGAAGGAAGCGGTGCAGGAGGCAAAGCCTCCTTTGGCACCCAATAAGCAGCAGTAAAATTCCTGCTGAGGATTTGGAGAAAAAAAAAAGCTAAAATATGCAGAGAAATAGTCCTTTGAGAGCTGAAAGAGCCACTGAGCTCACAGAGAGCAGCTGAGGTACCCTCATCTGAAAATCTCAGAGTGTGAACACACGAGAGCAGGATCCCAAGGAGATCCCTTATTGCTCATGCACTCGGCATAAGGACGGATATAACTCACTGCTCTTGGCAGCTTTATCTGCAATGTGTGAGTGCAGAAATGAGAGGAGACGTTTCCCACATCCTCACTGCCCAGCTTTTCCTCACGCAGCACCCTCAGCTCTCTCTTTGAGGGGCTGTGATGCTCGTTTCACAGAAGTGTTACTAGCGAGTTTTGTCAGCTACAAGTGACATGACATGTAGTATCCTCACAACCCAGATCCAGACACAGCTTTGCTGTCACTACAAATAAGGGAGACAGCAAAATGAGCTCTGAATGGGATTTTAGAACATCAGGCACTCTGAAACCATGAGCTAGACCTGGAACTCTGTTCAAACACTGAGTTTGAGCATTTAATTTGCAGACAAGAGAGCAGGGAAGGAATGCAGGAGTCTTGAGCCTGGCTATTTAAAAAACATTTTAACACTATACTGCTAAAGGTACTAATTGAACAGAAAGAGCAGAGATTAGACCAAGGACATACAGAAAACCTGGGCTTAAAATAAGTGATATAAAGAGATTGCTACTCTTCTCAACACATTGCTACTACTTAGTTACACTGATGGCATGGCACTATCTTATGGTCTGTATGGAAGTTTCCATACTTGGTTCTAACAATGCTTGCCACATACTGCAAAAAAGGGCAATTCTTGGTGAGAGAAAATTGATAAACATTTCATTCTGTACTTAGGTTTTACACCATATAACTTCTAAAATATTAACTGTCACTATTGAAAAATTAAAGCGAAAATAACTGATATCTTACTAGCAGTCAGTGGTTGGCTTGTAAAGTGTGTTAAAAACCCAATAAAATGTAATTAGCCCACCAAAGTAGTATCACTGGCCTCCTGTCATAAGGCTGCAATTTTGAAGGCCTACAGGCTACTTGTACTGGCCTCTTTATTGGACAGGTTTTCTATAAAGCTATGCAAAAACACCTCCTGATATTTAATAAGGAATCTCTCAAGACACTTGTTCCCCTGTAAGGCATCAGATCATGCAATTAGCACATCCAATATGCAGAAGTAAAACAGTTTTGCCCAAATGCTCGCTTTGCCAGGATTTTACTGGCCAAATAGCTTTGGCTTTTATTATAATCATGAAAAAGACAATTATCTGGAGCTGTACCACTTTAATAAAAAGCCTTTTAAAATCCCCTGAGTTTTCTTTCCCTCTCTTATACTATATACTAAGAAATACTCTAAGGGTATGTCACCCTAAAGATACTGAACCCAAAGCCATACAACCTCCCATTTTTCATAGGCTTTCCTAGGTGCCTTTTGCTCATAGGAAATAGCTGAAGAATGGCTACAGCTAACCTTGCACAGTCCCATGATTTAAGCCACCATTTAGTCACTGAACTTAACTGCCTATATCCCATTTAACACCTTATTATCCTTCTCAACCTTTTGAAGAACAATTCTGCCCACAATTTTAATGCGAGAATAAGCTGCCATGGACAGAACTTGAACCGGAAGGAGAAGAATCTTTCAAGTCAGATCTTTGCTTTTCTTTCTGCTTCCTTAGCACTGCTGCAATTATCTAATTATTCAGGAAAGGAGCAAATAGATGTGTTTCACCTTGAAAGCACCGAAGGCTTTGCACTTCTCCCTTCCTCCAGCTCAGCTAGGGGAACAGCCAACTAAACAGGCTTTCATCATCCAAAAGCCAACATTTGAGAATCACCTCGGTCAAATTCTTCACCAGGAGCCAAGCTGGCTGTGGTTTCCAAAGCGAAATGCAGTGGCTGGGGCAGGAGCAGTGCCTGCCTTGGCAGACAGGAGCATTATTCACCCTTTGGCCAGCCAACCTCTGCCAACAGGGAGGACAAATCCCGCTCACCTCGGCAACGTTTCCAAGGCAAAGTGACATTGAACTTACCTCAAGTAAGCAAATGGGCCAGGACACTTCTCTTCAGAGACAGGAACAAAAAAAACAACTCGTAAAACCTGAATTGTGTGGTAATGCCCAACTTGGAAGTTTCTATCAGGCATCGTCAGAACGGCGGGAAGAAGGAATGGAAGGATCTGACTTTTCTAAGTAAAAATAATGAAAACATGAGAAACTGCACATTTGTGGAGGCTTTAAACATATATGACATAAAAGCACAAAATACCTGAAAGTATCATAGTTTCTTAGGAAGACTGAAGTAGATTAAACATTATTTAAAACATATTTTGCTCCTTAAGCTGAATATTTTGCACTTGAAGTGAACTCATGTAAGTAATAAGACTATCACAGTGACACAAATGGCAGAATTTAACAAAGTTTTACTTAAAAAATGGAATTGAGGACTGTATCAAGACTTTTCCAGTATAAAAGCAAACTTTGTTGTCTATTCTGAAGCAGTTGCCACAAAAAAAAAAAAAAAGGTTAAACTGTTCAAAATCAGAATGCTCTGTATTAAGAAAATATTTGTTCTTAAAAGCATTAACTATGGTAAAAACAATGCGGTCCAATTCCAAATTCTAGCTTTATTTTCATTCCCAAACTCATTTACTTTTGCAGCTACTTCAAATTCACTGTTAAAAGGGACAAATTAACTTGGAGTTTGTGCAATGGGAATTTACAAACACTATAACCTTACAGGTCTTATGCAGGGTCTAATCCTGGTAGAAATATCACCACCTTTGTTACCCAGCAAAATTCTAAGTACCTCAAAATATCTATTTTAAACTGCGATATTTTTTAATGTACATTGATTTTAAGGGTAAGAGCAGCCACGTGCATCACACCCCTGGCAAAATTATTCCTTGAAGAGTAGTCATGGAAGCTGATGATGCAATCTACACTTTAATAAAATTTTGTTGCAAAATGCATATTATTCCTGTTGCAGAAGCTTTGTTAGAGACACACTGGAGATATTTGCTGTTCTTCTGCCTTTCTGGATTGATTTGCTGGCAGCAGGGAGAGGGGAATACTCTGCTCACCGGCAGCATACCCACAGCTGGGCCCTGTATTTCCACCATTAGCTAAATGCCCAAAACAAAAAGGTCATCCCAGTGAAATCTGAAATGATGGAACAGCCATTTGTCTTTATCTTTGCTAATGATGGACTGAACAACACCGTGCCTGCAGCCAGCTGACAGGAATTCTAACCTGATTAAACATCCCGGTATGTTTTAATACCCTTAAATGGAATTTTTATGGCCTGTTCTGCACGCATATTATTAAGACAGAACCATCAAAAAAACCCACAGACGTGCATAATGGCTCATCAATTTGTAACCAGGCACTTTTGACCTTGAAAAAAAAATCAACTGTCTTTCAGATTAATGCAGCTATGTTTTGGGCAGAAAAAAAGAAGCCATTAAATTACCATACTTATTTTTGTCACACGCCAGCGCTGCAGTGGAGGAATAAAGGCCACACTGCTGACTTTTTATTGATATTGCTGGCAACCTCTGACATCAGAATTAGAATCTGGGAGACCTGGTTCTAATAAAAATCCACTTAGGCATTAACGTTTCAGCTCTGGCAGGTCACGAGATGCTCTGCTGGCGGGAAGGGGGTGTTTGGTCTGACTTCTGCTCCCCCAGCAGCGGATTTTCACATTTCTCATTCTTCACAGAAGACCTTAAAGCACTTAAAAACCAGCTCTAGTTTGGACCACAACATTCACCCTCAGAACAGGTTCAAAGGTTCTTCTGGGGGAAGAGAGGGTGAGGGAAAAGGACAAGTGGAAGACGGGAGTGCCATCGTGCCGATGAAAGAGGTGGGAGCACCTACAGTGTGCTGGGGATAAATTAACAGTGGTTGAAACATCCAGGGAACAGAACTAGATATGTACCTTGGGGAATAATTTTGCAAATTATTACGTTGGGAAAGGAATTGGCAAGATGAGGATGAAGGCTGTTGAGAAAGGAGAATTCTCATACTAGAGAGAAGCCACTAAGGGGCCTTCTGAAGGCCTGGTCTCAGGATCTGAGACAAGGAGATATTCCCTAAGGTAAGAGGAATGGCAAATTATTCCAGACCGTAGAACGTTTTCTTGTATAACTAAGGAAAAGGCCCAGGGAAAACAGCCTTATAAGAGGATTTTTAATTTACTTTTTTGTTCTTTTAATATCTGAGAAGCTTTCCCTTTGGAGTTGTTCAACTGGCATAAATAACCAAATTTACCTCCAAACCGACAACACAGTAGTGGTCTTGCATATTCCAGCAGAATGCCCAGGTCACTGGTGTACAGAAACCACCTCTCATACCTTCAAAGAAATACTTATTACATCACTAAAATCAAGACAGATGTTTGACATTCCAATTTACCAAGGTGTTTGATTAAAGGAGTGTGCTTTAATTGCAACGAACTTGATGTAGTCACCTTTATTATTTACATAATTAATTTGCACTATGATAGACTTACAAAGGAATTGAGCTTTTTTGACCAGACTTCTATACACTTTTAGCCAGTCTGCATCTGCATTTTTTTGCTGCACATGTGCCTTCAGAAAGCAAACAAAAATTATTTCCCTCCACATTCTGTTCTTTGTAACAGATTTCTTTGGAAAATTAATTAAATCACAAATCATACATATGCTTTTTTTTTTTTTTTAAATGCAGACCTTTCTTCCTTTTCTCTTTACTTGATTTGTTAGGAAACAGTGAAAGTGAGAAGATTCTGCTTCTATTGGTCTGTTTTTTTTATCCTTTAGTCTTCAGAAAAAAAATTAATAAAAAGAAACATCAATAAAAGAGAAAAAACAAGAACAGTACAAGAAATACTCCCACACAGGGCTTTTAATGCTCTTCTAGCTTGATTAACAACCTGTCCATCCAATTGATTAAAAACCCAACCAAGACAGACAGCTTCTATTCATTTGTATAATTAAAATGCAGCATCCAGGAGAATCATCATGGTAACAGGTGATAGAATCTCTCTGGTACATATAACTATTAACTTTAGCCAATCTTACCATTACATCAATGTCTTTTAAAAAAGACATTATCAGGGAAGGTCCTCACGAGAATTATTCACTGCTGATATCGATATCAGATGAGGTGAAAATAGCTTGACCAGCACTAGAAACCATCTCATTTTCATCAGCAAAAATTCAACTATTAAAAGCCAAATGCAGTGCTGATATCTCCCTCTGAATTCTATCAAGTAAAGATTTGATAGGATGAAATTAAAAGCTTAAGGTGCCCTTCTTGAACACATTCAGGACTCTCTGTGAGATCTAGAAAAGATTTTGAGTGGTCACCATTACTTGGCAAGGATAATTTAGAGGCAGTGAAGGTGGAAGCACAAAAACAAATTCCTGGAAGACTATAATTTATAAACCAAATCAACCTACACAACAAAGACCCCTTACATAAAAAACCAGTACTAACTCTTCCTTCGTGTTGTTCCTATATTTTGATTTTAGCTAAATGTCAGTCTCCTCCAAACATGCAGTAATGATATTAAAGTCACCAGGTTCCCCTGCAGTCATCTTCAACACCATCTTTACCAGAAGGGTCCCAGAAACAACATCTGAGCAATTTGTCCTCATCAGAACAAACTTGTGTTTGAGCCAAGGAGAAACAAGGGAAGGAGAAAGGCTCACTCCCAGCCTGCACAAAGATACCAGGCATGTTCCCACAAACCAGGGCAGGCTGCCTAAAGGTTTCCAAGGCTTCATTTGATTTCAGAAGACTCCTCTGTTCCCCCAGAGACAATTTTCCCAGAGCAGAGCAGTGCAGTCAGTCTGGTAAAACCACGCCTGCTCTGTTAGTGAGATGACATAGTAAACCATGCAATGAAAGGTGCACTGTCCTTCCCAACGCAGGTGTCCTGCTGCAGGTAGAATTCCCACTGCATTAGTTCTGGAAAAATGAAAATAACACGAGGAGATAAGGGACAGAATCCAGGTCTTTGCCACACAACATTAACAGACGAAAGGCTGTCGCTTGTTTTTTAAAGAGACACCCCTGACTGAACACTGCCGTGTTTTCATTTTCCCACATCTCGGGAAGCACTTCAAGGGAAATCTTTGGGGATAAACCTGAGCACAGAGGCAAAATCCAAGAGCCAGACTACAGCACTTTGCTCGCTTGACAGGACTCATCCACAGATGCTAGAGGATAATCTTCCTTCCAGTGAATTTAACACGGAAGTAACATTCTCAAGGCCACCCATTCCCCTCTACCAGACCTCTGTGGGCTCCTACCACTTGCTGATGTGGATGGACTAAATGTCCTTTTGACAAAGGGGGTGCCAAACAATCTTACTGCCTGCTGCTCTCTAGCAGCTGTGCCTTTCCTACAGAGTTGCATTTCTCTTATTTCAAGTTTTAATGCTCGAAAAAACTAACCTCCTTAACCTGAAGATTTCAGCTGAGTTGAATACAAAATTCAGACAGGCAAAGTGCACAGTAAAACTGTTTAGCCTTTGTGTTAAAGCTTTCTGAAGCTCAGAGTAACTACAAGCTCATTAGTCAGAATGAAAGGGAGCTAGGAAAAGAAGTTTAATTTAAGTATAATTGTGTAAAAGAATCACTTCCATGTCTCACAGTAAAAAACCCCACAGTTTACACACTTCACCTCCGTGTTTTGCCAGGTTGAAAAGGCTGATACTTTTCATTCATACCTCAGAGCAGTTCAAATAAAGCTAAGCACATACTGTGTATTAATTTCCTGTCTTTACACCAACCTTACATATCACTGGAAATGTGCACACAAAAATCTGTAGTTCCAAAGGGATTTGGATGTCACAGTACATATATCCTCAGAAGTAGCCCCAAAGTAGTCTTTTGGAGAAAGACTGCAGGAGTTTTTTTCCCCTTAGTTTCAGTATCCCCCAGCTGATCATAGAATCACAGAAGGTTTTGGGTTGGAAGGGACCTTTAAAGACCATCTCATTCCAATGCCCCATAGACAGGGACACCTTCCACTAGCCCAGGTTACTGAGAACTCCATCCAACCTGGCCTCCAGCACTTGAGGGATGAGGCAGCCACAGCTTCTCTGGACAACCCGTTCCTGTGCTTCACCACCATCAGAGTAAAGAATTTTTTCCTGATATCCAATCCAAATCTACTCTCTGCCAGTGTGAAGCCATTTCCCCTTTTCCTATCACTACAGACCCTTGTAAATAGTCCCTCTCCATCTTTCTTGCAGGCTCCCTTCAAGTGCTGGAAGGCTGCAATTAGGTCACCCTGAAGCCATTTCTTCTCCAGGCTGAACAAACCCAATTCTCTCAGCCTTTCCTCTCAGGAGAGGTGCTGCATCCCTCTGGTCAACGGGGTGGCCTCATCTGGACTTGCTCCAACAGGTCAGTGTCCTTCCTGTGCTGGGGACCCCAGAGCTGGATGCAGTGCTGGGGGTCTCACCAGAGCAGAGCAGACAGACAGAATCTCCTCCCTCCATTAATTAAAAGGAAATAACACCATGCTGTACTTTATCCCCGTCGATCCAGCTTTGATCTTAATATTGTGACAAACACTGAAAACCTCCTGGGCAGCAAGGAACTTTTGCTACAACCCTCCTAACTGCTTTTCCAGTCTTCAGAGTACATTTCCCTTACACTTCTTTTATTTTTTACTTGTCTATAAGGGTTTGCTAAACGGGGCGAACGTAGCTCAGAAATGTGTCTGCACATAAAGGATCGAGGTTACAAAGGGAAAGTGAGGCTGGACTGACTGAATCAACTTCAAGAACACTTTGGCTACAGGCACAGTCAAGAGCCTGAAGAGAGAATGTGCACACAAGCTCTTGGAAAGCCTTCATTTACCACCTTCCTGCTCTTGAAGCTTTCAAAGAGATTCCTGGGGAATGTGAAGTTACTTCTGTTATAATACAATCTGTTAGCAAACAACACAAACTATCTAAGATCTGTAGCGTATATATAGAGATCTTTGCCTTCCATGCAGTGATTATACTAAAAGCAAAATATCTTCATAAAAACAAATCAGTAACTTCCCTTTTGCTAAAATGGAAAAAAAACCTAACCCAAAAAAAAAAAAAAACCAACAAAAAAACCCCACCCCAAAACAAAACAAAAAAACCACCACACTAGTTACTTCAGATACAAATAGAGTCTCTGCCACAGCAAAGTTCACAACCAGCCTGGACTGGTTGCACCTAGCAAGGAACAGTTTGATTTTAGACATACATATCATCCACACATTTGCCCAAATATCTCTCTGGCTCCCCATCAGCATTTACAATTTAATCTTAATTATATTTTTGCCAAAAAAACCTTCAGTTAACACTCTGAATAATAGCTGTATTTGCTAGTTAGCTTTCAATTTCTGATGCTGAAATTTCTCCGTTGCTTTTTTCCTCTGCCTCCAAGAATAGAGTAGAATCATAATAAAGACCCATTTTAAATATCAATTTTAGCAATTCAAATTAAAATACTACAAACTTGCACTGGCACAGTGTTGTTTCAGAGAAATTTTGGACTCTATTCACGGAAAGTAATTAAACCAGGATTTTATAAAGCAGATGATTTGTTTCCAAAGGTAAATAAAGGTGAATTTGTGGTTATAGGGGCAGTGAAGGGATGTTTCACTCCTTATCTACACAGAGAGCTGTGCTCCCCTTGCTGACAGAGCAATATTATTGCCAGGCTCTGAAATGTGTAGGAGTTACAAAAGAAGCCAGTTAAGTGATAGATTTGCTGAACCCATTCAGGCCAAAATAAATATTTACCCATAAGTTTAAGCACACGTTGCCCAAGAAGTCCAAAATACAGCTTCTTGTAGAGACAGCACTGATGTGAAAATGCATCTAAGTTATAATAAAAACTACCCTCTAACTTAGAAAAAGAGACAGGAAAATGCTGCTGATATGTTGTGAAAATCACAGGGTGTAAGGATTATTTGAAGATGTAAGAGCTTCTTGCAGCCTGGATAGATTCTGGTTTCCAGTTGCTTTCCAACTTTACACCAGCACAGCATTCTTGACTTTGCTGGTGCTATTTCTAATTCACGGCAAAACAAAGATACAGCACACAAGGAAAACGAGCTACAACCACTGTAAAAAAGGGAGGAAGTTTCTGCATTAGGATGAGACTCCCAAGGAACATTCAATTCAATGCAAGTTCATGTTTTTCCTCAATTTTCTGTAAATGTATTCTAAAGTTACATAGTGGCAAGAAAAAGAAAGCTGTCTGAAAAATTGCATTTTAATGACTTAGTGCTATGATCACCATCATCATTCCATTTTTTTATTTTTTTTCACCACTTGGTGAAGAATAAAAGAGAGAAATTTATTCTATTATTGACTACTGCATTTCTCAGCACACCACAACACACAAGTCTATAAACACTGCAAGAGCATGATGCTGCAATTTGCTGCTGCTACTAAAGAGCTTGGGGCTCACTGTGCTTCCAAAAACACATGAGAAAAAAATATACTCTAGTTCTTTAACTTTCATACTTTGGTAAAAGAGGCCAGATCAAGAAATAAGTTATATAACTTAAGTCACAGATCCTACCTAGGTATTAATACAGTTTGTCATTTATCATTTGGCCTGAGACTATCTCCTCCTCCAAGATTTCTTTTAATTATATTTCTGTCTATTTAATTACAAGTTATCAAGCACTATCTTCCCATGCTTGTTTCTCCCAGATAACTACAGGCACCAGTAGTGTGGTGTCCTGGGGTTTTCCCCATCTGACAGATATTTTACCTTTGTTATTTTAGGCAAGAAGGCAGGGTATGAAAATAAACCAAAAATGCAATAAACATAATAAAAGGCTGTACTACATTTTCAACTTCTTTTTGAAATTATGTGTTAACACATTATACAAAGCCAAAACACAAACAATTGACCCAAAATCTTGGCAACAGTGTGTGGGGGAAAAGGTGTCATTTCCTACTAACAGCAAAGCAATTTCAGGTTTAGCTTCTCTCCTGCTATATTTTATTTTTATAAACTGGGTTTAATGTAGTTAATATGTGTTGCTTCCTGCTGTTGTGAAAACAGTCATGGTGCTGCTGTTTTGCTGAGCATGTACCCAGGATGGCTGGATGGATAATACGGGTTACATCCACAATTTTTACCCCAGTCAAAGCAAGTGTATTTACCCCAGTCAAAGCATAGTCCTTGTGCTAAATTATTAAGAACAGTGACCACCTGCACTCACAGATGTGCAGAAGAGTTTGTACTTCAATTTTGAGAAGGAATTCATGGTTCTGTACTCCAAATTTCATACCTGAAACAAGTCTGAAGAAGGAGACCCTGATTTTGTGTTGCAATGCTGCTCTCCATGTACCTTCCATGTACTTGGCCATTACTACTACCATGCTTTTGTTGTTTAGATCCCTTCTTGCAGCCTCTTGTTCTATGCTTGCTTCTTCTTTAAGTTCAAAATTATTTCTTCCCTCAGTAGTGTTTGGAAGATCAGCAAATAGATTTCTTTTCTGGGCTACTCTTATTGATATTTAGTCCCTCATAAATATCTGCTTCTCTGGTTGTTTACCAGGATGTGACTAATCCCAATAAACTGAGACTGAGCTTGGTAAAGCAGGAGTGGCTGGCATGTTCCTCTGGGTGGATAGTGAAGGCCAAAAGCACTTTTTCCATGTATTACCTGAATCCAGACTTTGAAGCTGGCCAGAATTCATGTGCACTTGAAGTGCTGCTTGTGCTCAGGGAGCTGGGCATCTGGGAAGAGGGCTGGGCAGTGCAAGGGCTGCTTGAGATCCTGTCAAAGCTGCCAGAAATGAGAAGCATTTTATTTGGCACTTCTATTCTACATAACCTCGAATTCCTACTGTGCACAAAACAGTTTCCCATTCTCATATACTATAGATAAATTCGCATATTATACTCATAGTTTCATACGTGTCAGCAAGTATATAAACAAAATACACTTAAACAATAAAAACCACTCTTTTTTTTTATTCTAGCACCAAACCACCTTTTTAAATATTAGAAATAAGCAGAGTGGTTTTCTGGACCGTGACTCAGTACCCCAGAACACAGTTATCAACAGTTAAAGGAGGACACTTAAATCTGGCTGACAACACTTCAGCAAATCAGCACTTAAGAGAAGCACATATGGTTCTGCCTTCTGCCTGGCCCTGCTCTGCCAAGAGGAAGAATAGGAACTTGATTTAATGTTGGCACTTAATAGGAATCTCTTTTCTTTGCTAGCAGAACCTTGTTCCTTCACATCTCTGGCACAAGATGGACAAACTTTGACTGGGGTGATTAAGCCATCCAGCACAAATAGGAAGCTCTGTTAAATGTAATCACAAAGGTTCATGCACCCCACTGAGATCAGTGCATCAGCCATGTCCTGGAGTGGTTTGTCTCTGAGGAACCTGTGAGCTATTTCATCTATTTGCTTGGAAAAAAAAATAGGTAGATGCTTTTACCTTTGCAATGCAAAGAGTCCTTCAATTCTGATCACTTCAGGATCAGAAGCAGTGTTGAGCTCCAGGCTCCCTGCAGTTCCTCCCCCTAAGGATACACATATCCATGAGAAGCAGCCAAACACCCAGAGGAATTCCATGGGACAGAAACTCTCTTTGCACATGAAGAGACCAGCTAGTGTGGGGGTGGGAGGGCAGGCTGCTTTCCTCCTGGCCCACAACCCAGCTCCACCAGATGAAGCTGCTCTGACTTGTCAGTCTTACCTTCCTGTACATTAACAACAGTTAAAGGAATTAAACTTTTTGAGGTAACCCAGGTTTGCCCAAGAATAGCTAAAATGGGAGAAAAAAAATATACCTTTAAAAATACTTTCAGTGAAAATTTATTTAATGTTTCTGCAATCAGAGCAGCAAAGCTGCAACTAACCTGCCTTAGCCCAAAAGACCTTCCAAGTCCCATCAATTCCTGACAGGTTAGGGAAAAAATTCCTGAAAATTGTTCGGGCCTCCTCTCTCCTCTCACACACCAGAGAGAGGCTGATAACTTGTCTTGCTATGCAGGGAGGGGAAAGCATTGAAACTGCTTTTGAGAAAGAGTTACCATTTAGGCAGAAAGCCTTCCTAGCAAACCAAGTCCCCTAACTTTCTGTTACAAATTCTTTCGAGACTGCATCTATCCCTCCAGTATGAAGATGTTTAGCAAGGGAAGATTTCTTTAAAGAACTGCAAAGAATCATAAACCCAAAAAGTCTTTGAGTGAAAAAGAAGTTGAATGACAACTTGCAACAGTTTTGTAATCCAATATTACTCTCTAGGGATGATTACCATAAATTAACTTTCTGTACAAACATTTATAAGCAGTGAAATCTATGTGATTGGAGTCTATAAAAGGTTTATGTAGAACTGATAATATATTAAGATTTTCAGGTTTATATCTATGTCTTTCTCCAAGTTTCCAGTAGAACAAACTTATTTTTGCAAGTTCACAGTTGATAGATGAGCTTTTAAAGAAAGGGAATCCTATGTAGAGACACATTAATATTTTTATTTAAATTAGCTCACAGGTAAATATCCTCCTTTATCTCCCTTCTTTTAAACAATCAATTTTAAATATTTATGATCCACCAAAGGATTTATGAAGCTGAGCTAAACCTTCTAAATGTCTTTATAATGCCATTTGATTTGTCAGAAATTTTAAAATAACGTGAAGAAAATGAAGGAATTTCCATTCACACCAGATCAGTGCCTTAGGGCTCCAAGACCCTTAATGCTGTGGCTGAATTTGCAGCTTTGGAGCTGACATATGGGAGCTCAGAATCTGAGAGGCTCCAGGCAAATGTATTGGCTATCACTTACGTTCTAATAAACCCTGTTCCCTGAAGACTTCATACACTGCATAGGAGAAAAAAATTATTTAATACAAGAAGATAAGCTACGGTGAAATCATTATTCTCTGTAACCTGACTCAGACGTGACTTCCTCAGTATATGCTGTGAGTCACATTTTATATGTGTGGTCCCAGTTCTAATTAACACCCCTGGCAATTACTGATTTTAATCTTGCTATACTATTTTAGCTCAAGTCCAAGCTGCTTAAGAGATTTTTTCTTTCCTCTTTTGTTTCCCAAATCAATTAACAGTTGCTGCTGCCTTGCCAATGGACCACATTTTCCTTGCTGCTGCTTCACCATCCACACAAAAACTCTGAATTTCGGTGATTTGGTTGTGCTGATGCTTCACACTGGTCCTGAATGAAAACATGCATTTTAACAGTTTGCACTTATTTTAAATAAATCACCTGCATGGAGTTACTACAGCACAGCAAATATGGGTGCTGAAGAAATGAGGCTACACTCACCCTGTGATTCAGTTTTGGGATTCCCCACAGAGCTCTCTCTGCATTTCCCCTTTATTGGGGTTCTTTGGTAAACAGCACCTGCTGCTATCATTCAGTTCATTGGAATTCCCAACACTTTTTGCAAACTCAATGTTTTGATTCACACATCCCTTCTCAGTTCCAAGGCTGAAACACTCCCTTTTGATTCTATTTAACTGAGTGCAGGTGCTGCTGGCTTAACTTGTTCCCACCCTACAGCAATGCTGTGGGTAAAGGCTGCAAGGCACAGACATGATTTCCATGCACTGGACAAAGATCTGATTGTTCTTTCCCCTATGGACACCAGCACACCTTTTCCCATATGTTTTTTATATTCTTTTAGACAACAGACCAAAGCTCTCCTGGATCCTCAATTCCATTTCTGGCTTAAAGCTTGCTCTTAGGTATTTCCTACCACTCACCTGAACTGCACTGGACAAGCACCACAAAGATGCATCCAGCCTCTTGAGAAACTAAGACATTTTAGTGTAAAATGTCTCATTTAGGCACTATTCCAAAAACACTTTGTCCATGAGGAGGGAAAAGGCCAAGAAACAGGTAGAGTAATGGTAGAGATCAGACATAAGAATAACCCTAGAAAGGGAACTGAGTTCGTCCTGACTTCCAGAGCTGATACAAATCTTTTTAGACACTACAGCTAAAATGGAGTATCTTTCTTAGAAAAAAAAAATTAAAAAAAAAAAAAGAAAAGAGAGAACATGCAGGTCAGACAAGATAAAAAGTCAGTGTTACTACAGCTTGCTTAATTGCTTAGTCCTGCAGGGCTCAACCACGAAGATATGAAAATAATCATAAGAGCCTGCCAATATTTTCAAGTTAACAGAATTACAAATTGTCATCAAACCACATATAATTACTTTCTGCACAGTGGCTAGTTCAAGGAGCCAGCACAAGTTCACAAACCTCAATATTCAAATGTCAGCGTGAACCCACAGACTGTTGTTGTCAAGAAAATTCAACGTGGACAAGCAAAAGAGGCACACCCCAAGCATGGGTCATTATTTAATCTTTTCTTACACCTGCACAGCAATCAGTGCCAGTGCACTCTGCAGACATTCTTCACAAAGCTGCACTCAGACCTACTACAGATACTAAGGTTACAGGAGTAGACTTGAGACCTCATCATCTTCTCTCTTACTCCGGGAAAATGAAGACACCAAAGTTCCCTTATAAATATTACATGAGCCTCAAATGAAAACCAAGAGCTGCTCAGTGTCAAGCCTTAACTTCTGATGACTGAGTTAGAAACCTCTTCTATCTGTTAGGAAGAATACTTTTGTGCAATGGCTCAGCCACAGAAGCTCCATGGCCTCTGAGGGAAGCTGTGACTATCCACCTTCCCTTCTCTTCTGCCTCTCTTGCTTGTCCTTTTTCCCTCCACTACAAAGCCTGACTTGCTGCCCTGGAAAGCTTTTTGAAGTTAAAACTTTAATACAATTTCTTCCCTTGTTTGATATAGAAATCTCTGACCTCCCTCTCTCTTCAGGTTTCTCTTCCTCACTCACGTACCCCTTGGAGCTATGAGAAGATAGATCTGAACTTCTCAACAAATACTTGTTTTAAAAGTCTGGAATTCAGAGTTTGGGCTCGCCCCCCCACACACACACATCCCCCATATGGTTTAACATAAATAAAGCCTCAAACACCTAGAGCTAATTTAAGGCAAATAAGGAATTCAGATCATCTCAGATGAAGAAATTTTAAAGTCTTTTAAGACTGCTATAATCCACCCATTGTAAGAAAGATATTCAGTATAAGTATCTTGCCAAATTAACTTTTTCTAGATTTTTTTTTTTAATATTCTCTTAGGTAAAAATATTCAAAATTCCTTATCCTGCTCATCTTTCATTGTCTTGTGACCTTGACCAGTTGAGTTCATGTAGAGGGAAAGAAGCAGAGGTATAAATGTGGAAAATATACTCTAATATATATTATATTAGAAGACGGAAACAGCAATATATGAAACAGGATTATGTCTCTAAGGCAAAATCAGATTGTTCCTTTCTAAGCACTGCTACTGTAGACACAAATAGAATGATTGCAGAGGAAGGAGAGAGGAAAACAATCACAGACAAACACATATTTGTCAGCTGGGTGTGTGGGTTTGCTACATAAACAGTTAAGAGATGTGTGTCTGTATAAGTACAGACCTACACATATGTAAAAATTGTAGGTATAGCTGTATGCAACCATCTCTAAAATTAACTAATAAAAGTAGCTCATTATTCCTATGTACCTACATGCCCCCTTAAAAAATTTCTTAGCTAACAAGAAGAATTGTATTTGCTGTAATTGTCAGTTATGGTACATAGGCACAATATTGTCCTCATTTCTTTCTTATTAATGTTGTTCCATAATTTCATGTTGTTATCATCTATAATCCATCTATAATAATCTTGTTTTGTTTAACAGTTTACAAAGTTATTACCAATATATTAATTAAGTGAAGACTTCTTCCAGTTTAGATTCCCACTGCAGGGGCATCGGTCCAAAACTAATATTTAACAAATATTAAGTTATTAACATGTTAATGAAACAAGAGGAAATTAAACTGAGGAAGAAAACCATAATTTCATATTTCTAATTTTGGTGTGATCATGTCTTTAGTCCCAGATAAGAAAATATTTTATCACTTTTCTCATCATATCAGGCTTACCCTTCTTACTGCTCATCTCCTTCATGAACCTTTGCTTAAACAAAATACTTGAAGAGAGATGATGATCATCATTTTGGTGATTTTCTAGAACTAGAAAAATCTTTTACTTCTCCAACAACTACCAGGTGATGAATTATGCTATTTAATAACCTGAACTAAATCTCCTTAACTCCAATAAGGAAAAAATGGGTCCAGAGTATTCAAATCATTCCATTTATGCAGGCAGGAGTTTACATACAGTTCTAACATGAGTTTCTGCTTGGGCTTGCTTTTTTTGTTGTTTTCAAAAACAGCTTCCAAAGCATTGCTGATTTCTAGGAAATCTCTTTTGCAGCACCCCATGGTGCTAAAGAACCTAGCAGAGTCCTGAAGTGAGTTTTGCTGAGACAAGGAGAGAATGTCATCTCACTAATTAGAAGAAGTTCTATCATTTAAGACCTTGGAACTGTTTTCAGGCTGTTTAGCAATTAGGCAAAACTACTGAACACTACTGAAAAAGTTATAAATAGACTACTTGGCTGCATTAAATTATTAAATAATCCATCTACTGCACAGTAGCTGCACGGTTACACTAATCCACCTTCCTGCACTTTCACAGTAGATGAACTCTACAATTTTGCTGCTCCTCAGTCTCACAGGTAAAAGGTTTCATAGGGGGAAAACATTCAGAGCAGAACTAAAAGCAGGGGAAGGCACAGTTTGCAAAAACTCCCTCACATCAACCCACTGATGTGGGAGCGCTCGAGGCAAAGCCTCTGGAACCAGTGCTGGAAGAAAGCAAACTCGGGAGCATCCCAACCACTCAGCTTTTAGGGAGCAGCCCCTGGAGCAAAGCATTCCCTGGCCTGTTCCTGATCTTTGTTCCAGAATGGACCAGAGGAATTCAAAACCAAGCCAAAAGCCTCATCTTACAGTTCAGTAATGCAGATGATCGTGGTGCTGTCCACAAGCTCTCTGACCTTGCTAACACACTGCAGGCACAGCTCAAGTTTCTCAGAGAAACAAAAGCAGACAGATATTAATGATTTCTTATGTGATAAGCCTTTTTCTAAAGGCTCTGCACTAAAGCACCAGTTCCCTGTGATACAATTTATAGTAGTGCCACCACACAGTGCTGTACTCATTTGCAAATGTGCACGATAATTTCTTTTTAGAGACTTATTCTGCTTTGGTGCAGAAATTAAACACTGCCCAGCTCTCTTCTGCACCGTTCTGGGAATACAAACTAGGTCTCCTTCGATTTCAGTAACCCCAAGAAATTCTTGGATTTTAGGCTGGCAATCTCCCAAGGAGAGGAAGTCTGTGATTTATAGGAAAAGACAGCTATAAAAAGCTCTTGCTTTCCTCAGTTTTAATCGACTACAGCACCATTGGCCTTTAAGATGTACTTCCCCTCTAGATATCTTTTTAAGATACAACATGCATTTTGCAGAGTGCGGATTAGACTGCATCTGTTTGTTTCCTCATTTCTCTTCACAGAGAAAAGCTCAAGAACACAGATATTGAGAGTGTAGAAACCACAGCAATGCCTGTCCCAGCCAGGCCCAAATCTGCCTGGAGTGGCATTCCTCTGGTATTAACATTTCCTCTCAAAAACGTGGATCATCACACTGCAGTGCATCTGACACTCAGTATATCCATTGCATAGATTTATATGTATATATATACCAGGCATGAGGCCAAGTCTGCAAATCCCTCTTACCAAGCAAACTGTTTAATACTGACATTAACATCAGGGAAGCATCCTCTCAAACCATGCAGGATGCTTGTATCTGGAATGGCAAAATTACACACCCAGTTCTGGCTCGCTGGGACAGGGGGGTGCTCAGATCCTCGTAGAAAACCCCAGTCAAAAACAGATGCAGAGTCATTTTCACCCATAAACCCAGGTGTATGCATGAACTACACCCATTCTGAATAATGCTGCACTCTATAAAGCCACTAAACCCCTTTTTCACCCCCTTGTGCTGCTCCACAGAGAAATTTCACTTGTATGAAACAACAGCTGTCCAGGAGGGACCAAGGGTTGGTCCTTCAAAAGCACCTTAGTTGTGCTTTTCTCTGTGTCATTGCTCCTGGGACAGGAATGTTGTCTGCTTAATTATTTCTGCAGCTGAAATTAGCAGGATTTGCCTTCAACATTGAGAAGCAAAGGTTTTGGTAAGATATTAAGTAAATGATCACACTACAGAGAAATGACTGTGCACAGCATGCGAGTGATCACAGAGCCATCCAGTGGACCAGGAGGAAAAGGAAGGAAAAGTCATGTCAAGAAGAGAGCTGAAGTTATATGCAGAGACACAAAAACCATTCAGCTCTGCTGTATGCTTGCCTATATTTTTCTTTATCCTGGGTAGTGATTAATAGAAAAAAAAAACTATTTAGAGAATAGGAAAATGCAGAACTGTTGGTATGAGCAGATTCTGGGCAGATGTTAAAGGGCAAATCTTCCTAACCTATAGCTTCAGCTCCACTTTCTCCTTCCGCAATAAAAATGGGAAGGAAGGGATTTTTTCCCCCTTTCCTGATGTCCCAGTGCTATTTTCATCCATTTCTCCCCTCTGTTGTCTTATTTTTTACACTGAAAACTCCTTCATGGATGAAATATTCATACCCAATTATTCTTGATCAGTCTTCACCTACTTCTACACTCTCAACAGCAGAGACAAAACAAGCTTTCTTTAAATAGCTTTTCCCAATGCAGAGTGTACATTCTATTTTAATCTGAAACAACACACATTTTAACTAGTAAGCCACCAGAAGCCCCATAAACTTCACAAATATTTACTACCTAAACTCCTCCCTTCTGATTTATTCTCATTCTTTAGCAAAACAGCATTTATTTTTACAAATGACACGAGAAAAAAAAAAGGGGGTTTCTGTAATGGAAATCGCATTCAGTTCATGGAGACAGCAGGTGAAATAAAAGAGCCTCTCTGGAATTATAGAACATTTACACTTGAATTTAATTTTCCTGCCACCCATTTTATCATTTTTATTTCAGTTTAAGCAACGTGGTGTTAATTTTTGCCTTGTCGTACAGAGAATTGAGATGGACGATAAGATTTCTTTTACTTTAAAAGGTTTGAGATTTTTATTGTAACTGTCTGAAATTTTTAAGTAATCAGACAAGACCTTGTCATGTCTACAAAAGAGGTCACAGAAGGGACTTGTAGTTGAATAGATATCTGGATGGGGAAAAGACTGCATGGAGTCCCTGGATGGGACACACAGGCCAGTTGTCCTCTCTCCTTGGTCTTTTGAGATTATGAGAGGGACACGATTTTGTTTGCTACAGTAAGCAAAGATGTTTCTAGATACTGTGGGCAAGAAACAAAAATACAACTCACCATTTTGCTAGAAGTGACAGTTCCCACCAGTGTTCCTGAAATATTACTGAAATAAGCTGCAGTTATAATTAGATCTGTTCTCCAGGTTGCCCTGCCTTTCCAGACCATCCCATTTGCTCACCTTTGACAAAATAAATGGCAACGCTTTTGCCTCAACCTCAACTTGCAAATTGTTCAAGCAGCACAATTGTTACCACACCAAATGAGCATTTTGAAGGCGAGATGGAAGTGTTTTGACCTCGATACCTTCCTCCATATGGAGCTGTGCTTGCAGGTCTACTGCGATGTGCTTGGGGAAGAAGGAGAGTGAAAAAGAGCGGAAGTAACAACTAAAAGATGTGGATATCTTCCAGTTGATCCACTGCTATGGATCAGCTGCTTAAAGATGTCTCCATAGCCCCTCCACACCACTTCCACCCTACACCACACACACCACTTAACGACGTGGTTGCCAGAACCAATCCTACAAAACGTTATCCTACGTAAAAGAAGTTGGCTTTTTTTCCTTCATTCCTTAATTAAACAGAATCCTCCTATACTTAAGCAGAATTCCTAGGGTTTAAATGGTTCCAAAAGGGGAATTTCACAGTTTGCAGCAAAAAGAGGGACTGGAATTCATTGTAGGGTTGGTATCCCTGTTCCATGGTATGGAATTTCCATGACAGGTATACACCATAGTAAAACAAGTCATTTGTCTTAAGGTAGATGCCAGGTCACTGAACAGAATTGATGCCACATGATTACAGAACAAATATTTATATAATATTTCTGCATAGTTCATGGGTAAATTCTAATTGTGTTTTGCCTTTTTAAGGTAGAATCTGGGTCTTTCCTCTCTGGTATGTCTGCCTCACAGGTCCCCAGGAAAGCACTGCATTCCTCTCTCACATATGATGTAAGATAATTTGGAATACTATTTTAAATACCGCTTGAAAATTATATTACGATTTTTGGTTAAATTGACATATTTGCATGCTATTTATCTAATCACTGAAAATACATGGAGGATTGAAATTGGTGATTTGAGGTATAGGTGGTACTTAGTGAATTGACTATTTTATTCAGCTTACACTATGTTACATTTAACAAGCAAATACGTACTGTGTTTTAATACAATTATTTCAATATCATTATATACTTGTTACCGATTTTCTTGTGATTAGAGCATACCCATAGGTATCTCATCTTAATATATGACTGAGTTAGTGATAATTAATATTCTAGTGGACATCTGTGATGGTTCTAGAGTCACTTGGATAGGCAGAAAAAGCTGCAATATGTTGAAAGGACTCATGAACCTGATGGAGAAAACTCAGCAGTGTTGTCTGGCTCCACACATCTCTCTACCTAAAATATGGATGCCATTCTTTCTCCCTTAGGACTGCTCTTCAGTGCTCCAGTGTGCTGAAATCAATGAGATTTCTGAATTTTAAAACATGGAACAAAAATTCACTTGAAGATGTCGCTTCAAATGCCCTTTGAGTAGCTACTTAATTGTGAACAAAATTGCAGTAATTAGTTTAAAGAGAATCACAGCCAAAAAACCTAGAAGTGGTCAAGAAGTCACCTTTGGGTTTCCAAGGTAGATACAAGCTGTGCTCAACTTGTTCCTGCAACATACCCTGCCAACCCTTAAGCCCCTCCAGGAACTCCTAAGTACTTTAGTCCAACTGTTGCATTTTTTAACATTTAATTCTACGATACAAAGCCTAACTAGGACCAACCACATATACATCCTTGAAACTCTGGACAGCTGGTGTTAGAGGCACACAAGACAATTAAATAAAGCAAATATCTTGAAGGCATTATCTCATGTGTAATGTTTCCTTGCAAAAATATACAGTGTGAGTGAATGCCGTGTTTTCTCCTATAAAACAAGACAATTTAGTAACATAGTTGCACTGCTGCACAATCAGTTTGTATCAGTGTCCTTATTTCATCAAATGAACATGAATATGCATAAAAGCTCAGCACTTGGTTCAAAGGAATTAATGGTGGGGTTGCATGTGTTTCAGATAAATTTAAAATGTATTTTATTTTAAATCAGGAGGACCTGAATTAAAACAAATGCGAGAATTTTTAAAAGTACATTTTGGGTTTTTATAATCGGGTACTCTCATAGGAGAAAAGCATTTTCCATTTGTTGTGGGGTTTTTTTCCACATCTAGGGATTGTTTTTTCATTTCATTTGTGTTAATGTCAGAGGAAAAGATCAATATGGCAAGAAATATTAAACTTCCTCTCACCGACAGAGTCAAAGAAAGTCACGAAGCAGATTTACACGTCTGGCAGAAAAACAAGTTGTACTGGAAACAGAAGTTCACTTGACTGGAGAAAAAACAGACTCCCTCATATAGAAATAAGACAAAAAACATCTTAGAAAAATACAATAATAATATAAGGAAAGGATGATAAACAAGATTCGTTTGTAAAAATTTGGGAGTGATATCACAACCCAAAACATATTCCCACATCTTGCCAGCTTCCCATTTCAAGTGGTAGCTGTTTTCATTGCTATTCACTAAAATCATCTTATTATTCCAGAGAAATATTACAAGAAAAACATAGAATACAGCAAAGAAAATAATCAGTCACATAATAATAACAACACTTATCCTTGTTCAAGCACAGTGAGAGGGTAACAGGTAACTGGTATATACGAGTCTCCGCAGGGAAATACAGCAGCAATTCTTCCCTCCTAAAATAAAATTATTCCAGAAGAACAATTGCAGAATCAACCATCTACAACAACACAAAGAAACCCCTTTTTCCTCACAATGTGTTATGATACAGACAAAAGACCGGTGCAAAGCACCTAAAATACTAATACAGGTTCTTTGGAGAGAAAACAAGCGGGGAATGTGGGATATCCTTAACCTCCCACACACAGACTCTTCACAAAAGGATTCTTCCACTTCCCTTCCATTAGGATTAGAAACACAGGACCCATTGAATTCCTTCCCACCACGTGCAGTACTGTAGCTTCCACCACAGACTAGTGCAGCAGTTTACCTTTGGAGGGGAAGTACAAGAATGACCACCACGAACAAGTGAGATACAACCAACCAAAGGAGAAAAAATTATTTTCAGCCCTAAGTATTTGGTGATTAATTTACAATATTCCACTTGTTATTTGATATCCTTTATGGAAATTTCATCCCAGTGCAACTGCAAATTATTAAACTACACCAAGAAATATATGCTCCATTTTTCACTCATTTATATTGCTACAGCATATACAGAAATTTTGGGTATTAAGTCCTCCCTTTAAGCAATTCAAGTGTCCTTCTTGCCCTATAGGGAAAAAGGAACCTGGAGTTGGCTGACATCTTTTACACCCCTGAGTCCACCCTGCTGCCCTGGCAAACAGCACAACTCAAAAAGCTTTTATTGCACTTATCAGTGCCCAGTTTTGAAAAGCAATTTATTTATTCCCTTCCACCATTCCCCTAGCTTTGATAGTCAAATAAACTGAATTCAAACGTTGCTGCTAGATTTGAAAACAGCGCTGAAAGAAACTTATCTTTTGGAAAGCGTTATCTTTTCAACCAGATACAAACACAGGGTTGCCTTCAACAGGCACCTGGGTGTGTACAAAGTGTACTTACACAGCAAAAGGCAAAACACCAAAGTGCAAAACACCTTCATCTTTAAGAACAGCATTCCCTACAAGGTCTCAGACCCTAGAGAACAGCAACTGAAGGAGCAGGGATAAGGGGGAAACAAAGAGATCTGAGAAATCACATGTATTTAATCTTCAAAGCACCATAAAAACAAAGTAAAACATCTTTCTGTTTTAACTCAAAGCTGACTTTTTAAATCAGTGCTTTGCCCATTAACAAAGATAAAGCTGAGAAAAATCTCCTTGTTGCCAAATCCAGATGGCTAGTCCAGAGCCCAGGGGCTGGAATTTGTTGAAGCTTACTTCCTGCAGCAGCCACACCGTTTACCAGTGTCTTTTATTTGACAAAGATGCCTAAAAATGGGCAGAAAGCCAAGCTTAAATACCCCTCTCCTCCCTACACACATCGCAGTTGGCATTTATTTAACACCCAGAGGAGCTCCCTTTCCAAGAGTTTGCCTAAATCTCAGTGGGTGGCCAGTTGATTCAAATGAGTCAATGGGGGGTTGCATGTGTTTCAGATAAATTTAAAATGTATTTTATTTTAAATCAGGGGGACCTGAATTAAAACAAATGTGACAATTTTTAAAAGTATCTTTTCTTTTTTAATCAGGTACTCTCATAGCAGAAAAGCATTTTCCATTTGTTGGGGGTTTTTTTTTCCCATCTAGGGATTGTTTTTCTCTTAATTTGTGTTAATGTCAGAAGAAAAGATCAATATGGCAAGAAATGTTTTCCTTTAATGATATATAGCACGACTGACATGGAGAGTAAAATAATTAGCTGGGGGGGAGTGTCGATCAGCTGGAAGGCAGGAGGGCTCTGCAGAGGGACCTGGATAGGTTGGAGAGTTGGGCTGATTCCAACGGGATGAGGTTCAACAAGGCCAAGGGCCGGGTCCTGCACTTTGGCCACAACAACCCCCTGCAGCACTACAGGCTGGGGACAGAGGGGCTGGAGAGCAGCCAGACAGAGAGGGACCTGGGAGTGTGGATTGACAGGAAGCTGAACAGGAGCCAGAGTGTGCCCAGGTGGCCAAGAAGGCCAATGGATCCTGGCCTGGATCAGGAACAGTGTGGCCAACAGGTCCAGGGAAATGATTTTTCCCCTGGACTCAGCACTGGTGAGGCCACCCCTGGAGTGCTGTGTCCAGTTCTGGGCCCTCAGTTCAGGAAGGACATTGAGGGGTTGGAGCAGGTCCAGAGGAGAGCAGCGAGGCTGGGGAAGGGACTGGAGCACAAGTGCTGTGAGGAGAGGCTGAGGGAGCTGGGTCTGTTCAGCCTGGAGAAGAGGAGGCTCAGGGGAGACCTCCTCACTCTCTACAACTCCCTGACAGGAGGGGGGAGCCGGGGAGGGTTGGTCTCTTTTCCCGGGGAACCATCAGCAGGACAAGAGGGTTCGGTCTTCAGCTGTGCCAGGGGAGGTTTAGGTTGGAGATTAGAAAGAATTTCTTTCCAGAGAGGGTGCTCAGCCATTGGAATGGGCTGCCCAGGGAAGTGGTGGATTCTCCATCCCTGAAGGTTTTTGAGAAGATTCTGGATGTGGCATCAGTGCCATGGTCTAGCAGCTACAGCAGTAGTGGATCGAGGGTTGGACTTGATGATGTCGGAGGTCCCTTCCAACCCAGCTGATTCTATGATTCTAAGTGAAAGGCAACGCTGGACATCAAAAGGATTCTGTGCCAGTGATTCACACAAGTTGCACCAGGAAGGATCTCTTCAAGAACAGACCATCCTGGCTTGTAGAAGCAGATATTCACCTCTGGCTTGCTTTCATCATATGTGGGTTAGTGGGGTTCTTTCTTTGTGAGGTTTTTTTGTTCTTGGTTTGCAGGGCAGGTTTTCACTAAAAGTACTTGGTGAGCAAGAAACTACTTTAATGGAATAATATCTGTCAAATCTAGCATGACCATGTCAGGCTGAGGAAGTCTTCTAGCTAAAAATAAAGCTGGAAGAATAAGGGAGTAGGAATACTATATGATTTTGTTCTAATATTACTATTCCCTATGAATCCATTTATGGCAATAGGCAGATAAAATACCTGGAAGTGAAGGGAAACAGAAAATACAAGAGATTCAGCAGAAACTACCCAGAAAGAATGTCTGATGGGTTTTCTTGGCCTTTTTGCTATAACAATATACACCTGATTCTCAGCCAGACTAAATCAGTGTAACACTACTGAAGTCAATATTTGATATTTTTCCAAGAATTGTCATTGCTGTGGATGCAGCCAACAAACTCCTTGTTTGCCTTATCTCCTCTTCTCTCAAATGAGGAAACTTCTTTTATAAACTAACTCCAAAATGAAAATTTGCAGAGGCACACAGAGGTAGAATCTATACTTTCTTATTCCAGACAGATGTCTCAAGAGAAAAGTCCAAAACATCATAAAAAGTATTTTTTCAAGGTCAAGCAGATCAACTCAAGCAGATCAACTTTAAGCTGAAAAATCCCAAATAAGGGAAACACTCACCAGAAAACACTTTCTCAAAATGATGAAAATGTTCATTATTAAACCAGGTGTTTATCCCTGGTTATTAAAAATCCTAAATTTCCCATGGGAGTCTAAATTCACCATTATGCTGATTATGGATGAAAATACTTATTTCTGCATTGTACCATCCACTATTTTTCAATTAGTTCTCCATGTTGAAGTAAAAGTAACCCCAGAAATTAGAAACAAGAGCTTTAGCCATTCTTCCTTGTTAAAATGGCAGCAGCTTACACTGGGGTAGTTCCATTACAATCAGTACATAAAAGATTTCTCAGAACAGAAAACAATTTTTTTGTAAACTGTTTATAGAAAAACAGATATATAAAATACATATATTTTATTCCCTTCCTAATTTTTAAAATTGTTTTTCTGGCCTGCTTGCCTTACAGTAATGTTTCACCTGATTGCTTGTGTCAGATGTATTACTGACCTGTCACAAACCATGCTGTATTCCAAAGCAGATTAACGATGAATATTTGGTTAGAGGTGAGAAAACAACACTGCACTGATTTTTGGAAAGCAAGGGCTGAGCAGAATTAATAAGGCAATCTGCACAGGGCAGAGATCTGATTTGCACAGTACCCACGGTTTGGCCAGCCAAAAAAAAGCAGGCTGAGACAGTACAGAAGTGTTTTCAGACAATGAAACTTTAGCAATTATTTTCTGATGGCAAGAGGAATTTTTGTCTGAGAATCAAAATTCCGCTCAAGCAAACAAGACACGCAGCTTAATGTTCACATTCTACGTTCATTTGCAGGAATGCACTTGCTGAATGCAAGCAGCTGGGAGTGGGCAAAACATGTAAAACCTTACCTAGAGCTATAGCATTCCATCTGATCATAAACAGTGAGCCACTGATATTAATAAGAATTTTTTTCAAATTATTACTTTGCCACTTTCCCTTAAGTTATTTATCCTGTTATTTTCCTGTTGAGCTGAGGAAAAACAAATTTTAGCCACTATATTGAATATAGTGCTGCTTTTAAAGACAGATATAGAGGGAAATACCACTATTTTAAAGCAGCTGTTCTCTAAAATTTGCACTTATTTGGAAAAAAAATCTCACTCAAATTACAATTCAAGATGTGCACACACTCAACAAATATTGCCATGTGTGTATAATAACCACCGACCTAAAATAAACCCCCTGCCCCAACCACCACTCCATTCTTTATTCTTGCACAGGAAGAATAAACACAAATGACTTTGATGAACTCACACCAAGGATAAATGGAATTCTGTCTTAACATTCATGAATTCAAGACTCGACACGCTCCAGCACGCTGCTTTCCCCTCTCTGCTTTGCAGCACCCCTGTTTGAAATCTGCTGCTCCAGAGACTCTCAAACTGTTTCCCAAACCTGTTTTTTAATGTCAGCACAGCATTCAATGGTCAGGCTACAATGTGCTTATCTGAATTTGACATTATGAAATGGGAGTGCTTGGCAGGGAGAAGAGGAAAAAACAGTTTCCCAGATGCTACACTTTGAGCCATTTTCTAGGTAAATTGCATGTACGTTCATAGCAAAAAATCTTATTATTTTGTGACAGGACCGCTTGCAAATATTCAGCTTAGCCAATTTTACTTCAGAGTCAAGAAACAACTGTCCAAGCAGGGCATGTAATGTTTGTTCTATTTATTCTACTGGTTAAGATTTTGTACTGGAGAGGAGCAATGGAATATAAATTTTTGCACTGTACTATTCATCTACCAACTACATCATGCATTCCCCTCTCCAAATCCCAGGAAAATCTAACCAGCTGGCTGGGGACATACCACATTGCTTTTGTATTTGAAATGGATGCTACCAAATATGTAATAGAAAGGAAAAAAAACCCTCTGGAAATAACTTATAAAATGTCTTCAAGGTCCAAACCAAGGTTCACTGGGAGGGAACCAGTTTGATTTTACATTCACAACACTCCAGCATCACAGGATGCATCACTGGACAAGGAGATAATTGCTTATAAGACATAAGCAGCCATACCTTTGGAAGCTTGAACAGAACAGGGGCATTTAGGAGACCCCTGCAGAGACTATATAGACTCACATGATGTTCAGTTGAAGGTTACTTAGAGCAATGCAGTGACAAAAAACCCATTCTGACATTTGATTGAAAATCAAGTTGCTAGTAAATGCTGGTTTGGTGGTTCATCGTCTCAGATTTAAAACATTCCTTCTCTATACCCCATTACTTTATTCACCTTATTTAAATGTAGTAGGAAACAAACAGAAAATGCAAATACACCACATCAGAATAAGCAGTTCAAGGACTCGTTGTATCCAAGTGGGTGAGAGCTGTCTCAGCAAAACACTCCATTCCTCAAAGTATAAAATACCTTCTCTCAAATTGCTGAGTTCACAATATCTATGCCTTATCACAAGATTTTTATTCCTCTGGTCTCTCTCTACAATATCCTAAAAGACTGGTAATGTAATTTGTTTCAGAAATTAGACAAATCATCTACACCTCTCAGTCATGACAAATTCAGGCTGATTATCTACAGAGTGGATATTAAAATGTTCACATTCATTTGTTTAAAACACACCTCCCTCCAATATCACAGGCACATGGTGTAAATCACACTTCAAATTTGAAATGCCTACTGGGTGGTATTTGCTCAGAATTTACAGCCAGAAGCTGAAGCAGGCACTTGCCTGCTGTATCTTGAAAGTCACAAAGAAAATCAGTCTGGCAACTCATGTGAAACTATCTTTTGTTATTTATTTTGTCTGTCAATCTTTGTCCAGATGGTTTCATCTTCTCTTTCAAGGTCTGTCAAGAATCTGTGCTTGAATCTTAAGTGACTATTGAAAAGCTTTAAACAATAGTCTATCTTATTCAATTGTTTTGTCCTCTAAATAGATACGACATCAAATTGTAGCTTGTAGAACATGAACAGAGTGAAGGGACATGTTTGAGCCACATTCTCACTCTAAAGGATGCCACTGAGGACCACTTAGCTCATATATTCTTTTACTATTTTTGGTATAAAAGGAATACAGACAGAAACTTTAGAGTGATTCAGTGTCAGTGAATAGATTTGAAACAGCATCATCTCCATGGTTGAAGGACATTTCCCCATTTCAGGTAAATGTCAATAGGTATTTTTATATTATTTGGTGGGTTTGTAACTGCCTTATCCAACAAAGAAAACTACCATTTAACTTGCTTACATAGTTATTACCCCCCTCTTTTCAAAGTAACTTGAACACCAAATACTCTTCTGTCATCTTGAAAATACAAGTTTTGGCCAAAACCACAAATTAGGTTTAATTCAACTTGGGGAGGGAGGAAAGAGAGGAGGATATGAGGTTGATGCAGAAAAAAACAACCCTCATGTTTTTAACCAGAATTCAGTCTCAAGGACAAACTCTGTGAACAGATTTGAACCCTTGGCAGTCACACTCCAGAAGAATGCTGGGATAACCAGTGACACACCCTCTAAACACGTTCTCTCTGTGTTTTTCCACGTGGCATAAGATCATAAAATACCTGTTGCAAATATTTATACTACTTCCATGTGAGTCAGACATGAGACCATGGTGTTATTCTGTCTCTCATTCTCATTAAATACATGGATACATAGGACAGTGAACACCACAGAGAGTAAAGGGTGAAAACACCCAACACTCGTTCACCTCAACTACCAGCACAGTGTTAATTTGAAAATAGGCCTTTCATCTGACTACTATTACCTTTCATCTAACCACCATTCTCTCTGACATAATACATTTTCAGATATTTTATACAAAACACCCCATTGGGCACACAAAGGAAGGAGATTCAATGTTAGACCTTCTAGCACAGGCCTTCTGAGCAACTCAGTGCTCCTGAGGTCGACTCCTCAGGCAGAAGCAAATGATACAAGTCACCCTGGTGAGTGCTGTAATTCCTGGGTGGAGGTGAAAACAACCTCTTAAAAAAAAAACAAAAACAAAAACCAAAAAACCCCCAGTTTACAGCATCTGTATTCTCTGTTGGAAATGGTACTTCCATGAGCTCAATACATGTGATACCAAGAAACATAAAAACACCTTTTTCTCAAAAATATGTGGTCTCTATAATAAGGAACACTGCATTATATTTACCTGGGTTTACTTAGTAGGCAAACTGCTATGGTTAGTGCTCCACATCACTGCCTGAGTTTGTATACAGAGCTCTAAGGTTTTGATCCCAAGCAGAAAATGTCTGGCCACTGTAATCAAAGCTCAGGGAAACCAGGATGTGTCACCACAGAGCTGCAAACCTTTCCTGTCTTCACTGGAAGTAGCTGAGGATAAACTGTTGTATGATGATGGCCACCTAAGAAAACACTGAACCACTGAGCATTGTCAGAAACTGAATCTCACCTGCCAGCCTTCATGGCTGCATTTCTCAATTTTGATTATCACTCAAGTCATAATAACATTTCATTCTTTTGTATTATCCTTTTGATTTTCACGTAGGCAGGCAGCACCCCCTGGAAGAATTTCAACACCGCAAAGCAGGCCATCAGTATCCTTATTTAATTCCCCTATGCCCCTCTCCTTGCTACTTTATGTATATAACATGAATTTAAGATGAACTGTATGGAAAACTTGAGATGAACTTCCAGAATTTAAAAAAAAAAAAACAAAATTAAGAGGATCAACTTATATATTAATCCAATACTAAGATTATAACTCAGTTGCTCTTTTCCATGTGAATACAAATAGGAGAGTTTTCTGATTTGATCCATTTCTGTAAAAGAAATCAAGACTTTCTTTGTAACAAGGTTTTCTGAAGAAACTCTTACAGATGTGTATGACTATATTTCAAATTGGTTAAAATGCAGGTTTGGTAGTTTTAGAAGTGACAGAGTGATCAAAGAATTCATTAGACTGCCAGAAGTTCCTTATCAACTGAGACAGATGGAAAATACACCTAGAATAAGGAATACTTTGAGAACATTTTCTTTAACCAGCAAAATAAGCTTTTTATTTAGAAGTTATAATTTCAAGGCATTTTTTTATTCTGATCTTGCTAATGAACAGTTGCTTACTGTGTCTGCACTGATTAAAATCCACTATGTTTGTGGTATTGCCCTGACACTTTCAATTGAGGAATAGCAGAGTAGCACAAGGAAGAGTGATGGGATGCATAATTATGCACAGATGTCATATTAGCTAAAGTAACCCCCAGCTGTTTGTGATAAAACTTCCAGTGGGGTTAATAGATCAGTATATTTTTTTGTTTCATTAGAAAGGACAAGGATGAACGAAAGATGCTTTACTTATATCCAGGAAGGATCCACAGCTCAGCTGTACAATTAATTCAGATGAACACAGAAATAAATGTTCATGAATATGTTTCTGCATACTGAAATGCATCTACATTAATTGTTCAGTCACATATTATATTTTATGTAATTATTGCAGCAAGAAGCTTGAAGACAAAATGTTTATACAAATATAAAATTTCAGATGAGTTGCTTTCTGCAAGTCCTCTGAAAATTTTAACAGAAAGACTCATTGAAAAAGGAAACACAAATCTCTGTGCAATTCCTGCATCCTACCAAACTACTTTGATTTCAAATGGCAAGCATTTAACATTAATTCTAGACATGCAATTTATACCCCAAAAACTCTCCTCACTGACTGCTCCACCCCTCCTTGATGCCAAACAATAAATACATTTGAAGACATCTTAAGCTTCTTTGTGAAATTCAATTAAATAAATCATTAAGTGATTTTTATCAGAGAACTATTTCTGCACATCACTTCTTTCAACACTCAGAGTACATCTGAAATATGGAGGAAGTGGAAATGGTTTTGAATTATACTAACAGCTTAAGTCACAGTGATGAAAAATCAGCATGGACCCCAGTATGAGCTACTGAACATGGGTATGTGGACTTAAATTTTGAAATTCCAGTGGATAACACACTGCTGAGAAAAACCTAACAGTAACACAAGTCCCACAAAGGCTGAAGTTCCCAAATATAGATCACTAGCTAAAAAAGGTAGAAGCATGAAACTGGTACATCTGTTTTCTTATCTGCCCTTCTAAAAAGTTATTTTTAGTGCAATTAGAAGCTTGAAGCTAGATGTGAAACTTTCTTGTTCTTCTTATGTTTCAACCTATTTTTAGAGTAAAACCAGGAAAACCCAACTCTATTCAATCCCATGTTCTTGTAAGGCTGTAATTTAAAGAGAACCTCATGGTGTAAGCACACACGAGAAGAAACTGCACAGACCATGGTTTTGAGAACAGGATCCACTTTAAGAAACTCTTAGAGCATCAGGAAATCTGATTTTATAATGTTAACCCCCCCAAAAAAATTATTAACCATGCAATCATAGAATCATAGATTCCACATCCCAAAGCTGACATTAAGCACTGCTGGGATCTGTCTGCTCCTGTCAGCATTGGAAGGATTAATACTGAATTCCTGTAATTTATGATTGGGCTCCAACTAACCAGGAAGAAACATTTCATCCTTTGTCACTAATCATCACTAGCCAGAAGGTTTTAGACTAATTATTTTTAAATATCTTACAGGAAAACTGACTGTCCAGTTCCAGTGGCACAAAATCCGTGGCCCTTCACTTTGGAGGGCAAAAAGTGTTCTACCTTCCAGAGTCACACAATGGCCTGGGTTAGAAGGGACCTTAAAGACCATCTAGTTCTTCTCTCCTGCCATGGACAGGGACAACCTTTCATAAAATTCAACTTTAATAATGCTTCTTATAAACCAGTTTGCTTAATTGTGACAATAAAACACTAACTGAAGTCCTTCACAGTTACCTAAATTTTCTCACAACGTGTCAGTCAAGCTTGGCTTTGACTGGAAAAGGAAACACCACAAACAGCTCTCCTGGGGGGAAAGGGAGGGCTCACAATTTTTCACTTGTTCAATATAATCTTAATACTTTTTAACTTTACTTACCTTGAGCACTTGGGAAGCGTTTCTGCTCGTTCCAATGCGTTCTGGCATCAAACATTTTGGTGTGGCCATGACAGCCCTCTAAAAGGCCTGCAGACAGAGAAAACCAGAAAAAAACCCTTTCTTTAAAGATAGTCATGCTTATTTGCCAGGTTAGAGTTTAGGTATGCACAGAGCAGGCAGGTTTGGATAGTTTTTCTCTGACAGCTGGTGGTAGAAGAGCACAGGGAAGACCACTTAAAGCAATTATTCTTAGACCAACCAACTACTGCTGGATTTCCTGTTGCCTCTACAGCCACAAACCATTGGACAGTGCATAATCCTCCTGCATGGAGCAGAATGACAGAACTTAAGGTCTGATTTCTCATTTTTTATATAAAAGTTTGTGTTTACAGACCCTTCTCCCACGTGTGGCCACTCTCTGGTAAGCCCCATCACTGGTTAATGCTTTCACAAACCAACTTCAACTTGTTGCAAATGAGAATTTATCATTTCTGTGTTTAAAACAAAACCCTACACACAGCTTATTTTCAGTTTATTTAAACTGCATCAAGTCACAAAACAGTTACTGAAGATGCATAGGAGGGGGCTTTTATGCAAATCCACAGTTATCCCTTTGACTTTTGGGGCTTTGCTGCAAGTTTTCTCCACTTATTTGTTTGATTATAACAGTTTTGTAAAACACCACGTTGTTTAAAGAGGTCGTGTTTCACACACTGAGTGGAAACATCAAAGCTTTGATGTGAGGTTTGTTTCCACATTCCAACCACGTGCAGGACTCGGTTTTAACATCTTGAAGAGAGCTTCCTAATGGGATTAGAGGTCAGGGTAAAATCTAGAACTTGGAAACCCTGATTCCCTAACCACTTCACTGCAGGCTTTCAATTAGAGTCCTCTGCCCTAAAATGTAGCACTAAATTCTTGCCTGTTATACAGTAATTGAGGGAGGTAAAAGAATCTGAAAGAAAACAGAAAAAAAAAAATCCAAAACCTTCTTGTAGTAAATTAACTTTAAAAGGGATAAATCCAGCTGAATTTGGGCTGTGGTACAGATCTCAATTATTCTGCTGCAAGAGACTAGAGAACACTGTTCTGGGACTCCTTTTAAATAATATTTTCATTCCTGTGTATTATTACATGTGATATGTTACACAGTATATGAATGTCACCTAACCAAGAATTTGGCATTACTATTGCAAACACACCTAACAGATAAAAGTAGCAAAACCTAGAATTAAGTATTCATGCTGTAAATTAATATTACCGTTTGCTAATCAGCAACCTTTGCTCCTGAGGAGCAGCACCATGAAGGAAGAGTGTAACTGCAACTTCTTTTTCAAATATCAGTGATATTCAGTCTTTTTCTTGGCTAAAAAGCAGCTGTTGAGCACTTCCTTATCACCAGCCAAGCCAAACACATTTGGGAAACTTGTACTGTATGCTCCATGTGGAGCAGCAGATATGTGATTTCTCCCAGTTTCTCCACAAAAGTACACCCTAAAGAAGCTGCTGCTCTTGGTTTCACAGCATTTGCTGGTAGTTTATTCCCTGAAAACTGAAGTTTTGATTTCACAGAAGAGGAAACTCAAAGCTTGAAAAGCTCAAACATTCCAACTGGGTATTTTAAAATTAGTCACCGAGATTGAATCTTGCTACACATACCATGGAATATCAAAGGAAACAAAGCCAAAAATTCCTGATAGTTGTCTGTTACATCTCAAGTCTGAGTGACAAAATAGTCACTTTTCTGATTTGAGCAAACTTTTTTTAGAAAAAATTCAATAACTAAACTGAAAAAAAAAAAAAATGCACTTTCTAAACTACTTTATTTCCATCAAGGAATTTTTCTCACTGACCCAAACACGATCAACAGGGTGGGGGTTACCCTTCTGCACACGAGCAGAAAGAGCCAAGAAAATTAAATGCATCTTAAATGATTGTTTTAAATTAGGAATAATCAACCACAGAGAAGACAAACCCAGCATTCCCAAGGATTGCACATGTTGGCATTTCAATGATACCTTGTGTATGTTCAGTGACTCTGAATCACACTAAGAAGCTGTGATTTTTCAGCTGCAGAGCAAGTCTGTCATTTTGATGCAATTTACATCAGAGGCAACTACTGCTCAGCAGGAAAAAACATTGGAATCTACTTTAATTACCTTCTAGGATAAAGGTTTTATTTACAACCAATATATTCCATTAAGAAATACTTCTACTTTTTCTAGGTTTAATCAATCTCTAGGGATCCATATGATTCAATGCAAGAAACAATAAGATAAACACCTTTGCCTTCCCCACACATTTGAGCAAAAGCTTTTAAAGAACAAGGGCTATACTAAGCAAAAAAAAAAAATATTACAAGAGTTAGAAAGACAAACAAAATCAATACTTTTCTTTCATTAGCTATTCAAACAGACATTCAGTCAATACCATGTATGGGAAGTATCTATCGCCACTTACAAAGGAATAATTTTGAAAATATCTCATTCTGACCCTAGCTCTGATTTAAATGAGGAAAAAAATTATTGGGATAAGTAAGAGACCGTTAAAGTCAAAAGTGCTCCTGACTACAGACTATTGAAAAAACCAGAACTAAAGTAAAATTAAAATCCCAACGAATGATCAGAGTCCAAAAGCGTCACTCGCCTCAGACTTGTAGGTGTTCTCAGGTTAAAGGCTCTGCAATGATTTACTCTTGATGATCTGGTCTCTGCAGCTTCACTTCATTTACTCTAATTGCCTTGGCATAGGCAAAGATAATGTTTGGCTTGGACACAAAGCCTGTGCCTGGACCTGTGTTACCAGCCTGACTCCTACCAAGAAAGAATTTTAAAGAAAGAATTCCAGTGGGGGGGGGGGGGGCGTTGAAGAAAAGACAGGACTAGGCTGGAAGTGGAGTATTAGGATAGCTTTGAAATATTATGGATTTGAACATTTTGACTGCGACCCTGACCTGGCCAGCACTGCTTTGCCCAAACCTCCACCTCTGGATTCAACAGAAGTTGTTCTGTGCTACTGCAGTTGGATTTACAGGTTGGATACAACTTCCCTTTGTATTCCTCAGCCGAGAAAATTAAAAGTATCTCCAGAAAGTGCCATGAAGGGCTTTTTGCTCTTAATGTGTTTATTTTTAGTATCAGAAGTATCTTAATTTCTGTGCTAATGACCAGTTCAAAAATCTAAACCTGCAATTTAGGCAGCTGTATTCAGTACATAGGCCTCCTGAAAAGAAATCAATAATATAGTTTTAACTCATCTTGAATGTAATCAATTTATTTAATTGCATGTATTTTAGATATATCCCCTACATATTTTTCTGTCATCAGAAGTAAATTTAGCTCATTGTGAATAAAATGTAAATAACCTTGTCAGACAGAAGTCTATAAATCTTTAAATCAAAGAGACTTTTATCTCCACATTTTGTCTCTGTTCAGAATATTTGATCTTCCTGGGAAATACCCAGCCCTGATAAAAGGGACAGAGGTTGAAGTTTGACTTTTACATTCAAATTCAGTGTCTGAAGCTGAGAGATGCTGAGTCTTGAGTCTTGCTGCCTCAGCACCTTCGCCTGCCCACAGTCACAGCTTGCCAAGGCACTTTAAAGAAAGGCAGCTAAAAGTTATGGGGTGGTTGAACTGGATCAGGAAAAGAGCTACAGCACCTTTTTAACGTGAATTACGTTGGCTTGGCAAAAGCAGCCCCTTTTAAGCAGATTCCTAAATTAGAAACACTTAGTCATCATTGAGTAAGTCAGTTCTAAGTGTTTCCTACCACTTGTTAGTAGCAGCAGAGGATCCTGGCACAGGTGAGGGCACCCAAACAACCTGTGGTTCACCTGATTCAAAGTGCTTTTCCAGCCAAAGAATAGATGGCACCTGGAGAGAAAACCAGATTTACAGGAAAATGGGCATACTAGCAGTTTGTGGAAACAAGGTGGCAAACGGAAAGAGAGGAAGGTTCAAAAAATGCTATCAGAGATTTCAGGGGGAAGCTCACCAGCTGCTTGGATCACGTTGAGAAAACTGCATTGAAAAATCTTCAGATAGAAAATCGATTTATTGGTTTCCCTACCAGGCAGATACACTGGTACAACAAAACACAGCCATTTTACTCCATGGATAGCCTTAAAATAACCTGAGTTACTTTGCAGTCAGTGAACAAAGAGAGATTTAGGTAAGATGAAGCAATACATGTATGTGCATTTTTGTAACATGCAACAGTACTTGAGAGGGATGAGTTTAACATCTCTCTCTTACAGTACATACATTTGTCCAGAGCTTAATACAAACACAAATAACCCTGATCAGAAGCAACTGTTATCAAGAGCTCTAAATCCAGCTCCAAGAATAAAGAAAGCAAAATCAATGATCTATGTATTCATTTCATACATTTACCCAGTGTGATACAAATCAGCCTAAAACTACTTTAAGTTGCATATTTACATGTAATTTAACAAGAAAAAGGAAGGACTGTTTGCATCAGTCTTGTTGAAATACCCACCCTTGAACCACCAGGCACTAAAATTAAGGTGTCCATTACAAAGAGTCATTTTTCATTCCTAAGGTGAAGTTATTTGTGCTGTTGTACAGACATGAAAGGTGCTGTCAGTTTTAGTCAAAGCACCTTCAGCAAGACAACCAACAAACTAAATTTGGGTTCCATAGGTCACACCAATCACTTGCATGTTATTTTTATTTTGGCATTTTGCTTGGATAATCAGATTATACCTGCATTTCAGTCTTTCAAAATTTGATTAGGCAAAGCCTTCATTCATTCAAGCCACTTGCACAATTACAGCAGATAATTTAGGCAAGTAGACAAAGATGAAGAAGAAATCAAATCTGACGTGAGGTAGGAAAAAAAAATTAAAAAACCTGAATTAGCATTTTCTCTTTGTCAAAGAGGCTCCTTCTCCACCTGAGCTCCCTCTCCTCCTCTCAGGCATCTCTCTAAGCAGAGTATTCCCAGGTGTTGACAGGTTGGCAGATTTCTGTGAATTTTTTGGACCTGTGAATGTCCATTCTTTATTTAGCAGTGGTGCCCACCAGGTAGCAGCAGCTCTGAAGCACAACAGGATGGGGTCTGAGCTCACTGGCACAGCCTCCCGGAGCCACTACTAAACTTGGGGTGGACAGAGGAACATTTTCAGCCTCTTGGGAGGTAAAGATTCAGCCTGAAAACTTTGGCAAGTCTAGAAAATTCTGCCACAGCTGCTCTTTAAAAAAAAAAAAAAAAAAAAGACTGCAATTGTAATACAGATTATTTGGCAATTTTTGCTTATTTGCACGAGAAATCTGTTACTCAACGAGCAATTGGGCTGCATGTTCAGAATGCAAACCCTGCGAGCCTTGTTTTTAGAGCACTTTTTGTTTGTAAGCAAGAAGCAGACAAGTAAGAGAGGGAAGGCAGCATAAAGTGTTAGAGTAATTACTTACAAGGTCTGTTCCAATAGTCTCTAGAGGTGTAATTTGTTGTACACAGTACCCACATTTGGATAAGCAACCGATACTACACAGCTCCAAACTGCTGCTTAGACACTGAGGGACACAAAGCACCGGTGGAGAGAGCTGAGCTTCCCCATTATTAATTTATTGTTATTCCTTCGAGTCTTCCACCTCCCCCAAGACCAGCCACGTCTGACTTCGAAGTAAATTACAGCAAGAAAATAATATTTTCCTACGTTTCAGATGACAGATCAATTAAAATTTCTCAGACGGACACGGATTAAAACTCGTGAGCTGGAAACCGTGCGTGGCACAGCTTTAATACAGCAGCCTGAAATTCAATAAAATAAACAAATGACTGCAAATAACTTCGGGATGGGAAGAAAAGAAACAAAGCCACAACTCTGTCAGACTACACCTCTGAACAGCATTTTCAGGCAGGCATTAACCCACTCACAGAGGGTGGAAATCCCCTCGTTCAGCTTTCAGCAACACTGCCCAGTTTAAATTAAAACAGATTGAAGCAGAAAGTGCATAGATACTACTGACTATATTGTGGTGGAGCAAGTAATTATAAGACATTTTTATCAAAAGCAGCAAAAAAGTAGCAGAATAGGGAAGTGTCTAATATTATTTAGTAACTAAAACAATCACCTGAGCTATATACTATACCTACATAAATAACTCCAGCTGTATCACTGGTACTGGGACTGCTGCATCTGGAAGTTACTGTAGAATAGTCATATCCAGAGGGAATGAATCTGTGCAATCCTCCACTGAGGAGCTGTGAGGCTGCAGAGCTACAGGCAGCCTCCTGTAGTTAATAATTAAAATACTTCATTGTCTGGCAGGACCAGACGAGACCTCTTTAAAATTTGTGTGACTCCAAGAGTACCAGAAGAGTCAAAATTAAGGGACCTCCTGGGTCTCTTTGGGATAACCAAAGAACAGTGTCCCATGCCTGCTAGGAATTCCCATTCCCCTTTCAGTATCCCCACAGCATCCAGCATTTTACAATATGTCTGATGAAAACCTGATGGATTTTCTGAAGTTTTTATATGTACACTGTCCTCCGTGCTCACAAAAGGATACCTTCACCCTTCAGTTCAACTGCACTTGAGTTTTGTTTATTCCCACCTATTTCCTGCTCTACTGGAAGTTCAGGATTCTCTGAGAATCAGACATTCGGATGAACACCCTGAGCTCAAACATCAGCTAAAACTAAAGATTGTCCCTTCAGTAGTGAGAAGATCAGCAAGTGTTTGATGAATGAGAAAGGTACTGCTGAAATTTATGAATAAAACTTGGACAATTCTTGGAACACCTGAATGTAGAGGGAGTTACTGCCAGAGAGCTTCTCAAAGACTTTTTATATTGCAGGCAGTTTCTTCCATCAGTTGCTGTATCACTTAATTGGGGTTTTTTTCTTAATTGAAATATTTTGTAACTGACTCTCTCTCTCATGACCTCAAAACCAGATACAGCTGTATTTATTTCATCTCTGTTTGTTAATGCCCACTCTTCAGCTCAATAAAAACAACACATATCCTGTAAAACCTCTTCCACCCAACATTAGTGGGACAAAAGGCAGCCATCAGCATTTGAGTGCAGAATTCAGAATAAAAACTGAAAATGTTCAAGCCCTCTTTTATTAGTACCTGTTTCATTGGAAAGGAAAATCTCAGCTGATGAAACAGGCCTTGGAGGTTTGTTTCCCAAAAGCCAAAGAACATGGAAAGGGTTCTTGTGTTAATGCTTGATAAAATTAATGACAACTTAGGTCATTTACCCAGTGTTAACTAACTTGTCCAGAATTACATAAATACTGACAGAAGTACATTGTGCTGTGTGACTGAGAGCCCTCCAGCAATCTTATCAACCTTTCATCATCAAATAACAGTTGATATTGATCCTCTACATCCTCAGGGCTTATTTCAGAAGTTTGCTTTCTGTTTTACTGTATGCCTTAGGCTCACCTAAATTTTTTTTGAAGGCTTTGGATTTTCAAAGAAAAAAAAAAACAAAAATCCACTTTGGGAATGAGAGAAGATGTGTGGGCAGGAAGTTACCAGGCTGAAAAACAATTCTTTAAAATACACAAAGGAGTAAAACAAGCTACCCAAACCAGATAAAATAGTTAAAAAACAAAAACAAACTTTAAAAATACCAAGAAACAAGAAGAGAGACAAGAAAAAACTTAACTGCAAAATCAAGGACTGAGAGGACTACATTTTCAGGAACAACTAAGTGCTTATGCTTTCCAAAAATACTTCAATCACAAGTTCTTTGTGACGCATCTCTGCTGATTTGAGACTACATCTTCAGTGTTTAAATAGAAAGTCTCAGGAATCCAGAGTCCTTCAGCACAGATCCTTGCATAGCAAATTTACTTTGATTCCTGATATCAAGGTACCAAACTATTTTTTCTCATTAAAAAAAAAAAAATTGTTTTGATACTAGAGTTGGGTGAAGATCAATGAAGTTCAATGTGAGATGGTTAAAATCAACACTGATTTCAGGGAGGTTTCTCCTGATAACTTCCACTAGAAGAATTTAACTGCAAATGCTCCTTTCTCTAGTCTTACTAGCGTGCTGATGGGACTGACAGGCACAGAACTGAAACTTGTGGATAAGAAAATCCAGGAGAAATATTTTCTTTTTTAAAGGGGAAAAAAAAAAATCACAAAATCCACATTAGGAAAAAAATTAGTGTTATCAGCAGGAGGAGCACGTTCATGTGTTAGGCACTTACATTGCTCTATCTTGAGAACTGAACCAGGCAATTTGGCACTTCCACATGTGCAACACTATTTTTTCTACTTTATTTCCAGCATTTTGCTTCTTTGAATGTTCTTTTCAAGTTAGAAGCTTAAAGGCTTTGGATTTTGGCTTCTTCTGACCCAAATATATGGTGCTACAGAGAATGTTTCATTGGGAAACACTAAAGAAAACATAACTCTTTAAAGCACTAAAGAATTGAGTGAAAGATTAAGATCTGATTCATTTAATGCCATGTGGACAATAGCACAGCTGAGAATACACTGAAATATATCTCAATATATGGTTATTTTTCATGTATATTGTAATCACACCTAGAGCATTTAGGAAACTCTAAAGGAAAACAACCTCCTAATTCAGAGATTCCACTCTAAGAAGAGATGAGAAGTAACAGGATGAGATGGTGCTAAACCAGTTTGGCTCCAGCAGTGTCTGAGGTGAGCTGCCACCCCCTCTGCTCCAGCTCCATGAACTCAGGCTGCTGAGTTAATGTCCTTATAGTGACAGGAATTGAACACCACGGTACAGCCAACTGTGGTTTCCCTCACTGCACCAACATGGTGCAGGAATGTGTTGTGTTACTGGAAAAGGCTTTTCCACAGAGTCAGGTACCCTCAGAGCACCGACACAGCACGATGGCTTTGGGAGAGTGGGCTGGTTCTGGCTGGGGCAGGGTGAATTTTGGACATGGCTACTAATGCTGAGCCAGATCTAGGGCCCTACTTCAGCTGCTTCTGAGTTACAAAGCACTTGTAGATCCAAACCTTCCAGGAGGAGAAAAGTCCACACACAGAAAAAACCAGAATTAGATGGGATACACCCAAGCTTCAGTGATTCACATCTGCTGCAGTAACTAACCCAAATATGAAGAGCTGGCATAAAATAGATGAAGACTTACACCCTTCTTGTGCTGCAGCTTGGACTCTGAACAGCAAACCCCATTTCATTTAGAATCTCCCCTCTAGGCAATGTAAACTTGATTGCTTCGCTGCTCGAGCACTAGCACACAAGGTTTCGCTTTCAGGACCAAATATTAGGTTAAGTTCAGTGAATTGAGTTGATTTCCTCTCTTTAGGAGCAAAAGACAACAGCAATGAATGGCAGCCACACAGCTCTGGAGTGAGGAGGCATTCCAGGGCTAAAGCCTGTAAAATGGGGAAAGGGGGACAAGGTGAATCAGCTGTGCCAAGGTACTTTCCATAAACGAGAGCAGTGACCAAACTAGAGCAGTCACTCTTTGGCTGCCTGTATTACTGCATGGTTAGCAAACAACTGGAGGGATTATGCATTATTAGAATGATTTATTTTGTGTATCAGTCACGTAGGAGTAATATTTAGCTCTACAAAAAGGAAGAGCTTATGGGTAAATACCCACTTGCCAACTTCAGTGACAAAATGCATGTAAACAAAAAAGAGCCTGCCCAAGTCTGAAGACTGAAGTCTGTATCAAACATCATCTTTGGTTCAGCCTTGTGACATTCAGTACCCTGGATGAGAGAGGAAATCCCCTCAACTGTTTCCTTCACAAAGAAAAGAGCACATGACGTAAACTTGACCTTCGCTTCACCCACGTGTATGGAGGGTGTTTTAAAACACAGCATTCTTGAGAAACATGCAAGTGTAACACTGCCATTTGCTCTGGTGTTACCAACTTAACATCTCTGTAATGACACTCCTGCTCATTCACTTTCGAAATCGTTGCTGTCAAGACCTTTAATTTTTGCACATGCAGATGCAGCATCTGCTGTAAAAAGTTTTCTTCCCTTATCAGTAATCAGTGCTGCTTTCAATCGCCCCCTGTTGCTTTTTTTTTTTGTTTGTTTCTACCCAAAATAATTAGAAGTTATTAACAGAAGACCAACAGAGAAACAAAGAAAAAACAATCCCAGAAGTTTATTAGGGAATATCAAGAGTTCTGTGCAAAATAAACTGAAGCATCCACATGGTCTTCTGCCATTGCCTTACTATATGGATATGGTTACACGAAAAGACAGGCAGGCTGTGAACCACAGCAAAGGATGAAGAATAAAAAAGAACCCTGAAAAATAATTTAACTGATATTCAGGGTAGTCTGTGAAACTGGTGAAAAGCAAAAGCTGAGAGGGAGCGACTGACAGCGTTTTCCTGACTTATAACTGATCTTGTTGGTGATATTCAGCTATACACCAGAAACTAAGGAAACCAGAAATCACACACCAGAAACACAACAGAAGCAGCACATGTCACCTAAAAAATCCTAAGACTAGGTAAATAGTTGTAAAGGACACTATCAGAGACATCTTTATGCTAAAGAACAGCTTGACTGAACACTGAATACAGTGAATTTTCTTCTCTCTTTTGCCAACCCTTCAAAAAGACAGAAAGTAAAGAAAGCGTTGAAATTACTAAATCAACAGAATAGAGGGGGAAAAAAAATGAAGCTCCACTAAAATAAGGTAGATAACAAGTTCCCCAGATATAGACATCATCTGGGGGAAAAAAATTTGAGGGAGAAGGCACTCTGTAAAATTCCAGAAAGTAATAAATCAGTTACATTCAGAATATTTTTTCTTAAGGAATACATTCTATTAGTAGGTCAAAACCCCAGCACAAATGGTGACGGGATAACTACAGTTATTTTTCTGTCTGAGGTGATGAGGGAACAATAAGTGATGACAAGAATGGCATCTAAGAGAAAAGTTTTATTGGCAGCCATTCAAAAACACATTTCTCCAAACACAAAAAAATGTCAATATGCAGCTAAAAATAATGAGTTTCAGAGATAAAGCAGAAAATGTTTAAGTAATCTTAAAATGCCGTCAAATCGAAAAGAATAAAGAATTCAAAGTTATTACTAAAAATATCCAGAAATTGGGAGTACAAAAGAACCAGGAGTTCCGTGGCTGATTTTCGTAGAAGCTCCACATTTCCACCATAAAACAGAGCCCAACAGTCCATTTTCTCTTTCCTATTTCATCTGTAATTCCAAGTGACTTCTAGTCTGGACACATCAGCATCACAGCACACAGATTTTTCTGTGCAGGTAACATGTGCAGAAATGAATCCTGGAGTTCATCAATCAAGCTGTGGCACAGGTTATAGTTCCTTGTTCTGAAGGATGTATGGCTAAAGGATGCATATTCCATTAAAAACAACAACAAAAAAAGGAACCTTGTGCTCCCTTCAAAGGAACAATAAACAGATGGGAAATATATATATCAATGAAAAATTTCTGCTAGAAAGTTCTTAAGCAGCAAGTGAAATTAGAAGTTGTTTTACTTTTGATGCTTAACTTTTTGGCAGATAGGACTTTTAGTTCAGTTATTTTTGTACAAAATATCCTTGAAAATGTATATATACACACACACTACAACTCAAAACCAACTATACTCAATGTTTACCCTCAGTTTCATTTTAAGGAGAAAGGATAAATATTTAAAACTACACATCATAGGTTTCCTTTCCTGACTCTTAGACAAGTACTCCTTAAATCCAATTCTTTTTATCATTCCTGGCTCATTATATCATAATTGATCAGATGAAAGATCACCTATTTTAGAATTATAGACTGGATGTGTTATGTGCTGTTTCCTGAAGAACACTTAACACGTGCAACTTAACATGAAGTAAATAAATTTTTATTGCATTTAATGTGAATTGTAAAAATAAAGCAGTGGAAAAAAAACCCAGCATATGTGCAAGAGCAAGTTAAAGAAAGAACTAGACTTATTGAGCAGATATTCAGATATTTTGGGCAGCTTCTCACCCTTTAGAAGTTCAGTCGAGGGAATTACAAAGGGTGGTAACTCGGGCAGTGAGTTGAAAGGCATTGCTGCTAACGGGGAACCTTCTCCTGAAAAATTAGTTATCACTGGGAGTCATTACATGACTGTCACCTGGCTCAGAGATGACATTCCACGTTTGTCAGAAGGAGAAGCAGGGAGAGGGTCGCAGCAGAACATAAAGGATATAATCAGAAACTGAACTAAAGGAATCTCGTGAAAGTCAAGTGCTGAAATATTTTTGGGCAAAGATAAGAGGCAAATTAGAAAGAACCCGATATCAATCACTGCTGAAGAATGATAAAGGGAAACATGTTTTGTGAAGAAATGGAAGGGTCACGTTTGAGGAGAAGTGGAGGCACACAGCAGAACAAATGACATTTATTTTGGTCAGCTTACTGATGATTACGAGGGTGATTTGAATGTCAAAAGAATTTGACGGGGCACACTTAGGAGCTCGGCAAATCCTGCATAGCAGCAAAACTAGAGGCAACTCGGGTTTCCTATAAACTACACGTGGCTGACTTTTAGCATACAGATTATCAAACTTAGTATTTTTCCCTAGGATTGGTTCTCAAGAGACACAATCCGTTACAATGTGTTTGCAGCCTCCCAAGCCACCCAGACTGCGAGTTCACGGAGTCTGATTCTCAATTGATTCAAGCAAAACGTCAGCCAGCAATTAAAAAAAAAAAAATCCTCTCTAGAGCACAGCTGAGCTGCCCCGGGAAAGGAGAATCTGTGCAAATAAACTCTTTGCCTCCAAAGGCTGTGCTGCTCTGTGCTCTTGCTCTGTCTTTTGCCTCCTCTCCCAGGCAATGCATTTTTGGGAAGGCTCCATTTCAGATCTGCCAGCCAAAGCCACTGCTCTAAGGCCACAATCCCCTTTAAAGCTCTCGGGCTGTTGGCTAATAAGTCACTTGAATGTTTCTAATATATTCCCAGACATATTGACTATCACACCACGAGCTGGAAGCAGTAAAGTCAGAGTATCAGTGCCATTGGGAGGGCCAGGACACAGCACAGCAGTGCTGCAACAAGCAGAGAGATTCCCTGTTGTGGATATTCCCCCTTAGGGAAGGCACAGACCAAGGTGCTGAGTCAGTGGCATTGCTGGGAAATGCTAATGGCACTCTGAGATTCGGCTTCACAGATGCATCATGTCGCTATTTGGAGATGGAAACCACAACATTCATCTCAGCTCAAGCAGAAAAAGTTTCTCTTTCACTAAAGAATCAAAGAAGCAATTTCGTTGCAATTATTAAAAGTACTTTTAATTAGATCCATCCCCTTTATTTGGAAAAGTAAGGTTTGATAAACTTCATTCCCCAGCGGGAAAACGTGAATTAAAAGCGAGAATTCTGCCAGCTCTAAAATGGCACTTTATATCTCCATATTAAATAGATTAAATTACTTTAATACACTGACACATTAAAATCCAAAATGAAAGACTATTAATCACTACTAAGAAAAATAAACAGAGCCACCATTAACATACACAACTATCTCCTTCATTATGTCTGTCATAATAAGCATCTAATTTTATGAAGAAACATAAATTTTGATATAGGAATGCACTGAGTAAGAAACAATTTTTGCATATATTTCTTATGCTTAAAAATAAGAAATCTACAAGTATCATAATACCAAATTGTTGAAAGTACATGTATGAAGCAGAGCCTAAATCAGCTCTAGCTATTAACTGGCGTTTCCCCAATCTACAGTGAAAACTGAAGTCCCCTGAAGTGCTTTCCCCCTCACTTGGCAGCCCTTCATAAAGCTGGAATATTCCCTAGATACAGCTGCAGGATGTTTTTGGCTGTCCTCTACAGCCTCTGTCAGCCCCAGTTGCTTTTTGCAGTCCTTTTTTCAGCCTGTGCAGCGACAGGCTCTAACCTTGCTTGTCTGCTTTGTTGAGGTGTTTGGGGGTTTGGGGGTTGGCTCCCAGCAGTCACCAACCAGCAAGGTTCGTGTCCCAGATGCTGAGGAGAAGCTGAGCAGGAGAGATTCATGGAAAAGAGAAGATGCTGGCTCTGAAAAGGTTGGGAGATGCTGCATTGGAAATTCACCTTTTCAATTCCTCACCACACATTCTTGTAGCATTTATTTAGGCAGGGGTGTTTGACAAGAGGGTTATTAAAAGAAACGTTTCTTTCTTTAATTTTCCTCTGTACATTCAGGAAGTAAAAAATAAGTTATGCTCCAGTTATTAGTTAGTCCTCAATGGTAAAGAATACAAGCCTTGCTGTACTCAAAACCTCATAATGTATGAGAAAACCATTAAGGTTACTGATCTACCACGTGCCATTTAATTAACCAGAGAAGGAGACTGTAATTAGCTCTCAGAAATACATAGTACTGGTAACACACACTCCTCTCAACCAGAGATTTTTTTAAAAGAAGCTTTTAACTGACACACCAACTCTATGCCTGTCAATTAGAGATATTTCTAAGACAAACAACTGTCTAATGGTCACAACCAACTCATAACATAGCTCCAAATACCTGGTTCAGACTTTCTTCTCAAGTTTATTTCTGAGAAGACCAAGTATAAAAACCCAGTTTTAGCATAAACAAACTTTATGAAGGATTAAAAATATGCAGAGCAAAGTAAATAGTGGGTTTCCTTATGTTGGGTGCTTTAAGAAAATTAGTTTTCTGTTGAAAGGTCTTTAAGAGTTGTTTCCACAACTAGACTCGAGCAAGTTATTTGCAGGGAGAAAAATTTATTCAAGCCTGGATTTGCCCCTACGTGAAAATGAGCTGAAAGAATTACATTACACAGAAATAGCTTTAGCTAATCCTTTATAATGCACCAGGGATGTATGCAAATTAATTTCCTTCTTAAAGTTTAAAACATTGCACAGTGTAGAATCAGTTTATGATTGTCTGGCAAATTGTTGTAATGTTTGTTTATGCCTGATAATGCATACTACAAAAAATGCAGGAATTTAACAACAGTGTACCAAGGGGACCTATAAAAAACACTGTTATTTGTTCAGTGTGAAATAAGAGAACCAAGATGGATTATTGTAAAATAACAGGAATATCTGTAGCATCTCTATGGAAAAGGAAGTTCCATGTAAGATCTCTGAAGGTTATTATGGAGGGCCACCAAGTTGACTGGGGGGATGGAGCACCTCTCCTGCAAGGAAAAGCTGAGAGAATTGGGATTGTTCAGCCTGGAAATGGGACAGCTTAGGGATGACCTAAATGCAGCCTTCCAGGCCCTGAAGGCAGCCTCAAGAAAGGTGGAGAGGGATGTTTTACAAGAACATCGAGTGACAGAATAAGGGGAATGGCTTCAGACTGGCCAAGAGTGGGTTTAGATCAGATCTGCAGAAGGAATTCTTTACTGTGAGGGTGGTGAAGAACTGGAACAGGATGCCCAGAGAAGCTGTGGATACCCCATCCCTCAAGTGTCCAAGTCCAGGTTGGATGGAGCTCTGAGCAACCTGGTCTAGTGGACAGTGTCCCTACATATGGCAGGGTGTTGGAACTAAATTACCTTTAAGATCCCTTCCAACCCAAACCATTCTATGACTCTATTTCTTTTTAATGAGGCATCAGAGGCTCGTCTAGAAGCTGCTCTCTGGAGATCTTTTGGAATATTTTCCACTGGGATCTATCTGCAGTAAATATTCTTAATGGGAACAAGGTTTATGCAGCAATGCTGATTTGCCTCACAAAGAAAACCCAAAAGCTAGACTGCTTTTATTTGATGGTTAAAGGAAGAAGGGAAGGGGCATCTCCTGCACTGAAGTGTCTGTGTACCAGTACAACACCCAAGCACCACCACCCACTCAACTCCAAGCACCTCCCTAGGACATGTCACACATTACTGAGAGCTAAAGCTTAATGGAGATGACAACCCCAAACAGCTGATTGCTGATTAAACCACATCTTCTCTAGAATGAGAGCTCCTGCAAATGACTGCCACCAGCTGCAGAGTCACCTGTCAGCCTGGATGACTTGGCATCAAAGGGTACTACCTAAGACAATAAATGCTCCAAGTCATCCTGCCATCTCACTGAGCTGGCAGCCTCCAGGTTTTTTCCTGGGGATGGGCAGTACAGAAGCAAGGACTAGTTCTGTATGAGTTATGGGGTTATTTAACCTATAAGCTTCTTCCTATAAAGTAGAAAGATGTCAGAACCTCAGCTGTGGCCACCAGAAGCCCTTCAAGATAGCCATGGTGAATACCATTTGCAGTTGAAGATTAAAGATGGTAAAAGAATTTAATAACAGGAAATACAGTAAATTATGACCTCGAGTCTTTGTTTCTGGCTCATCATTGCACCTCTACAGCAGTTTGCTATCTGAACCACATTTTGCAATAGCAATGATTTTTTAATGTGTATTATAGAGACATAATGGTGAAAATACCCACAGAATATCATACAGCCAAAAAATTCTCCACTTCGGTACAAATGCCTCAGAAATGGCACGGAATTCTATATATTTCTAAAACATCTATTCCAGACATTGCTAGAAACAGATGCAGTGGTGTTTGCATCCTGATTCAAGGCCAGAATAACTCCATTTATTGCTACGTGAAAGCTCTTTCACACATGTACTTGTCAGGTCTCACAGTCAGCCCCTAGAAATGGAATAATTTTCCCAAAAAGGAGCGAACTCTTCCTCTTTTCATCTTCCTCCTCTCCCTCACCTGTTTTGCTTGTGTGGCTAAGGTTTCAAAGCTAGATGTACTCTAAGTATAACATTGTACAGAAATCAAGAAATGATGACAGCAAACTAGATATTAAACAGAGATTTTACCAGTAACCTTTGGGTTTCCATTTATGTCAACATCTGCTTGGGTATTTCCTAGTCCTGAGCCGCTTCAAACCGAAAAGGTACAATTTATTCCACATGATATTTTCTTCTATGCCAAGTGTCACACAATGACTGTGATGAAAGCAAAGGCTGAATATGTGCTTATATTAATTAGCAATTATTAAAAGACAGGTCCCCATGATTACTGCTTCACGGGCATGAGAACGAATTCATTACGAAGAGACCGCTGCCACCGAGTGAATATCTGATCATCCTTGGCAGATCACAAAAGCACATTAAATAAATGAGTAATCAAATGATAGTGTATCATTTGTATAAATTACCAAAGGACACCCTCCCCTTCTGATTGAGGCACGCTCGGATTTACAGAGATTATTTAGGCAGTTCCACCCAGCAGCAAATCCTTGGGTACCACGAGCAGCACTCGCAGGGGGAATGGTTGTTGCAAGGGAGATGGGAACAGATAGTGATGCAAAGAAAGTTTTCCATGTTCTGATTGATGGTTCCATAGCACAGGCACACTACTGCAAAAAAAAAAAATCTAGATTTTTAATTGAGTAGTCTTTTGAGCCACACCATAATCTCTCCATTTAAAAACCACAAAAGTAAACGAAAAATAAAGAACTCTGAGCGTGGACTGGGAAGGAAACCCAAGATACTCTAGATAACAAGCAGTAGAGTACACTTATATCCTGTGCATTTCTGCACACACTACAAAGCATGATTATTTTTAGAAACACGCAGGGCACTGGTAATGAACTAATCCAATGTAACCTTAAAAAAAAAAAAAAAAATAGAGTGTTTTCAGGCCCACAAATGTATTGCTTTGTATTTAGATACTACACAAACATGAGGGCTTTTCCTCATAACTGAAGTTAACATGAAAAACAATAAGCCACCGAGATATTTCATAAAACCATAGGATTCAATTGGCAAACAATTACTTGTTAATTAGCAACAGAGGCCACAACTTGTTGGCCACTTCTTTATCAGATTATAGTAAAGAAATAACTGGCAGCAAGGAAGTTATTGTACAGATTCAATTTATAGACATTTGAACATATGTCAAGAAAAACACCCCAAATTATCTGTTTCCTCAAAATTGATCTAAAATGGCTATTGCATATGTTCCAGAATTCCTTTCAGCATGCCTTGCTTATATCTGAAGCTGTGTCTTCAGCAGGACTGATATTTCAAGTTCATCTAAATTTAGAAGCAGTCCATTTCCTAATGAATTTATATTTCCCAGATTTTATTATTGGGCATGTCTCTTGTGGATAAGGCTTATTTCCTGTGAATATATTCAACAGCAAAGAAGACTAGTATTATTATTCACTCTGATGATTTGGAAGTTAAATAATTTTTATTATTTTTTTTTCAGAAACTGGCTGAATCTGTGGGTAAATTCCCAACATTCTGGTTGCTGGTCTTTGGCCCAGTTATAGATCCATTTTATAATTAAAGAGCTCTTGAAGTCCCACACTTGCACTAAAGCATTATGCTCTCTCCAAAACTATAATTACATACCTATATGAGAGCATTACTATGAGAAGATTATTAGTAAAAATACAAAAATTATATCAAATTACATCTTTAAATTTTTTTAAATTTTGCTCCTCCTTTATGTGTTTTCTTTGTATACTTTGCTGGGTACCTTGTTTTGGATATTTTACTTATCAGTGTAAATAATGTTTTTGCTTATCCAGTATCTTTGAGACCATTATTGTTCATTCTGAGCATGAGTGGACAAAAAAGTATTCACCTTGGCTTCTGCTTCAGTTAAAATTCAATCAGGATATAAATATATGTTTGCATGAAACTGTCAATTGGGGATGTGTTTAAAGAGGAAAGCTCAGATAGGCATGGCTGAAAATGCTGCACATGCAGCTTCCCATGAACACAGAGCAGCATGTTTATTGAAATAATTTTGGAACTGCAAATTTGAGTACGTGTGAAGAATGGTAAAAGTTAAACCTTTTAAATAAAGGAGTATTTCTTTTTTTTAATTTGTGATGGGGGACTCAGTGATTTGTTCTGGCTTCTCTACAAAGCCAAAAAGGAGCTAACAGGGCAAGTTCAACTGGTACAGATGAATTATTCAATTGATACTTCCATTTAGTTGCAAAGTTTTATTAAATAAGTATCATTCAGGTGCTCTGTTTGTTACAGAATCATTGCACCTGATTATCCACAATCTGTAACAAGCTTTAAAAAGCCAAAGGGTTTGTATGAAAAGGGCATCTGGAAGTCCAGTCACTGCCTTTTTGGCTTTTTGTGATGCTCTTCACCAGACTATCAGCTGACACACACAACAAAATGCAAATGCAAAGCAAATAAATATGATATAAACAAAGGCAGCACCAGTGGGAAAAGCATCATCAGGCCAGTGTTCCACCACACAGGGCACTGGTAGTTTAGCAACTCCTGGAATTTGGGATCATCCACAGAGTTCTCTTCCAAGAGAAATCATCCAACACTATAATAAAGGAGTTGCAGCATAACCAGAGTTTCCCAGAAACACACAACTGGAGTGACACTCCTGCTTCTGGATGTGACAGACAAGCATGACTGTTTTAAACAACGTTTGCAGAAAGGCATAGAGCAGGAATTACAAGGTCATACACATATTTCTTTTCCTCTGCCTTCAATTACTGATTAAAAACATTTGCTGACTCGCACATCAGGCATCCTTGCACACAGCTATCCATGAAATCCAGGTATTTCCAATATCCTGCTTCAGAACATGCATTGTAACCTCCTGCTGAAACGACTCTCCAACACTTCCACATCACTATTATGTTATCATTTTTCCTTACTGAGTTCTTGTTTAAACAAAATATGTGCACACCATCCATGTCCCCTCCCAAAAAAACCTTACAGCATTCCTTCCAAGTTTTGTTTACTTGTCTAGATTATGATTAAAATCCTTTCTCACCAAGATGCTTAGGTAAGTTAACACACATAATCTATTTCTAAACCTTCATTTCATCCCTACTACTTTCCATTCACGTTTTGCTTTTTTTTCCCCCCTTAGTGTTACTTTATCTCCTAAAGCTCTCCCACCTATTCCCCCAAGACCATATTTTTTATCACAAATAATGTATGCACATGCCTGTAATGCCATACTGCAGCAAAGTGTGTATTAACCATATTAAACAGATCAAATACACACAAAGTCAACAAGCTGAAAATTGGCTCAAAAGTTCTGAATTTTTGCAGATACTTGAAAAAATTTCTGGAGCAACAATATTTACAGAAATTTCTACTTTCATCTGAGCAACTTTTTTCTTATTGTCACTATTCAATACATTGCAACTAAGAATTTTTGGTAAGGTTGATTGGCAAAGTGGAATTCCAGTTTGAAATTACAGGAGGGCATTTCCTCATTTCAGTTAAACTAGAATCTGGAAATTCCTTCACTAAAGGTAGACAATTATAAAATTCACTAACACAGAGATTTCAGACTCTATAAAAAGTAGGATACACCTAACAACACTGGTCGTACCAGGTTAGGGGTATAGTCAAAGCTAATTATTGAGGCTCTCTCTACATTCAGTGGAGGCTGATGGACACAAGATGACATTTTATTTGGAAGATCAATTAATTAAGTTGACCAAATCCTCTTCTTAAAATGCCTGATTTTCTGCCTGGGATACACAGGGAGCCCGGGCAACCAACTACCTTAAACTAATGATGCAACTCTCAGACAGCTGAAAGCAACTGAGATGAATGTCATCCTAACAGTGTGACTTTTAAAGAATGAGCAATCCCACTTTTCCTAAAATTCACAAGTCACTGGGACTAATTGATAGATTTTCATAATGACAGTGGAGCACCCTTTCCTGCAGAAATCCAGGACAAGTAAGAGAATATCAGAGCACACCACTGTTCAAAACAGCTTCCACAGCCCCTAAGCCTGGGCAATTTCTGGATAACTAGTGTCATCTGAAAAGTAGTTGGATTATTTAGTCATTAGTAACTAATAAAGTCACTCTTATTTTAATATTAAAGATAAGACCTGAGCTCTGCTTACTGCTGCAGGAAAAAAAATGAAAATGAAAAGCATTTGCCCACAACAAATCCTACTCATTTGTTGCATTCATGTGCAGCAGAAAGTATTTACTGCACCAGCATCCAGTAATAGTTAAAATGTGATAACTACTGAATTCAGCACAAAGACATTTCCACAGGAAAACTTTTACCTGAATAGTGGAGGATGACAATTACAGAAAGCCTCATGCCATCACACCATCACAAAGCAGAAAAAAAGTGCTGTTTCACAATATTCCCACTTTGCCAATTAGTCAATGGTTATTCAAGGCAGAAATGCAGTAACAGCTCTAAAAACCAAGTATCCTTCTTACACTTCAATAGATCTAATTAGAGGAAAACACAGAAGATGTACTGCATGCACCTAACACCAAGACACAGAACTCCTGGTAGTTACAGGTGCTGGAATTTTAATTGATTCCCATCAAGAGCCATTAAACCTGTTCTGACTATAGGTCTGTCAAATGAAAAAGTTTCTTTGTAAATGATCATCCCATTTAAAATGTGTCTCTATGGAGATACAAACAACAGTTGTGCCCTGAATTGAGAGATCCTGCTAAAGAAGGACCACACTTACTTACTGGAATCACCCTGTCCTTGCATCTCTTTAGAAGACTTCAAACACAATCAGAAAACTCCTCTAAGAAATATGTATTCTTTTACACACGTCCCATGTTGCGCAGAAAGGTTAGGAAAGAAAAATTAGAGTAAACCGACACCACCTGGAATCTCTGTGGGTAATAAAATGCTTTTCAACAAGAGCCCAGATTTCTACTCAACACAGTTAACATACACACACTGCTTCAAGGGTCCCTCTGTGTCCATGATCCTGTAACAATGGAGACCTTGGGCAGCTTCTGGTTTAGTTTTTTTTAATTAAAAAATTCATTACCTACCCTAGTGCCAGGATAAAAGCCAGGAAAAGGGCATCTTTTGCTTTACAATCACGATTAAAGAGCCATTTAATTCACATTTACATGGGAAATGTTGTCAAGCTCTTAACTCTTCTTCACTAAAACAATGGTTTCTATTTTAAGATTTATTTCAAATTGGAGCTTAATACTTCCTATTCTCTGCGTTAAGTGTAAGTCACACCAAAAATTTAAACACCAGTGAAAACTTGTAACTTCCCTTTCACGAGCTCTATATTAGACCTTCATATTTTTGGCATCACTCTTGGTTATGTTTCCAGAAAAACTATCAAAAAAGGTTTCAGCCAATAAGCCTTTGAGTAAGCCAAGACATAACCCACAGTAAAATCAACACCAAGGAGGTTCAGACTCTTCATAATCAGCTTTAATTGATCACGTATTTCATTTTTCACACGGCCAGTCCATCAGTGAATATTTACCACAGTGTGATGTCAGCACTGCACATCAAACTCCTGATGTGAGCCCCCCTTCCTGCAACAATGGCACTTCTTATTTGACACTGCCAAAGTTCAGTGACATTTCAGTAGTTTGAGTTGCTTTTGCCATCCGTAGCATAACACAGCACCGAGGATAGACAGAGGTACTGGCAATACCAAATACTCACTGAACCCTCACACATCCAAGCACAACTGAGAGAAAACTGTGCTGATTTGTAAAGAAAGATTGATAAAACCCTCAGCAGCAGCACACGGGCTCTGTCACATGTAGCAGCCCAGGTCCCAGAAGAAACTGAAAAACACAATATTGATCTAAAAGCCAGAATATTCATCAAAAGTATTGGAAGCATCAGCTACCTAATTAGGTGATTAATCAGAAGCAGTGTGACTGCTTTAGCATAAGCAGTCATTGTTGAACTTTCATTAACAGCACTGCATTAATAGGCCCTGTAATACACACTGACAGAAGTGAAGCATTGCCTGAAACCTGTTTACAGGCCTCAGAAAACTGCATTTGGCCCTCAAACTTTTTCCAGCTGTCAAAAAATATCTTGTGGAAACAAGCATAAGAGACTGAAAGGTCGTAAAAGAGAGGCATAGGGAATTAGGAAAGAAATATATTTAACCGAAGACAGTCAAATTAGAAACAGAAAAATTGAGAAGATAAACAGCTGCTGTATATGCACCAAAGTTTCTCCACAAAGTCCTTTTTCCAGACAGGATCCAGGTAAGACTTTGGAAAGTAACCAGGCAAGTTCTAACTGCTCAACATCACATGGTCCTAAGGGACCTTCCAGAGGAATCTCTCAAAGGACATATTTCCATAGCACACAGAGTTGCACCATTCCAGTTTCGCTGGAACTGCAAATACAATTCTACATTGACAAAGATGGTCATCAAAACTGTCAGGGATTACAGTGACAAATTAAATTGCTTGTTATGCAAATTTGCAATCAAGTACCTCATCAAAAAAAGCAGCAAGTGAGCAATTGTGTTTCTCTACTTCATCACAGCTTCTCCATCAGGAAAATTAAGCTCTGGGAGATTTAGGGCAGGAATGAAGGCAAACATATTTAGATTATTAGAGCAATGAACTGTAACTGCATTGTAATTTTTCCATACTTCCAATTTACAAAAACTCATTACCTTTGTGGAAGATTCATCTTTAAAAACAAACTAGTGTTACATATACGTGAGATCAATAAGTTACAGGGTTAAAACTGTGTTATGTAAAGGACTTCCACAGGTGCTCCATCAGGTTTGGTGATTTGTGGATCCTTCCTGCCTCAAATTCTATAAAAACAGTACATGAACTAAGAGAGTCTTTAGACCCCTCAAGCTTGCCAGTACTTGATAGTTAATATGGTGAGTTATTTTGGACTACAATTCCATGAAGGCACAATCATATTAGATTAATGACACTTTTCCATGAAACTAATGGCATCATTTTTTTGTTCAGCAGTATGACTGTCTGTGTGGGAAACCTATATCAATGCAATTATTCAGAAAAATATTCCAAACCAGTTATTTTGGGACATTTGCATATGTAGACAAAAAAAAAAAAAATCTTCAACACAGGCTGGACAGAAGTCATATTCTCTTTTCCTCATTAATTTAAGACAATTTAGTTTGATAGGAATGAATTCATCCTCCTGCAGTTTCAACTTGCCCCTAATTCACTAGATAAGTACTGTGGAAATTGCCTGATTATCCCTTAAGTGCCTTGGACATCCATTAGCACCACAATAAACAAACAAATAGTAGATTTTCATAAAAAAAAACAAAACAAAACAAAAAAACCCCCATCATAGCTTACAATTTTCCAATCCCTCGATTTTAAGTGACATAATGGAAATAATTCACAGCTGAAGAAAATAACATTTGGGTTTTATTCAGCTGTTTAAGAGACTGGAAGTGACACGGGGAGATATTAGTCCTTTAAATAAATTACTCTCAGCATCGTTTTCAGCACTTCAAGTAGGGAACACATGGCACAGCTCCTTTGCAAGTGGAGTATGGTGTGATTTACAATTAGCAAGTTATAAAGCAAGAGAAATTATAGCAAAACAACCTACCCCTCATATATTTGATCAGAAATTAAAGAAGTGCTACAATATATAACTGGAAATGGTAGATCTGCCCTCAAGAGCAGAATTCTAAAGCTCGCTGTCCAATTTAAAAACAGCCTCTAATAACTGTGCTTCAGACAGGAAACGTGCTCAGCGTGCACAATTACTGCTCTAAGGCTTCTTCCACACAGACCAACTTGTTCAAACTGATTTGCAAATATCCAACCTTGCAGTTACATTTACATCCTCCGAATTTGACTGAGAATTGATCCCTGCAAGGGCTCGGCTTTCCAGTCAGACCTGCAGCATAACTTCTAATTAAAATCAAGTTTCTTGAAGTAAAACAAATAAGCCATTGTTATGGACATTACACGTGCCTAATTTTTATTGAATGCCAAGATTTAGGGCTTCTGAATTTCATACCACAAGAAAAAAGAATCTGGCTTGTCAGATGAGGTGTGTTTGGGTTGGAGAACTGGCAAAGAAGGACAGATTGTGTGAAAAAAAAAAAAATGAGAGGTTTTATTTCATAATGTTCCATGTCCCAAATGCCTGTTCCTTCCCTCAAAACACAGCAATGGGAATTGCCTCAAACCCGTGCCCTGTTAAATTCCTTAAAAGCAGTGCTGGAAAAGCTGCAAACTACGGGTTTCAAAGGAGGCAAAAACGTTTCTCTCATTCTTCCCCTTCTAGCTCCAGGATCGGTATTTTAAGAAGACAGCGATCTAAACCAGTAATTAAAAAATTAAGCTTAAATTTAGCGAGGAAGGAATGTCATGGGCAAAACAACTCCGGCGAGCGAGTGACCTGAGCATATGTGCAATCAGGAGGTAAGAAACTCATTTTCCTGGTCCTCTGCTCAATTATTGTGAGCTGGCACGCTGTTGGCAGTTCCAAAGGTTAATGCAGTAATGAAAGATGACAATCTCTCCTAAGCCATTACTGAATGCCCAGGCAGGGATTCACATTCGAAATTAAAGGTGCTCCAAGCAGCCTGAGGGTGGGAGGTTTTGTCCCAAGACACTCAGCCTGTGCAGGGTGTTAACTCAGGCTCCACTGCTCCCAAGCACCTGGCACAGCTCTGGGGCCAAGATGATGGCAGAGCTCCAAATGCAATGTTCTGCCCAAAACTGAGACAAAATTAAGTCACCTGAACTGTTCATAGCTGCATCCATTGTGATCTTTCAGAAGACAAAACTTCGGGGGTTTTTAGGCTCCTGCCTAACGTTTCCTAGGATCTCATTTAAATCTTGTGTGTTAGGTAAATCAGGAATTAAATTAGAAATTAATAACCACAGCTCCAATCCCCTTTTTAAATAAACCTTTACAGGCCGATCTGATCTCACTGATGGCTGTCATGTCTTCATCTGGAGACAATGTTCTCCAGGGACAGATCCAATACTGGAACATCCAGTCTGCTCTGTTAGACACCCAGGTGATGGGGCTAAGAGAGGAGAAGGGGGGCTACTACACACTTACACCCTGGGTAACCTCAAGCCCACTGAAGTCTTTATTGTGCCATTCATAAATAAAAACATAAACAAGCTGTAACTAGCAGCAGTGAACCAGAATTAAGGGTCTGTTCAGGCACACATTTCAACTGCATCTTCACCACACCACTCACAACACCAAAGTGGTCTCTTGGCCACCTCAGATTTAGACAAAGCAGTGGTATTTTTACATTCATAGGCATCATAACATCTACAAGATGGTTAAGAAGTTCCCCCAAGCATTTCATACCAGGCCAAGAATGACAGCAATGATAATGTCTCCTTTCAGGGTGAAAGGGCTTTGTAATTAAGTCATTGATCAAATCCTGCTTTGACCATTTCTTGCAAGTCTTGGGTCATTTTTCTGATCATCTCTGCAGCTGAAATCCTGGAAAGGAGGTCTAAAGTTTAATTTCAAGGTTACTTTGTGCTAACTGTAAGCAGATGAGGACAGGAAAGGTTTAATAAGAGAAAGAGCACCACAGACTCCTCCAGAAAAATAAACTGTCATAAGCTTCCCAAAATGTCATAAGATATGACACTCAGAAATTATAACCAAACAGAGGGTATAGAGAAGTACTTTAACTTGCAGCTTTTACTAATGCCAAGATTTAGGGATGGGTAAATAGCAAGCTCTATCTGGAAAGGAAACCAAAGGGAGATGATACACACTCAGTGATCGAGGAAGAAGTTTTAGAGAGCCAAAATAAGTCAGTTTTCACATTAAACATGCTTTTTTGGTATTGTTGTAGTCAGTGGTTTTAAGACAGTTACTAGTTTTCATAAGGAATATCTCCATGTGAATCACATGTAAAAAGAAAAAAAAGGGCAATCTACTTTTTTCCCCCAGAACCTCCCATTGGCTGAAATTCCAGCTTTGTTACTAATTCCCTTGTGACAGAAGGGTCAAAATGGAAATTGCAGGGATGTTGTGTCCCACCACCATCTGAGGGCATGTTTAATCCCAAATCAGAAATACGAATCCATATTTTTGTGTAAAAATTAATTATTAAATATCTCAAATAGACTGGAATTCAAGCCTCTTCACACCAGCATTACAGACATGTTGATGAAAGCAGTGAAAAGTATAAAAGGAGACATTGCAACGAAGTTGTTCAGCTCCAGAAAAAAAAATAACAAACCAGTAGTTACTGCTGAAACTAAGAAACATTTAAACTTTTTTTAAATCTCTACACAGTCCAAGAAGTAAGCACCTCCATGTGAAGTTTTATATGTTCCTTTAAGAGCAAACAGCAGAAGAAAGTCAACTAAATATTCAAATTTCACACATTTAGCACTGATAACAATTTGTTGCTAAGATCACATAAATTATATAGAGATCCTGTTAAGAGTAAAGGTTAACACATCCACCTGATGTATTTTCAGCATAAGAAATTGCTAATAGTGTTTTGAAAAATGCAGCTGGGTTTCCCTCTTGGAAACAGGAGCAAATAATGAGTGCCCTGATTCCAGATTTTCCTGGGTTTAAGAGCTAATGAGATTTTGGTTTTTAAAATGGGCATAGGAGCATGTAACCACTGGGGCAAGAACAAATGCAAAAGGATGAAGTACTAATGATGTTGAAGCCACTTTTGTTGCCAGAGACAACCAAAATACTTTGATTCACAGAGATCTTCTCCATGAAACAGCAAATGAACAGCATCAGGGATGCTGAGCTACCTCTTGAGTGGATGAAATACTAAAAAAATACCTGTTATTTACACAAGTACAGCATTTATCATGGTATTTCTCATTGGGTGCAAGAATGTGGCACGTTCTTGACAGAAGAAAGAACTTTCTCATCGTTAGAGCCTCATCCACAGAGCCCCTGCCATTATGGGTTGTCACCAGTCCCACTGAACCCTCGTCAGGGCTCATTAATCCCTCTCAGATCACTTGGGGTGCAGCCATAAGCAAATCTTGTGATCAGCAACACACAGAACTCTGTGCATGCCCAAACCAGCTACAGAAGCTGTGTCACTTGAAATAGTTTGTTATCTGCCTGGAATCGTTTGGGTTTTCATTTTTAATTTTTTCCAGCAACGTGAAAAATTTCTCTGCAATCCCATTCCCGGGAAAAGATGAGAAAAATAAAGGCAGTATGCAAGTGAAACATTCCTAAAATGTTTCTAATTTTGAGGATCATAAAACTACATACTCTGAGTCTTATTTAATAACATATTCAGACAGAAGGTTTGTGCAATATCTAGGCATGCTGGTAATTTTTTTGGTGGGGGAAAAAAAACACAAAAAAAAAGAAAGGAAAAGATAAGGGAATGTAGTGACATTTTATTACTCAAAGTGAGACTTAACTTTAACATTTTCTACCATTGTTCTTCATGTCATTCATTACCACATCCTTTATTCTTCAAATTAAAATGTTCATACAAACAGAAATTAATTTTATTATATTTAGCACCTGGCAGGCACTTCCTGACTTCAGCACAGAAGGGTTTCAAATCCCACCCAAGGGAAAAGATTAAGCCTAAGGTTAAAACAAAGTGAATTCCTGCCAGCTGTCCTTTAAGCAAACTGAACAAAATGGATTGAAAAATGGAAAACTGACCGCGGAATATATTACATTTCTTTGGGTTTGAATATTTTATGTTTTAAATTAATCTTTAGAATAATAAAGAAGAAGTGGTAAAGTAGTAAAATAGAAGCAGCAGCAAAGTAGTAACCACTTTTTTTTTTTTTTAAATGGTGATTTTCAGCAGTACCCTTTATATTGCCTTCTGTTATTGCTTAGCCTTTTTTTTAAATACTGGAAGCTGATGGAGGATAATGAAACCCTTCAATAAAACAATGTGCAAAGATAAGGAAGAAACTGAGATGCCACCCAGCCCTAGAACATGCACAACTCTGAGCTCCTGGCCTCCTCTCAGAGGAGGGACCCAAAACAGTTCACAGCCTGCCAAGCTCCTGTTCTACAGTCATTATGTTAAACAATCGGGAAAAAAAACAACAAAACAACACTCAAACCTCAAACAATTAAGAAATTACAAACATTTTATTTGTCTGTATAATTATGTTGCCCTGTTGGGTTTTTGAATAATGAAATCTTTCACTTCGTGGTCCTCCTTATCCAGACTCCAAGAAACAGCAATTCCTTCACATGCACCCTACAACTGTATAGTTATTTACTATGAGAGTTCACATTAAAGGTGAAACAAGACAGTTTTCTTTACAGTCCTGCATCTAAGCCATCTTGCTATAAACATACCTTTATACTGCCCAGAGTTTAACTAATGATATAGAAAAAAAAAAAAGCTGGTCAGGACAAAAAACTTCCAAGTTCAGGTTATGAACTGTAGCCTTTTACTTTTTCCTATTAGAAAAATACACTAATTTTATTGCTATTTTACAAGACCTTCAAAGGCTATGCTATTATCAAATATAACAATCTTCCAACAAAATATTGTCCTTTTACTCGTAAGCCTTTATCTGCTGGTTGCAGATGATATCACATTCACTTTTTAAATAATATTTAAAGGTCAAACCAATAAGGCATAGAAAATGTTGAACATCTTGTACAATTCAAACAAAGCACTGCAGAAGCCACAAGGGGGTACTTGCTAAAATGATCAAGCACTTTTTAACATATTTATTCAATGATTACCAGGGGCACAATGTAATTCACTTCCCACGGGAAGGGAAAACTCTGCTGAAAATTCATAAAAAAAAATCTTCAGAGTTTCTTCCTCATCTGTTTTCAAATTGTATGAAGGAGAAGTTATAGATCAGAATATACCTAAATGAAAATTTATTATTAAAAGATGCCTAAGCTGGTTTTAAACTGCTTCAGACAATAAGGACTTCCAGAGGAGGGAGGTGACCAAGCTGGGACGCACAGGGGTCCGTGGGACAGACAAATCCCACCAGCCTTAGGAGACTCTCGGTGTACTCTGAGCACTGCTGCCAACACAGGCACTTTCTTACCCAGGATAAAGGTTTTAGCTCCTCCCCTAACTCAGTCACACTGGGTTATTGCAACTTTGCCCTGGTTACTGTCACCTCACCCCGAGGAGCAGAAAGAACAGACAAGAAAAATGTTCATTTTTCCAGTTCTGACTAGTGCAATGTACCAACCCACAGCTTTAATCAGCCCAGATCAGATGCTGTTGAGGACATCTAATCTACATGCAGAGCTAAAAACCAGACAGATATTTAACTACAGTCCTGTTCCTATTTGAGATTTAGTGTGTGCATTTTTTTCTTATGCCATGAATTTGTTCAGGTTAGAAGGGACCTTAGGGGAGTACAAAACCTGCTACTCCAAGAGTCTCATTGAAGCCACTCAGGGCTTTATCCAGACCAGTATTTCTGGTCTGCCATGCCAAGTTCTGGGTGTTCAGCCTGCAGCAACTGTTCAGCAATCCCTGAAGCCATAAAATCCTATGCACATACACTCCTATGTGCATGAAGTGCAATAAACAGGTAGAAAAAAATTCAAAAGCAACAGTGGCACAGAGGGGTGTTTTGAAGTCAGCACCTTTTACCTGGGTAAAAAAAAAAAATCAAGCTTTCAGTTCTTCTGAGAAGAAAAACATTTACATCAGTTTTCTTGCTCCCTGCATAAGTAATTGCTGCAATCTATAAGCCATTACCTGCCGAGTGTCAGACATTTCTCTGATCTCACACACACATTCACAAGAGAAGAGGGAGGCACAGACCTGTGTTTCATGAGAATGCCACAGAGGATGCTGAGCCTGCAGGAGATGTCGATGTGCCAGCAGAAGGACACTCCAGTACTGACAAGAGGCAGCAGCCAAGCTCCTCTATCCTCTACCCCACCAGAACAACAACTTTTGGATGCCAGAGTTAAGGGACAGCTTCAAGGCATCAGCAGATCCTGACTGCCAAATGTCACCATGGTGGATTGAGCCCTTCTTCAGATCCCTGTAATTCTGGGCATCAACTCTGTTTCGAGGCACCAATTAGGAAAGCACTTGAGCACAAGTCTTTTTTAAGTCTTCATTTAAATTAAATGAACACTAAAGCAACATTCAGAAGTGTATTGGCTTTATTGATGAGACAAAAAAGAAAGCCTTCATGCCAACACTGTTCCTCACTGAAAACTTGTACATGGAGGGCAAAACAGAAAGGGCAGAGTAGGAGAGAAAACTTTTAAAGCAAGACTCAACTTCCACTGTTGGTGCCACGTGAACAAAACACTTCAAAGCACATGTGTGTGGTGGGTACACTAAAACTTTGTAAGTGTGGGGGCACATATGCCTATAACATATTTATGCATTAGATTTATGAGCATTTATATTGTATTAAGATATTAACATAATTATATATATAAATAGAAATGATATTCATGTACTCAAATATGATTGCTATAGTTTGCTAACAAAGAGGTAACTTTCATGTGTCCATCCCACGAGAGCAGAGCTGCACTGCACTTGTTTCAGGGGAAAACCATCCCCAGACAGATGGGTTTTAACAAGTCTACTTCCTTAGAAATCCCTTCCAGCAGGGTCTTTCAGAATTTCTGTTGAGTAATATTTATCAGTTTTTGCAGACTCACCTGCCTGTTTCTGGAGGATCCTGCTCCGATTTTGATTGATGGAGTTAATTATTGTGCCAGCATTATCTCTCAGCAGCAGCACAACTTTCTGCTTAGCTCAGTGTTATCATGGATATTGTGCTGGTATTGACAGTCCAAACACCAACAAAAATGCAATTTTCATATTCCCAGAATGTTAAAATATAAAAAAATTTTCTCCTGCTCGTGGTGAGTCTTTCAGACAAATTCTATCTCCTTTGAAAGAGATCTTACATATTATATTCCTAGTAAATTTGAAAATAGACAAACCTCCATCTTATGGAACAACAACAAAAAAAGCACCAGAAATACCTTAACCATGTGGAGATTTGTTGTCTTGCTTGCTTAGACTGAGCACTTGTGTGAGTGGATACATTCTGTGTACAATATATTGAGGATATTTAGTTCTGAAAACAAAGGTACTCTGTGATCTCATTGGGTGAGAAACAGATCTATTTTCTTTTCTAGACATCATCTTTTTTCACCTGGGATCCTCACTTCAATCAGCAGCAGGAGCCTTATGTCCTCCCAGGAGTGCCCTGGTGTGGCCTACACCACTGGTGTCACTACCAGCAAGGAGCATAAAAGCCATTTTGTACATTTAACCCGTAAGTCAGTGGTGTTTACACAGACCTCACTCATTTTAAGCAATTAGAAATGTCCCAGCAGATTAAATACAAACCCTGCTTAATGCTAAGGCAGACACTGCCTTAAAAAATATACATAAACTTTACTAAAGATATTCAGAAGAGGCAGAGAGAGATGAATATTTAAAAATATAAGCCATGAGCTGTACTTGAGTGACATTGAAGGGAAGGTTCCTTTCACTACAAAATTTATAATAAAAATCTCTTCCTTGACAGGCTTATAGATATTAAAGAAGGTATTAACAGCTACTTTGCCAAATATGAAAATACATTAGTGAAAGTGGTTTTAATCTCTTGTGTTAGTGTTAAAATTTTCATCCTGTTCTGGAGCAGCAACATTCAAAAAGAGACAGAAGAAAACAGCACAACAAGACACCACTTGTGAAGAAGCAGAGAGAGAGCAGATGTTCTGATCAGCCACTCCTGGGCTCTTTATCTGTTTGTTTCCATCTTTTAAATGCTCAGAATTTCTCAGCAGTGCTGGAAGTTGCAAATTTTGTTTTTCAGGTGTTTGTTTTTTCCACACAATGCAGATGTTGTTGCCATCCATTTCTTCTCTTGGTAAGCTCCCTCTATCTGACTTTGCCAACAAGGCAATAATATCTTTTAAAAATAAGAGGATGGCCAGTTGATTTAAAGAAAGTTGTTTAAAGCTGTAATAAAACAAGTTATATCATATTTCAGTCCCTAAACACTTTTTCTTGCAAGAACAATAGAACATTCTATTCCCTCAAGAGCTTCTCCACTAACTGAACCTACTTAGTTACATTAATATCATTACAATAATTTCCAAATGCTGTTTAATCATGTTTTCAAGTCACAATCTGAACAGGTACTTGAATTAAGGTCACTGGAACAGCTCAGTTCTGAGGCAAGCGGGATCTTGTCCTGTACAGGAGACAGTAAGGAACTGAGACAGAAGAATATATCCTTGGGATGTTGAACTATTTTTATACACTTGTTCACTCTTTCTTACAAAGCAGCAGAGAAATGCAGTGTGTAACATCCCATTTTTGCTTGGTTTGCACCAATCTAAGTAACCTGTGACCTTCCCAGCACAGGGTATTATAGCTCCTGCTACTTTACATGATTCAAAAGCAACTATAAAACTTTATTAAAAAAACCCTATTAAATACAAAACTAAAATATATTTAGGTCAAAGAGTCCATAAACAGCAAATTGGTAATGGCTGGCAGACCTCTCTGAGGAAATCTCACTAAAAGCTTGCCTAGATAATCTATTTTTTTCCCAGGCATAATCTAGTACCCATTTAAAGCACAGGACTGAATGGATAAAGACCTCATCTGGTCAAGCTGCTCATTTTTTCTACTGGAAAAAATATGCTGAAGTATTCCCTGAGGGCTTTTTTTTAAAAAAAAAAAACAAAACAAAACCAAAAAACACTACACCAAACAATACCAAAACCAATCCCCACTGTGTTCTACAGATGAGTAACCAGAGATATTTATCTTTCAGAAACTGGTTAGAATGTGTAGTAGGAAAATAAAAGTTCACCAGTTTCTTAAACACCTGGATCTCTTGCTTAACCAGACATCAGATCACCAGCCCTCTACCTCAGAGAATTTCTCCCCTACCCTACTCAATTTTTATTTCACATCCTCATTGGAGGAAAAATTGCCCCCTTTTCCTCTATTTCTGTGCTCTCATTTGAAAAGTCCACAGACATGGGAGGCAGTGGTGGTGGCAGTGGTTACAACTGCAATTGCATTCACTTTTCAGTGTGTTTTTAAAGGTCAGAATTGTGCTGATTATTCCAAATGGAAATATTGACACTGATGTTACACAAGTCAATTGATTTAAAACCGCATGGCAGTGAGGTTTATCTTGATTTCCTCGAAAGGTAAGTCCATGCTACACACAAGTGACCATGCACTGTGCTGTGCACAGACCAACTCACTGCAAAGATCAGTGCAAACACAGCTCTTCTTCCAAGTGACACCACCCAACTGCACCTCTGTCAATTCTGCCATTTCCCTCTTAGAAACTTTTTGCAAAGAAAATGATGCAGGTGGCCCGAGTTGGCAAGTTCAGGGTCCCGTTGTGTTGTGGGTTTATATCTTAATGATTCATTCTTATTGCCTTAGAAGGGCTATTTTGGTTTTCCACCATAAAATGCAAACTATGTATTCGAGATGCTCCCACCATTCAGCTCTTGGCTACTGTGATCCACTTGTACAGTAGCCAGTAAGGCAGTGACATCGTTAGCAACAGGACAGATCTCAATGACCCTTTGCATTTTTATGCATCATCAGAGTTGATGGAGGGAGTAATGGGATTCCATTCCCTTTCAGAAAGGAAGCTGGCACTGTTTTTTTTCTCAAACATGTCCCAGCCTCGTTGGATCCCAAAATATAATACCTCCAGGAAGAGACTTAATGAGTCAATGCAGTAAACCTTGGGCAACAGAGGCTGAGAGGAGTCCTGTGACCTGAAGGACTGGACCTTCCTCACAAGACCTGTTAAAGTTCAAACTTATGGATTAACCTGCCTCCTGCAGCAAAAATAAGAAAGGATTTTGAGATGATTGTATCAGACCATGTCTAAACCCTTTAATCTTCTTCCTCCCCCATGTAATCTTGGTTGAGGGAAATATTAACCTGTTGGGTAACTGTAGTAAAAACTTGTGTAATTCCCTAATTAACATAGCTCATCCTCCTCATTAACATGTCCAACCTCCAAGGTCCTTAAACTGTGTTTGGATATTCAATAAAGTATTCCAGTTTTCCACCCCGTGCCTGGGATCACTCAGTTATTGACTCCCCACTCGGCCCCACTGAAGCACTGAATTTGAATTCCCCACGTTATGAGACCTTTTTAGGCAGAGCTCCTTTCTCATATAGATTTCACCACAACCCCCCTCAAATTTCATTTTGTTACCTGCTTCCACAGAAACACTTAGAACGTCTTGCTGTTATTTTTTTTCAGATCCATTTTTTGTAAGTGACACTTGTTCTACTTTATCTACAAGACCTTGCAGCACGATGAGCAAAATGTGACTGCTCCAGATGTTGAAGATCTTGTGGACACACACAACTGACCTGTTGTGTGTGCACAGCAAATCTGACACCTCTGGTGTGTGCATCACACACACAGCGAGGGCTTTGCATGCCTGCTACACTTCCTTCTTATAAATTTTACAGTAAAACAAATAAAAAAAAAAAGAAAGAGTGCCTTTGTTTCATGAAATGCTAATGCACCAATGCACACTTTCTGAAGTGTTTCTAGACCATGCACTGCACCATTAAGATTATTTTTCCTTCTATTTAATTCAGTCTGCTGCTTCTTGTGAAGTAAATTCTGGTTAGTGACTGACTGACTGGCAACTTTTTTCAGCAACAACTTCATTGTTTCAGTCAAATCTACTGTGTGGTTAAACATCACTGATTATTTGCACGATCTCTATAATGAAAGTGTCCTCAGTGTGCTGGCTGACTTTGCTATGTGAGGCCCAATATACACATTAATCATGGAGCTAATCTAGTTCTCATCTGACCTTGATTTAGTAAAACCACAATATTGCAAAGAAATTAGGTCTTGTGGAGATATTTTATCAGGCTTCGAAATCTTTATTGCTACCTACTTTTTCACTTTGCAAAAGGATTGGAAGGTTATTGGATACTTTACTCATATTCTGCCTCTTTCTCCTCTCTGGTTATGAGTTTCAGTCAAACACTTTGTGGGGGGTTTTTCCTTCTCCCCGAGGATTTAAAAATAATCCTGGGAAAAACAGGTATTTTCATTAAGGTTTTCATTAAAAGACTCAGTTTCAGGAAAGCAGAGAGTAATAACACTGTGAAGGTATTATAGCCAGGTCACAACCTGCTCCCATAACACTCCCTTGGCACGTTTATTATTAATACAGACTGTCATAATCTTCAGATTTTTATAGTAAGAATGTAGGGAAGGGGAATTTGCTCATTAATTGGAATACAAACACAAACATTCAACTATGCCCTGATCTTTCTTCCATGAATATGCTTAAGTTCAAAGGGAAGGGAGAGGTGTGACAGGTTCACATGGGACACGAGCTCTTGTGGACTGCAGAACGAGTTCTGAAAAGCCCTACAGACAAAAGCCACAAGGACAATAACTGGCACTGGAGAGATTAAGTATGGAGTAGAATAAGTGTTACTTAACCCCAAGTGTTTCAATTTAACCAAAATCACCCCTCATCCAGCAGCTGAAAAGGCTACAGAGGCTGTAGGAGCAGCTCCACCACCCTTCTCCCAAGCAGAGGAGTCCCTGTGCTCAGCCTCTCTGATGAGGGTTTATGTAACAAAGGAGCTGTTAAAATGCTTTAAAAATTGCTTCAAACTAAGAGTTTTTCTGACCTTTCAGTGATGAATGTGAACTGAGAGATGCTAAGGTTCACCCTCCCATGATGATAATCCTCTTGGAAACCTGACCAGTGTTCCTCCTTGCCTCGGGCAGGTGACAGTGGCAGTGATGACATGTGGTGTCACACTATCAAAGTTGGACAACTTTAACTTGGCACTGGAGGGCAATCTTTAGACTTGCATCGCTATAGTGTGACCCCTGCATATCCCAAATGCTCTATTCCACAGAGGTTTATCCTTTATGGAGTACAACATGGGTACTGCTCCCCCTTACAACAGTGTTCCAGTTTACCTGGATGACCCACACACATAAAAAAGCTGCAGGAGGAATGCTGAAGACACCAGTTATTGAAATCAAGGACCAGAGAAAGATGCTGGTGTAAAGGCAAGGCTGCAATCAAATTTCTACCTGTTCACACACAGGTTGTAATTATTGCAAAGTAAATTATTTTAACATGGCAGTTCTCTTCCGTGTTATGCCTGGCATCTTGCCTCAAATGAAGAGCACAACATTAAATAGTTGGAGGGAAAGGGAAGTGCTATTGAACCTTTTGCTTGGGGAAAAAAAAAAAAGTGCACTTTTTCACATGGCAGCCTTAGGATCCAGGTAAATCCACTTCAGATCCCCACGAATATTGGGACTGATGGTCTTTATCTCAGCATAAACTCAAATGAGGTGTGCTCAGAAGCCATGGGACAAACTGCCCTGAAGGTACGAATGAAAAACACAGTAAAACCAGGAAAAGCAATACAGAGAACCAAGGGAGAATGTGGCAAAGTTAGGTCAGGGGGCCCAGCTAATTCATGATGTACTTGTCAATCAGGACCTGGTCACAGCAGATGACAGGCCATATTAACATTTTCCCTTGTCTCCCAACACCACAACACCCACAGGAGTGGCCTCTGCCTTTCACTGCAGTGAAGATCTGACCAAGGCAGGCTTCGACCTGAGCTGCAGCCCCATGTTAATGAGCCCAGTCTACAGTAAACCAAAAACACACTCAATTAAAAAAAAAAAATTATTCCAGTACTTACACATTTTTTAAATACACCTGCCTATGCTATTCTGCTCACAGCAGAAGGTGAAATGCTACTAAACACCACTTCAGCAGCCTCAAAACAAATATGCCCATGAAAGAGAGAGCAGAGACTTTTCAGCAGGTCATCCTGATTGTGAAACTGGACCTACAGGAACCAGGAGGGCAAAAGCAGCACTGTAAAGTGTCATTCAGATGCTGTTGCTATCATCTGCATTTTTATTTAGCACTGTGTACACATCTGAGAACAAAATCATTTTTATTATATCTACAAGCAAACACACTCCCTATCTTATTTCTACTGCATCTATGGTACTTTTAACTTCTAATACATATTTACAAGGGTAATTAAGCATAGTGACTTAAAAGACATTTTAAAATGGTAATTATCAACTGGAATTATTCCCAGAAGTAATTTCTAAAATCTGGGGCACTGCATTTCACCAAGTTTCAGTAGTGCTATATAGTTTCCTACTCTTTTTTTTTTTCCCCAGCTAAATGTAGATCACAAGACTATTTGATCCAGATGAAATTGCTGTGATAAACACACTCTGGGTTTTCACAACTCATATTACTTCTCCAGTAATTTCAGAGAAAAATCTGACAATAGAGCTAAGACTGCAAATATCTGAGTAAGAGACTCCCTGCAGTTTGGAAAGGGAAAGTCAACAAGCACAATGCTGGCTTCAGGATGGTGCAGCATTGAACAGCACAGCCACAAATTATTCTAAAATACCAGGAACTGAAATTCCCTTCGCTCACATGCACAGGAAGAGCCTCTTCCTTCTCTAAAACTGAACATAAGCTGCTGGAGCTGAATCTTGACATTCAAAATTGACAAGCAAATGAAAGGTGTTGTCTCTTGACTCACCTACACATCTTAAAATAGATCAGCCTCTTCTTCAACAGTGTGTTTTAATAACCAAGTTGCACTTAAAAGTCACTCCAGTTTTGTGCAGAGGTCAATAATGCTGAGATGATCCTGGGAGGTGAGAAAACTGGAATGCTTTATTAGACTCACAAGTTCATATTTAAAGGGTTTAGGGTTTACATATTTAAGAGAGGGTTTACATATTCACACTATTAAAACTGGGGGGTTTCACAAGGATTACATAAGGGAAAAACCCAGGTTAACACATCTTGGGGTCTTAGGAACTATCTCATGGGAAAGACCCTACTTTATCTTGGGGGATTTCATGGGGGAACAGGCAACACAAAGGGAGAGATAAAAAACAAAAGGCTTTGTGCCCAGGTTTGATGAGATCAGGGCATGGTTTCTCCAGGCTTGGGCAGGACATTCCAAACCCATGGCATCAATGGATCCTTGTCTGGACTCTAGATGGAGGTTTTTTCCCAGTCTCTGTCAGCCCAAGGCTTTTGTTTAAACCTAGCAGTTTTCTTTTTCTCATATCCGATTTTTGGAATCCAACAGTTTTGTCCCGAAGTTCCAATATTGATAAAAAACCCAATTTAATTACTCAGTGGAAAGCTTTAGAAGTTCCCCTGCAACGTGGGACAAAGGCACCAGAGCTGAACAAGTGAGCAGAGCTCACAAAGCATGAGGCAAATGAACAACATCAGATTCACACACCAGCCGGAGAACACAAACGAGCACACGGGCATTTGCTCCTTTCGAGGCTCTTGGAAAAACTAATGCTGGCAGTGGGAAGCACTCAATGCCTCCATATCATTCAGTGATGAACCCCAAAAGGGCTGATTACAGCAGATTTTCTTTGTGCATGCTAGGCCCCCCCTGTGATCCAATCCTTTCTACCCCAGGACAAAAAGCAACCTGAGAGAAGCCTGAGGACTCTGCAGGTCCCAAGCTAAAGCCACCAAAGAGCTCCAAACCTCTGGTTTTTCATCTGTGGTCACTTCCTTTTTAACAACTCCTTGGCAAACACCAAGCAAAGCTTCTCATCACCCCAGAATCCTCCTACCAATCTACCATAACACCTCATGCAAAGTTTTAGTCTTATTTATTAAAGTTTAGTTTGCCCTTTCAGGGCAAATGAGGATTTTCAGAGCAGAGATATACACTTCACCTTAATTACAGGTACCACAGCACTTGCCTTTCATTATAGGATGATAATTCCCATTTTAGTAGATTCTCCTGTCAAATAACCACTTTACATCTTTATAGTTCAGAGCAGCACTTTGATATTTTATTTTGCATCATATATATCTAGTTGTCCTATAGGACAACTTTTCTTCATGCTGTGAATTTCCTCTCACGTTAAAGTGTTTTTTCTAAAAAAAATAAAATTCTTTTCCTTCTTCCCTATGAACATGCATTATAAAACAGTCCTTAACTGCCTGACCATATTTATTTTATCCACAAAATTCCCACTTCATTTAGTGGTTTAGATTAAAAATAATAGATGCAGCTATTTCTTAAGCTGTCATAATTTTGTAATTTCCTAGATTCTAGTGCTTGACTCAGTAACCTAATTAATGTTCTTATGTATGCTTCTGTAAGACCCCTCTGTGTTTACTTCAAAATTCTTGATAAATACATATTTCTGGTAATTTATCAATAATTAGAATTGATCACCATGTCTCTGGTCTACATAGTTTATAAAATAGTTATGTAAATATATAAATCAATCTTCTAGTAGTTGCTAACCTTCTAATGATTAGAAGTACCTAAAAATCACATTACCAGGTAATTATTCACTTTTATCCCCAGATGTTTTCACTCCTGAAGTCTGGCCAGAGATAACTATCAGCTTTCTCTCAAGACTCTTTTTTTCTTTCATACTGGGAGGAACCTATGAATTAGTATCTCTAGGAGAATCATTAGCTGGGTCCCCGGGTACACCACAAAAAGTACCAAAGCCAATAGGAATCTTCTATGGAACTTCCAAGACAGGAACAGCATAAACTGAATCTATGTGAAATATAATCAGCATCCTATGCACAAAATTCTCCCAGAGGCCAATCCTCCTGCCAATATTTCCCAAGATAGTCTACACTACTGCTTACTGCTGGAGTACCAAAAAAAAAAAAAAATAAGCATTTAGTTTGAGAATGCACATTTAGACATGTACCTCTGCACACTGTCTCCTTTTTCCCCATGCCCCTCCAGTTGTTAATCCTTATTTTTTCCTCTAGATTATAAGTCTCCCAAGAAAATACTGCGAGTTTCTATGGCACTTTGTTTCCATATATCCTGACTTAAACTGGTCAGGATAGACACAACCACTGTAAAAAACCAGCTTTGAACCTCCACAGCAGCCTCAGATCCCTGCAGCCAGGGGAGTGAAGAATTCCTTCTACGGAGTTCCCACAAGGCAGGATTTTATACCTGAGCATCTGCTTTTGTTAGCACAGCTTTCTGGATAAAGCACATTTTTATCTCAACACTGGTGCCTCTGCTATTTCAAAGTAATTTACAGTCAGATGGTTCACTATTTCTATGGTTAAATTATATTCACCCAAAAAAGAAGTGTGATCCACTTTGAATAGGGCTTGTGCTTTCTGAGTGCCATCATGATGGATTCATACCTTTTTCCTCATGATATTTTGAGTATATTATGGCATACCATAGACTAGAAGGATTTTTTTTATATGTGTGGCAAATTAACTGACTGTTAATTACTTTTGCTCTTTCATCAAGCTGTTTTGTTGGTTGCTTTTCCAGATGAATCATTTAAATCAATTCAACTACTGATCAGATGAAGCAGATTTTAAGCAGCATTAAAATATCCCCCTAATTCTGTGCTTTACAAGCTGCCAACAGTGTGAACACCACCACATCCCTGCAGGGAACCTGCAGTGTTCTGCACTGAGGCCACAGCTTGGTCCAAGGCAGGTATTTTCATGCATTTTTCACTGGAGGATCAAATCTTTTCCACATTTTCTTGGCATCAAAAATATGCCAAGTTTCTCAATAGTAAATAGTTAAAAAAGAACAGAATAAGATCTGATCAGATGTTCCTTAATATATCCCAGGCTTGCAACATAAATGCTTTAAAACTTCAGTCTCAAAATTCAGTAGAATACAAACATCTTTCATCATTATCTCTAAAAATCAATAGGAAAAATTACCTTACATTATTTTAAGTTCTCAGGCAAGTAGATACACCAAAAGGTCATATGTACCCTCGAGGTCAGAGTCTTAAAGGACACCTGAAAAACCTCAACAGGAAGTTTCTGTAGATGCTTTCATTTATATTTTGCTGTGGGCAAAGGAGCTGAGCAGTTTCTAACAAATCAATGCAAGCCAAACCAAAACTAGCAAATTGCCTGATGTGACAAAACAAAGTTGAACACTCACCTTCAGAAGGAGGAAGCTAACAAAGCTAATAAATACAATCTACTCTGCTACTAAAAATCTGTTGTGGCATAATGGTAGGAACTCCATTTTAGAGATCTTCTGCAGCCTAAATAATTTTATGATTCTGTAATGTAGAAGGTTCATTTAATAAAAGAAAACATAAAAATAGTTTCGTGTCTCTTTAGCACCACATTCCCCTTATTTCCTAGTGGGATCACACTGACTAATGTGCAGGTTCCTGAGGTTTCCTGTTGTTCCTTGCTGAGCTCCAGAGGCCACTGGTCAGGCAGGGAGACAAAAGGTCATCGTGCAGAGCAAGAGGAAACCTCAAACAGAAAGCTCTGCCCTGAACCATGATACCTGTGCTCTCCTACTGCCAGAGCAGGAAAAACACCTTCCAGCTCAATCCTAACCACGTATTTCCCAGCTAACAGATCTCCCATCCACCTTCTCCCTGCAGAAATTCAGCAGCACAGCTGTCTCTCCAGAGCAGGTACCACTGCTGAGCCCATGTCACTGCTGCCAGCAGGATGAGGGGAGCACCTTGCTGGAGACACAACAGAGGATCTGTGCGGGGCAGGACCCGTTATTTACATTCCTGGGTGATTTTTGACAGAAACAATCAAACATTTCTACTAAAACATTACACAAATTTCAAGTGACTTCACAGTTCTACCTGGCAAAGAGCTGGTGTGTCTGGAGGAGACAAGAACTCTACTGGGTTCTACTGTCTCACTCCCACGGGCAGTGGAGTCTTGGACAGAAACAGGGGGGCTTGGGGGGGATTTTTTCTGGGTGTTTTGGGCAGGTTTTTTGATTGTGTTTGGAGGTGGGTTTTTCTTGGGTTTTCTTGGTTTGGGGTTTTTTTTTTTCCTTTTTGTTTTGGTTTAGTGGGGTTTTTTGTTTAGTTGGTTTGGGGGGGGGCTTTTTGGAGGGGTGTTTTGTTGTTTTGTGGTTTTCTTTTGCTGTTGTTGGTTTTTTGGTTTGGTGTTTGTTTGTTTTTGGCTTGGTTTTTTTTCTGGGCAATTAAGTAAGCCATATTTTTTTGAGGTCAATTCTAACAGCTTGCAAAGCAATTCACCTGGAACTGAGCGTGACCACTTGCCTGGAGCTGCAAGATCAGGAAAACCACTGGTGTGACCTTGATGTCATTTCTGCTTGAAGCAGCGTTAGCAGGCCCTCTTTTCTCCCCTTAAACTATTCCCTTTCATGCAGAAACTCTCCATTGTGGGAAGTTATATTCCTCCTGATCTAGATTCCTAAAGCAACCCAGGGCACTGGTGTACAAGCCCAGCAGCCTCAGGGGAGTCCTAAGGAGCAGAAAACATGATGAAGCTTTCCATGTTTCATTCTGTAATACAGCAGCTGCAAAAGCAGAGGAGAGACTGCTGCTGTATGTCACTCAGAAATAATATCATCCAGACTGCTCTGTGATAAAGATATAATGCACATATGCTTCTTGAATGATAACAATCTATTTCTCTTTTTGAAGTTTGCTATGAATTCCAAAGTGATGTTTCAACCAGCACACAATCCACCACAATTTTCATACACAGGCTACAGGACATAGCTCATGCATTTAATAAGTTATATTTAACAGGTCATAAGCAATGCTATTTTCATTTAAAAGACTACTGTAAGCTATTCTGTAACTTCATGCCTGACTTTTCACTTGCAGCTATGATTCTGGATATTTATGTTGGTATTTAAGATAATACAAGGGACAGGCACAAGTATATATTATACCAGTTGTCGACAGGCTAAGCTGTGGACCAGGTTATTGTTTCTCTGATTAAAAGCAAGATGAATTCATGTACCAGAATAACTTATTTATTTCTTACAACTTCATATCACCAGGGCTTTTCTTCAACCTGTCAGATGACGTGCACGTTAAATATTAGCAGATTTAAATCTAACATGTTAAGAGTTTCTTTTTATGCCCTTTTTTGCTTCAGCTCATTACACACATCAACACAATAAGCTGTGAGATATATTGCTATATATAGTGAACATATTCTCCCTGACACAGAATGCTAATCTATTCTCAGGATTAAAAACTGTTACAAAATACAATATATAGAGGCACTTCTTTATTTTTTTCTCCTCCCCCCCCCCCAAGATGGGATACAAGCTCCCACCCAAGAAAGTCTCAAGCTATCAAAAATCAGATGATCTTCTCAACACCTTTTCAAGTTTGCCTTTGCCAAGTTCAGTTAAAATTTTTATTTTAATGTTTCTCGGTGTTTCAGATTTCACTCAAATGCAGTCAAGTGGGAAAAAAAAATTATGTACCAATAATAGCTGGGTCATCAAACCAGGTTACAAAGGGGAGGTTCCTTTTTTGTCGTGTTGTTGAAAAATTATTAAGAGATATAATCATAAAGCTAGTGCAGGAGGGGGAAAGCCAACCTAAAACGACTGGGCTGTGTTCTGCTTTGGCATAACCAGTAGCAACTTTGGTCAAATCAGTGGTTTCACTGTGGTATGAAAGAAATAAAAGTTTTTTTCAGTTCACAGAGAGTGCCACAAACCCTCAGTGGACTCAGTGCTCTGACACACACACACAACAAGAGAGTTATCACCTCCTGCCTTCTGCTCACCCCCCCAGACTCCATCCCAACAGCAGGGACACCTGACTTCAATCAGCTCTAAGACCACAATGGTCTCAGACAAGCATATTTGGGTAAACTGGCTAAAGAATCCCTATTCAACAACTGATTCCCAGCCAGACTTGATATCCCTCTCCAGGAATAAGGCAAAAACCAAGTATCTGAGAGTACAGTTACAATTCTTTTAATGTTTCTCTCCACATGCAATATCAGAGCCATGAGCTAGCAGAGGTCCAAATAAGTTTTATTATCAATGTCCCTACAGCATTTTGCTTGGGACTGGATTACAGCTGCAGAATTCAAAACAGACTTAAGATTTTGGATATTCAGAGTCCAGCTATAAAGCAACCACTTCAACAGTCCCTGAGTTTAGGTACAGTCCTGTGTGCCTGTCTGCTCTTCTTGATACCTGGGCATCAGTCAGTAAATCATTCAGATCTACAACTGTTACATTACTGCCTGACAAATATATTCCCGTGCTGAACAAAACAAGCTGATGACCACGATTTAAATGGCAACCTGCCCTCAGGTTCTGTTCAGTCCACACTGGCATGAGGAGGGGACAGATACAATACTTATCTCTTGGCATTTTCTTTTCTTTCACAGTAAGAAATTACTTACTCAAAATGAAGCCAAAGTTTCAAAACCAGAAACCTGATGGCAGGATCTTGACCTGGCCAAGTCTAAGGTAGTGTTCTTAAATCAAGGAGGGTCTAGCTCTCAGTTTATGGCTCATGACCATCCCTGCTATTCTGAGCCAGGCTGCTGACACATTGCCAGGCTCACAAAAGGGATCATTTCAACACACATGCTAGAAAAATAGATGGCAAGGCACTGCTGATGCTGCAGTAACTGGAAGAATGTTCTCTATTCCTCAGCTGCAGAATAACGTTATTTTTAGACAGAAATAAATCTAGCCATCACTGAAAATGGAATCTATAAAAAATGCTGAACCTCTGGTTTGTGTTATTAAATCCAATCCAATAGGAAGCCACGTATTGTTATGCAGATTTCCTGCAAAATACCTCTGTGCAAAAGCACTGAGTAATGAATCTCTACTCTTATACTCAATATGCAGCTTTGGCACAATATTCATGATTGCTGATTGCTTATTCATCTGATTTTTAAGGTGGAATTAGAGGATCTCATCCTGGCATCCTTTCCAAGCATGAAAGCAGAGGGATTTGAATAGACTTTCAAATCCAGAGGAATTTCTCCCCCGAGAAAGCTCTAACCCCTACTGTTTCAAACCTTACTTTATAGGCAAATAGAAAGCATATCTTTCATTGATATATAAGAGACATATAAACCAAGAATGTATTCTTAGTCTAGCTGATATTTAACAGTCTTAGTTGAATTAACCACCCCAGAAAAAAGAATGAGAGTGTGTGTGCATATAAAAATGTTTGCCTTTCTGGAGTTACTCTTGGCTTACTCCTCTGAGTCCTTCAGCCAGGTATTTGATTCTGGCCTTGGTGTGGTTCAAGAGCTGCCACCATCACTAGTCCTTTGCTTGGGGGAATAAAATGTTCATGATAATGGTTTTTATTTCCTCACTCTGGGATGAGGTCAGGGAAGGGTTTTTTTTTAAAGATAAGTATGATAACATTATTGTATCTTTTTCTTTCTACCCCAGTTTGCAGCTCCACATTACACCCAGATTTACCACATGGATGTTGGGCAGTACTCCTTTGTTCTTAAAGCCAGTTTTGCCCAGCTCAGGTTGGCTGCATCTCTTCAGGTGACCACAACCCAGCCACAGCCCCCATGGCACCTTGTGCCTGTGCACCTCCACGTGCCTCCTGTGTCTTTACTCTTCAAGACCCCCATTGCTACACCAAGTCTTGATTCATGTATAGAATGTCATTTGTGAGTCACAAAACTGTGGGGGCACCATACAAGGGCTCCAGGTTTAGACCATCTGTGCTGCCTCCTCTCAGCTGCAGGACACTGGTTACACCAGGAGGGAGAAAGCACAGAGGAAAGGAGGACTGGAAGCAACTCCCAGCACAGCCTTCCAAGGCTGATGCCTCCAAGTCACTTCATGTAACATGAACACTGTGCACATGGAACTCCAGACCAGCTTCCCACACCACCAGCAGTACTGATGCAGTCAAGCAGCACAGAGCATAATTCTTGTTCTTGCCTTTACTTAAAGCAGCATCTCATTGCCAAACTCGTCTGGTGCACAACAAAATAGCCAATAAGCAGAAGATTTTATATTAAAGTGAGAAAAATCTGCTTTAGTCTTTCAAATCAAAATTACGAGCTTCGTGCTTCAGTTATATTTTGCCTGCAAACCACCTGTTTCACTGCAAGTTTGAACAGCACTTAAAATCTACCCATTGTGAGAAAAGCTCTTTAGAAAGAAAGATTAGTTCATTAGCATATTTTACTGGTAGAGTTTTTAGTATTTGAACAAGGAGAAGAGTGAGCAGCAACACACCCCACTGCACATAAGCCTTGAGGCTGTTCAACATCTCATTTATCAGTGATGCTCAGATGGTTTCCAGTACTGACACAGACCTCCACTCTTCATGTAACCCATCTGTATTCTAATGTACTGTACAGATTAAAAATATGTGGTTCAGATGAGGCACCTTTGCTGTAGGTAACCATAGATAAATAAGACAAAGAAGTACAGAGAGGAAACTTCTGCATCTTCACAGTTTGTGAGAAAGCACCTTCAGTAACAAAAGCAAAACTTCTGTCTTGAAACGTGAGAACCAGCATGACATAGGAGCTACTGCAACAGAATTGAAACAGAGTTGGTAAAGATTAGTGGTGTAGTTAAGAAAACTGAAGCTCCTTTCAGTGGAAAAAAGACAGCAGTAACAAATCTGCCAAGTTTTCTGGTGTTGACACTACAAATTTCTTTCCTGTGTGCTAAATGTAATCCAGAGATATGAGTAGACAGAGGTAAATCTTACTCTTTTATAAGGGTGGGGGGGTTTTCGGACAGTATTTTTATTATTTCTATCCAGTCTTTCCTATGTTTTGCTATCTTTCTCCTGCTTTTGGTTCCAGAAACAATTTTAGAGGCCAGTAAAACTCTGTTTGCCCCAGTACTGCAGTGCTCCATTCAACACCTGCCTCAGTGAGAACCAAGTGAGAGCCTAAATTGACATAATTTAGCTTCTCAACTGAATCTTTTAAGGTGCAGTTGGATAATGCAGCACAGTTTGAACAGCAAAAAGGTTAATGAGACATCTCTAATTCACAGCCACACACCAACCTGTAAGTTACATGCTCCAATACTGTCCATATTCCCATTTTTAGCCCATTTAATCTTTATAGACAACCTTACATTACAGCCCATTACTCTATTATGCAGTGTGTATTCAGGGGCAGTGCAATGTGTTGGCCCATGATGTGGAATCTTTTGAATTTGAGGGCACTAAATGGCATTGCAATTTTGTTTAATTTTCAGATGTACTACTCTGCACCAGATGAAGAAGGCAGCAATTTTTATTTAAGTCATCTTTGCACTTTATTTTCCTTTATTACAGAGCAGGATACAGCGTTGGGGTACCTTTCACACAGGCTGTTTGCAGGTTGAAGAACTGCAACCCCCCCAGACCTCTGTGCTAGGCTTGCTCAGTTTGCTGGGATTTTTGCCCCTGGGGAGATCCATCTCTTCCAGGTCAGTCTGAGAAGTTGAAGCCTGAGTCAGTGTAACTCAAAATTTCCCCTAATCCAGGAAACTGAACTCGTGCAGCACTTGGCTTTCAGTGATGGCCAGCTTGCAGATTCAACCCCATTTTTGTCTTGTGTGCCTTATACACACACAGAGGTCACAGAACTTGTTGGAGATTTCAGAAGCAGCAAAGGCTCCCAGCTCTGTCCTCAAACATGTACGGTTACAACACTCTCCACTTTCCCCTCTCTTCAACTCCCTGACAGGAGGGTGTAACCAGGTGGGGGTTGGTCTCTTTTCCCAGGCAACTTTCAGCAAGACAAGAGGGCTCGGTCTCAAGTTGTGCCAGGGGAGATTTAGGTTAGATATTAGGAAGAATTTCTTTACAGAGAGGGTGATCAGACATTGGAATGGGCTGCCCAGGGAAGTGGTGAATTCTCTGTCCCTGGAGATTTTTAAAAAGAGACTGGATGTGGCACTTAGTGCCATGGTCTAGCAACCGCAGCGGGGTTGGATCAAGGGTTGGACTTGATGATCTTGGAGGTCCCTTCCAACCCAGCTGATTCTATGATTCAGGCTCTGAGAGCTGAAGTGTCCTAATGATATCCGGACCATGCTTGAATCTCATCATTTAAAATTCCCCTGATGAAGGAATTAAAGCCCACACTGCTCCAGACCTTTGTGTGGGGACACCCCTCCTGCCCCTGCAGCCACAATTTGTCAGTCACCACAGTACTCCTTAACCCAGATGCCTGCAGGGGACAGCTCTAAAGAACCTCACACTGAACAGCAGTGCCAGCATCATTCCATCAGTTTTGGGATATAATGGACCTGGGAGCCATCCACAGCAGATGGTTGCTGAAGCATGAAAAAGAGCATTCCTCCTAAGCAGGGGCTGGCTGGACATGGGGCATTAACACCAGAAAAGCCTGCTGGGTCTGTACAAAACCTGTAGAACCATTATGTTCAGTGGTGGACACAAAGGTTATCAGCAGCAGTGAGGGCTGAAATGAATTCCACAGAATTCTGAGGATGACATCTGGAGTCTCCACCCTGGCCTCCAGATCTCACCAAATCCCCGTTCTGCAGCTCACTGGGATGGTGTCAGGTATTTCAAACCAAATTATAGGTTTCATTTCCATGTAAAAACAATGTTAAGTTGGGGTGGGTGGGTACTGGGTGGGTGTGAAGTAAAGTAAAAGTGTTCAGAATTTTAAAACTTCGTAGACTGCTAGAAGTGTAATACAGGTTTGCTTACATAAAAGCAAGAAAACAGTGTTTCAGTATTCATTAAATCATCTCTGACAATTAGGAATTAGGAATAAGACTGTTCTGATAGGTCTGATTTGTATTCTAAGTGTATTCTGCTTTTGAGAAGAGTTAATGAGAAAAATTACTGGCAAAGAAGAAAACGCAGCAAATGTAAATGAAATTATCTCCACCTAATTAATCAGTCATTCCCAGACCAGAAAAATATCTAAATAAATTCATACTCTGCTTTTACACCTTGACCATTATTTCCCATTGAGTCTTAGTACCCCCAAAAAACCTATGAAAAGCATTTGAATGTTGCCCAGTTAAAAAAAGTAAAAACAAAAAACATCCAAACAAGATGTAGTAAAGCTTAGCTGCCAGTCCTCTTTTCTCCTGCATTACAGTTTATTCCCTGACACCACGTAAAGCTTTCAGAAAGGTTCTGGGGCAAGTTCAGGGACTTTCCAGTAAGATTCAAATGGTGATGTCCCATTTGAACTGTATCCTTGGGCTTCACTTGATCCTCCTGGACAGTCATGTGTGGACTTGTCACATACTACATTAATACATTTTTGTCCATGAAGATTAAAAGTATATATACACACACATATATACACACACATATATACACACACATATATACACACACATATAGTGTTTGAAGAAAGTGTTTCTTCAATTTCAAGTCAGCTTGGGAAGCTTCAGGCAGTTAACCATGTCAACTTGTAGGATTGCAAGGTGACATTTAATCATAATGTATTTTATCAACAGCTACAGCTTTAAAAAAAGTTGTGGATTTCTGTTAAGAAAGCTGAAAATCTTGTGGGCTGTACAAATTCCATGTGCTGGTCTCTCTTCCAATTGAAGGAATCAGTTTATTACTATTGTAAATGAAGGCTGTCCTGTTCTTCCTTTCTCCATAAATCACACAGAATTCATTATACCACTTGTTTTTACCTCTGAATTAACTGTAATCCCATCAATTGCTTTACAATCACTTATAAACTCAGAGAAATTTGCAGCAGCAGGCCAGACTGGGCCACTAAGACTGCAGCCACCTCCTGCCACAGCCAGCTCTGTGCCAGGGACACCCCAGCTGATCCACCTGCCAATCCCCTCTCCCAGCACCTCGTGTCACACAGCCAGCCCTCTGTAGCAAGGCCAACTAAAGTAGAAGTTCGTTCCCACACCACACCAGACTGAAAACTGCTGCTCTTCAGGGCCTCGTTCATGAGCTGAGCAGACATTCCCGCCTCGGGGACAGAAACATTTGTCACAACCACGGAGAAAATGGCTGGGGAGAACAACAGCATCTGTTGTCAGGTCTGATCCTCATGCCCACCCCTCTCTCTCAGAGCTTGGATTTTCCAATGGGGATTAGGTTAAGCCAGAAAATACCTTTGTGTCTACAACATCACAGTAAAGCCATTGATTTCAAAAAAGGCTGTTTGCTTTTGTTGAGCAAAATTAGAACCAAACCACTGAAATTTATGTTCATGCCCTTCTCCCCTTTTTCTGATGTTACACCAAAAATAGCTAAATATTTAAGATGACTCCTAGACACTGACTACTGGAAATCAGGTCTCTATAACAAAGCTCCATTTAAATAAATATTAGTGAACGCACATTAAAATAACTTCATCTGACAATAGGAGGGAACAATAAAGTTCTGATAGACAATAGCTGAGGGTAGGCATGTCTGCTTTGAAAATACACATTCAAGCACTGTGATCAAATACACTCAGTGACAATGAAATTAAAAGAAGTGTTACTTCATTTTGGAGATCAAGTATTCTAAGATGAGGTGACCTGAGCAACTCAATGAACTAGAACGTTACATGAAGTTTAATTGGAAAAGTACCAATTTGCTGCCAGAAGCAGCACATGGCAATTGTCACCTAGACTTCTGAATTTGTTCAGTTACTTTCCCAAATATTTGCCAAGAATTGCTGGTTTCTCCTGACTGAACTCATTTCAACACTTGTTTACCCACAAGAGGACAAATGTGTGGGGTTTTGCCTGCAGGTAACAATACAGGACTAAATGTTAGGTTGCATGAGTTTCAACCTTTTCAGATAGAAGACATTTATACCATTGAAAGCACTCTCATTTTTAAATCATTCAACTTCAACTAAAAAAGCCAATTCCATGTAATTTGTAGCCTTGCATGCATTCCAGGACTTGTCCATTTTGCTCTGTTATCTCTGATTCTGCTCAAAGCTTTGTCAGAGGGGGGGAACAAAAAAATACTGATTGTGTCTAACTACTCATCAGCAAGAACACCTCTGGTTATATCCAGTGAACCTCCAAGCCAGAAGACTGGCTAAAAACAAATACTTTAAGATTTACCTTTAAGTCATAGAAGATTTGTATCTTTCTAGGGGAGAAAATATCTGCTTGTAAGTAGAATTTCCTGGTTCTTCTGCCTTGTAGGAATATATCACCTGGTATAGTCACTTATGATGGCAGCAAGTTTGCCCAATGTTTTCTTGCTCCTTAAGTGGGTGCTGACTGTCTCAGAGGGTCTGGGTTTTGCCAAAAGAATAAAGGAACAGATCAACTGAGAAACTTAACTCTGCAATTTTAGGAAGGATTAGTTTAGCTCTCTTCTGCAGTAATTTATTTTGGCCAAGCTTGAATATCATATTCCAGCTTAATTTCAATAAAACAGGACTGACACAATAGGTTTTTAATATAAGGGTGAAACGAAAAATCAGGATCTGGGACTAAAGGGATTACAGATCACCATGATACTGTTTTCCTGAACAGTTCAAGTGGCAAGAGGTAAATTCCACGCTGTGCAAATTTTAGCAATTTTATCAAGTGCAAGCCAGGGTGTTCAGGGAATGAAAGAATGGCAGAAATATTGGGTAAAAACAAATATTCCAGATCACTAGTTTGGGTCTGGGTTTTTTTTAAGATCTAAGTACATAATACCTACTAGCCACAAAAACCTCACAGAATACAAATAGACCACAGAGGTGGGGGAACAAGCACCAAGACATGTGACAGAGATTCTTCCAGAGAATGGGAATTGCAGCAACCTCTCTTTCTCAAATATATGTTTGAGATATATTGCTTTCTTAATTTATATTATTCAGTCCCATCCTTTATTTTCCCATTTTCAGCCTTTCATGCTTTATCTCAGAATTAGGTTTTTTTATCTGCCAAAAGCATCTTTAACACTGTGGCCAGTGCTGCTTGCACCCTCTCCCACTCACTGAAGCTGCAAACCATGAAGTTATCCAACATGCAAGAAACACATTATATAATTTTTTTGTTAAAGCAAGTTTTTTATTCATCACAGCAAGTGCATTTTTCTAGAGGCAAGGCCGTGAGCTTGAGTGGAAAGGTGAACATTTGGCTGCTGCTCTTGTTTTGTTGAAGATACTTTTACATGACACAGGGTTGACAGGAAAACTGCAGAAAGTGCTTAACATAAAACCATCATACCAGCAATAAATAATAATAATAAAGCATTTGTATGGCGAAAGCTATTTTTAGCAATAGAAAGAATAGAAACTTTGGAGGAAATAACTATAAATATGAAGTAGTAGGAAAGCCCTAAGTTCAAGCTTCAAACTCCAGCAGTGTCTAGCATAACTCTTGAGCCTTTGAATTAATAAAGCTTCTAATTATCAGCACCAGAGCATCATTTTACTCAGGGTGCTCCACCCACCATATGCCAGGCAACAGGGGCCACCCCCACAGGCCAGAGGCAGCATTTTGAGATGCTGATGGGTCACAGCCCTGAGGAAAGCTCGTCTCCTGCCACCCTCCCTGCACCCACACATGCCACAGGAGCTCTGACTGCCTTCACAGTCCCATCCCACAAGTTCTGCTCACAGTCCACCCAGCCAAGCATGCACAAGAACTCATAGAATTACTCCTGACTTTAAACGGTCTTACAGAAGGTCTTTTTGCTCCTTTATTCCAGTTTCATTAGAATTATCATCTTCCCCTCTTAGTATCGATTTCATAAATGGTTTACATGTTATATTTTTAGCACTGTTGCAAAATATTAACCATTGTTACATTAAAAACTACAAAAATACTTAATTTGGATCAGAAATTTCTAAAATTTACTTCTACTTCTAAATGTGAAACTTAAGAGTCACAATATCAAAGTAAAACCAGTCCATGAAAGTCTTCTGAATAAAGGTATGATAATTCCACAAAAATTCAACTGTAATTTAAGAATATATTTGTTTGGTACCTGAAAACTTTCTAGCAGGATGTTTTCACATCCTTAAAAAAGCCCTAATGTTGGTTTTCAGATTCCTGCCCCACTGCACTATCACCAATTTGTTTGTATGAACTAAAATTATTATTTCCTCAGAATGTTACATGGGAAAAACTCAAGACAAGACAGCTGCTATTCTTACTTCAACGAGTTAGAACTCTGCAAGTTAGAAAAATTATTCAAAATGGTAATGCAAAGTCAGTGGGGAACCAGTTCACTTCATTAAACATCTGCATCAGAAGTCACAGACTCATATAGAAATTAAATGGGTTTACTGTAATCCATAATACTTATTGTAGCAAGTTGTCTTATGTTTTCTAGTATAAATTACTAAACAAAACCAAATCAGTCACCATTTCTTTTCCATAAGGGTTACATTTCCTTTGTATTTAATCTATAAAGCACTAGAAGTGATTTAAGGTGTATTCCCATGGATTATGGAAGAATTTATACACTTTTGTTCACCTCCTTCTACCAATTAATGCAAAACACCAAATACATCCTGAAAACATAAACTATGCCATGTAAACCCCAAGATTTCCCCATAACTTGTTTCTTCCACCCCAACTGTCCACAGTAGAGTACTAGGAAGTGTTGTAAGAGCTAAAAGTAAACCAATATGATCTTCCATAGGGTTTGGCACATTGAAGGCTGAAGGGAACAGAGAACTGCCCACAGACTTTCTTTTGGATGAAGATGAAAAGAGTGCTCTGCAGTGTTAAGGAAAATTCCCTCTGTCACCATCCAGGAGCCACTCTGGCAGTCACACCTTCACCACCTGAGCTGGGACCAAAGCCCCTCTGCAGCCACAGCCCCCAAACCCACACTCAGACCAGGTTTCCTCACTGGCTCAACCCCAGGGTTCACATAGCAGAGTTTCAGACTTTTCAGTGGTACTAGCTCAGAGATCTTTGTCATTCAGTTATTGCACCAATATTAAATTATTTTAAGCATTGAAAAGGGACCCCAAAATAAGAAAACTCTGGGGTTTTATCCCCTCACAGTCCAAGCACAAGTCTTGCTCTTCCTCCTGAGCCCTCAGCTCCTGCTTTGTCCCTGGGTGTCCCTCACTGCCCAGTGTTATGCAAAGGGTCAGCAGGTCATGTTCTCCTGCCTCAGGATCAGGCTCCTGCCCCACAGAGCTCAACCTGCAGCTTCCACTGCAGCTGCACCCTAAGCTACCTGCACCCAATGTATTCCTCAACATACAGGAAGGAGACAGGAATACAGAATTAGGAACTTAACATTAGAGCTAAGGAGCTTTCTATGAAAGAAAAGTCACCAATTTACAGACCAAGAGAGTAATCTGCACGTATAGAGTGACAAGATCCCTTAAATTATCCCCAGGAAATACTTGAAGTAACTGGTTTTTCCCTTCTGCTGATAACAACTTTAAACTCTGTATTTTTATAAACCAGTCACTTGCAAAGGACAAGTTTTCACTTCACCCCAGTGAAGTTTAACACTGAACATGAAGTGTACCAGGTACATGCTGTTCTTGCTGAGTATCTTTAGTTAATAGCTTTGGCTGGGGCCCTTTCTTGGTACACTTGGTGCTAGAAACACCTTCCCACTTTCATAAGACCAAGATACTCGCTGATGAATTTCCTGTTACTCAGACATCAGCACATTTTCCTTATCAGAAGGCATGGAGATAAGGAGTCTGGGGTTTTCTCTCCTCCTCCAGGTTGCCAGCTTCTCCAGTAGTGCCAGGGTGCAGACACAGACCTGGCTTGAGCTTAGGGCAGAGGACAGCACACAGCTCCCTCTGTGTACATCCCAAGACAAACAGGAATTGCATTACTGAGCCACAACAGTTTCCCTGTAATTCCCCCAGCAGCGTGACAGATGAACTGTCCTTTCCTTTGGGATGAACATCACAGCTGAGCCCACAGACCTGAACAAAGTGCCTGCCTCCACAGGCAGACAGTTCCCTCAGAATTCAAAGAAAATGGATCTCGTCTCACATTCTCCTTCCTTACCCAAAACACAATGCTTGAAACATAAAGGAACTTATAATAGGAATATCTATTTCAGGGCTAAATTTGCTACCTGCCTTCTCAGTAAGGCTCAAGTGTTTAAGGCAGATAACGAGAAATTATTCTATCAGGGAAGAGTAGATTATTATTAAGTGATGCTGTAATTTATCCTTAATTAGTTGTTTTAGACATCTGCAACTTAATCTTGCTTGAAGCCCAAGAAAGCATCCTCACTGCACAAATACCACCAATTCAGTTACCACTATGTATTACCATAATACACCTTTATAATAACAGTCATGTACTTTTCACACTAAAAGCAAGGGATTATAATATAAATGCTATTTTCAAAGTTTGCCATTTACACATCAGAACCATGATGATACAGCATTACCATCCTGGCACACTAAGCACAAATGAGAAACCTTCCAGTCATATTTCAAAGATATGATTTCATTTGACATCCAAAATAAGAACAGATACAAGAAACTTCAGAAAAGGGCTTGTAAAATCCTATAGGAAGAGAAAAGTAATTGGTCTGAAAAGAGGGAACGACTGAGGTAGTGGAATTAAAAAGTGATGAAGCAGAAAGGATGTTCCTACAAAAAATGTGTTTTGTTTCTTCATGTTCCTGCATACAGCCCAAAGCACACGTCTGGGTACATGACACACAACCACAGCCTAGCACACAAATTAAAATGCATTGATTTTCACCAAACAAATATTTGTTTTAGTGAAAATCTATTGCAATTACTTGAAGTATCCTTTTTCAATACAAATTAATCTAAGAATACACAAACTGGCTGCAGTGGCAAAACAATCACAGGGCTTATCCTGTATGAGATGATAGAGCTTTGTGATGCCCTTGAGTTTTGCCCTTTAGAAAAAAAATCATTACGAACTCTGCAGATATTTGCTTGTATTGGTTGGTTGGGTTTGGGGTTGGTTTGGTTTTTTTTGCATTATCACTTCCAGGACAATCTCACCTATATTTCCATGTGAGATGCATATGACTGCCTCCATGCCCACTTTTCTGCTTTCAGTCATTATTTTAAACCAACATGAGTGTGGTCACAATCCTTGGCCCAGAAAGTTTGGTTGCCTACAAATTTTTTGGATTAGGAGCCTTTCCTACACAGCTTTTCTCCACCATCAGTTCTAGTTACACAGGGCACAACACTCTAAGGCAACATCTTTACAGGAGCATCACCAGCCCTTTCCACACAATTCCAGTGTAACTCAGCATGTCTGGATGCTGCCACTGACCCCAGCTGGATGCTGCCCTTTTCTTTTTACCCACTGGAGGTCCTGGAACTTCAGACATTGTCTCAACTCACAACAAATGGTGAACGAGCAAAGCTGTTCCTTCATTTACATTCTCATTTCACACAAAAATGAGGTTTGTCTTACACATGCCCTTCTCCACCCTTTTCAGGCAGCTCTGCAAGTCAGTCTTCATAAACCTGTTATATTTAACTAGCACAAAGCTCCTAGTACACTCTAAGCATTTAACAAATGAAAAAAGCAACTCTAACTACATTTTAAATTAAGGAAACATGTTATGGCACTCTCAAGTGCAGCCAAAACACATCAAGTTTTAACATAAGTCCAGTTACAGAACAAGGTAAAAACACTCAGGGAAGATATAGATCTGACACCATGATATTAACTGGTTTTAGAAGTAAAACTGGAAAATCAGTTTATATCAGGAGGTTTTTTTATTATTTTCTAAGAGATTAGCACAGTCTCATTCCACCAATATTCCCAATATAAATTGATTCCCCATAAACTGATATTCTTACAAAAACTGAAAGTATGCACCTCTCAAGAATCCTGCAACAATTAGATAAAGACTTTCTCATAACCTCGTTCTCTTGGTTCTGTCCTGTATTAACACACACAATCATTTCAGTAGGAGTCAAAATGTGAACTTTATTCAAAAAGGAGTCATTGCATGTTAACTACCCCTGTTGATATATACTAAAATGATCTACTTTCCCACTGTATACAATTAAAATCCATCCCAAATAAGATGGCTTGGATTGCTTATCATGTTTACAGAACTCTTCATGAAATACAACACCAGGCAGGCATTATTTGCCACTGTTACACAAAAAGTCTCACCCTTTTAAATTATACACTTTGCTTGATCAAAGCAAGCCAGGGAGGAAATCCTCTTGGAGCACATTTCTGGACATACAAAGGTACAGAAAGCAAGTCAATGAGGATTTACCACAGGGAATCCCTGCTGGACCAACCTGCCCACCTCTTGGAATCAAATGAGCAGGTCTGTGAACCAGAGGAGAGTAGCAGACAGCATTTACTTGGTCTTTAGCAAGGCTTTCAACCAGAGCCTCTTCTGCAAGTTCTGCTGTCACATTTGAGAGGGATGGAGAGGTTGAATGGCTGGAAGACCAAGCTCAGAGGCTGGTGGTCAGTGGATCTCTCTAGATGGAGACCAGTAACTTCCCCTTGCATGCCTGTGGCCTAAGGCAAGAGCTGAGCTAAGGAGAAATGTTCACTTGTGTGTTATCAGAGATAGCTGAGGAGTTCCTGCCACTGACCTGCTTGCTTTGCCATCTTTCCAGGTGTCCAGCAGGGACATAAGCATTCCCTGGGTGGCAGTTGAAAAAAAGTCTTCTGTGTTGTTCTCAAGCAATTTAGCTTATAATCCAACTGGAAAAGAGCTATTTTTATCATTATTTCTGTTCAGAGGCACAGCAAGATTACCTCAAGCTGCATTAATGGTCACTGTGTTTCAAGGTTTGCTGGGAAGTTGTGAGAAATGGTGAAATAACGGGCTGTGGGAAACCCTGGCATGTTCCAGAGTGGGATCAAGCTTATTGTCACTTTACTATAGATTTTTAGCCAGCCAAGTTTCAGTTTAAGACACTCACCCCACTTTGGCATTGCTTCCTCCCAGCCACTGCTCCCCAGGCCCCTGGCAATGCTCAGCCCACAGCACACAGCCCTCCTCACTTGGGTCTCAGCAAGAGGCACTCCAGAGTCAATTCTGGAAGCATTTCCAAAAGCACAGCCATGATATTCTTCACAATAGTTTCCTATAACTAGAGATTCGTTTTTCACTAATGAAATGCTAATACATAAATAACCGAATATTTATGGAAGTTGAACATTAACAATGAACAGAGTAATAAATAGCACAAACACCCATTTAGTATTTAATTCCCTGTAATTGTATTTTTCCATTAATTTGTGTTTTGCTACTGCAATTCCCTCCATGGAAGGGCAACACGTCAACCAAACCTTGTATTTTAGGCCTTATACAGGTGATATGTGGATATTTTCTCTTAATGCAAAAAGTTTAAGTTGTGAACTTAGAGAATATATTTCTGTGGGTAGAATTCACCTTAAACTGTGGATTTAAGATTTATACACAGATAATCATAGATTTTTCAGGTGGCCATCTACAAAACAGGTTGCTCTGAGGTTCCAGCTGCGCAGAGATTTATATTCCCTCTACACATTAACTGACAGAATTCTTGAGGTTTATATCTGTAAGTCATTCCTGGTTTTATGAATCAAAAAAGTTTTTTATCAGTGGTTTAAAGCACACCTCTGGACAATATGCTTGCAGTATGCACCGGATGACTCAGTGCAGCTGTTGATATTTTTATTCTATTTTAGGTTTACTTTGTAAACCTTCCAATAAGGTAACACAGTCAGGGAAAAAAAAAAAGTGAGGAAAGAAAAGCTGTAAATGGAGACCAGAGAAAGAGCAATTAACAGCAATTTCTGGGGAAAAAAAAAGAACTTCTATGAAGTGTAGAAGTTGTATTTGTCATCATCAATGACATTGCCATTGTCATCATTAATATGTCTCCTTACATTACTGGCACTTTAGTGCAGTTAATGGCCCATTTCCTGTGCTACCTCACTCTTAATCTGTGTCTCTCTTTATTAAACTGCTGGTAAGAGAGCAGAGACAGTACTCTTTATTAATGCCTTCCAACCAAGGCTGGGTGTTGCATTGCTTCAAACAAGAACTACACAGATCCTTAAAAACACTCTTAAATGATAAATAACCCATGCAATTCATGTCTTAATACCCATAAGTTCAAAGACTCTGTGGCAATTCTTTTTCAACCCATGCTTTATTTTAAAAAGACCGTTCCATTTTCATGAGCGTATTCAGAGTCACAAATGCAGCACTTTGTGTGTCTGGAAATCCTGATAATGGTGGGGTTTCCATTTACTGTTGGTTTAATAAACTGATTTTCAGTAATATTTTTAAATAACAAATTGTTGTTCTACTGTTACTGCGAAAATAAAATATGCATTTAGGGAGAAATATTATTTTCTTCCAAGAACAACTAGAGAAAGTAGTTTCAAGAAAACTAAAAATACAAGCCAAAATATGGAAATATTTGCTACATTCTTTTTATATAAAAAGCAGAAGTGACAGAACTGCTGGTTCTCAGACTTATTTTTTTCCTAACTTTTTCACACTTCTGTTCCAGAAAAATACCCTTTAACTGAATGTGCAAATGTGACCATGTCAGGCCCCACACTGCCACATAACTGTTTATCTGGCAGAATTTTGCAAATAGAGTAAATTAAGGCTCTCCAGAAAATGCCTGAATATTTTTCTTAGGGCTGACCATACTGATATAGGAAGGTTACTTATAATTTTGCCTTTCTTCCCCATCAGAGCAAGGGAAGGAGGCAGGGACACATATGTTGTATCATCATCTGTTTTGATACAAAGGCAGAGCCTCACTAAAATCATACTGGATTACAAAACACTGAAGGAAGTAACTGAAAAGTAACTGCTAATGGTTGTGCTTAAAAACCTTCTTTTTCTCTCACACAGTTTTCTAGCATTGTTTGCAATGGAAAATTGCAAGAAGCCAGTTTTACTCAATCCTTTCCTACAGTAAAAACAGATTTCTTGATATATCACTGAGATGTGGGAAAGTAGTGAAATATTTCAGAACAAAAATATTCCTTGACATCAAAACTTATTTGGATAAAGTAAGCTGGAAGTTGGCACCTGGTATGAGGTATAGCTCTGACTGAAATATGTTCAGGGAACACAAGTCTCACGTCCATCTTTTTCTTTGTCTCCTGAAGAGGCAATCACCCAAAATCTCATCTGTCACAGAAAGCCTGACTACTGCACTCAGTTTCTTTGAGACTCAGATCAAATGTGATGTGTCATTTGACTTTGTGAGGCTCTGTAAAGTCATCCACTGCGTTCTTTAAAGCTTTGCATATCACCTTGTGCATAGAAGATGCTTAGGGGGAAAAAAAATAAATCACCAAGATGCCACGAAAAAGAAAAAGGGCAGGTATTAAGGCAGTGCAAGGAACTGATTATTTTACCCTCAAATGTTAGATGATTGCTTTAAGGCTTGGCCTACTTAAGACACCAGCATTCATTTATAATTCTACATTGGAAACCTTATTTCCTGTTTGAGTTTGACCTAAATTCACTAACAGTTTCAGATCACATTGCCCTGTATAGGCTATTCACTGAAGCAAAGATGTCTCCAACTCCAAATATTAAAATTATGAGAAAGTTACCTGAACAGATTCTCCAAGAAAGCCTGTAAGAGAACACATCCTGGTGTGGAAATGTTCCTGACCTTTTGTTAAGTGTTAAAAAATCCTCACAGAAGGCAGTGGGGTTTCTATGTTTTTTTTCCCCCCTTTTTAGTCAGTCAGCTGCCTTTTCTAAGGGCCAGTTTTACAGTAGGTCACTGAATATCAGAGGTGAAGAGGTAAGAGCAGCAATAATCTAAGAAGCTGTGTTATGCATTATCAACTATGAAAGAACAGTTTAAACCATGTGGAAGCACAAAAATTAGCCTTCACTTCTAGACCTATATCTCATTGCTTGAGCTTTGAGTCAGAGCTTCCTGGGACAACTTGTTTTGTTCAAGCACAAACCAGATGACAGCGTGGTTCCTATGCAGCCCATAGATAATGCTGTATGTGCCCAAGCATCATGTAATACTTCAGCTATTAACTGTCCAGAGAGACAGACATCTTGGAGATTATTTTTGCAACAATATTCCCACTAACAGTGTGAGATGCTTCACATGATTTTTTCCTATGTGGTTCTTGAAATAATTAAGTATATCATTACTCTGGTGTTTCGTTCAGCACCGTTTTCATATGACCCTTAAGTAATTATTGCACTGTCAGGCTGCCTGACATCCTTTTTGCTAATTGCTGAGGGCCACTTCTATTTATACAGCATTACATGGCATCACACACTTTATGGCTGATCACACACATGGTTTATATCTGTTTTAGAAAAAAAAAAAATCATAGAATATCCTGAGTTAGAAGGGAGCCACAGGGATCATCAAAGTCCAACACCTGATTAAATTTTCCATTATGCCTGATACACAAAATGAAATCACCTCTAGCTCTAAATATTAAAAAGATTCCGTGGTTGTTTCCAGCTGCCAGACAGAGGCAAATCCACTATTGATCTTCTACTATCCCCCCTTGGAAGATTTAACACTGAAATTGGCTACAATGAAAAACAAAGTAGATAAAATTAAACTTCAAATACAAACAGAGAGGAAAATTGGGTCAAGTATCAGCCTATGCTTTAACTCCTCACAGCTAATTATAACTTACCCAAGACACACACGTATTATATAAGCAATCAGCTAGAATATAAAAACACTCATTATTAAACACATCTGGAAAATCTGCACAGAGTTCCTAGAATAAGGGCAAGAGGAATGAATAACATCAGATTTGGAAGTGTCAGGTGCAGTAATTGACTGTTAACATTTACCCCATCTTAAAAAAAAAAAACAAACTATGCTGCTGAATTGCCAAGAATAATATTTTTCACTGTTCTCAAACAGGTTTTCTTGCTGTGTGACTAGAACAAATTTTGCCCCCTAGGTAAGTTAAAGAATACAGAATATTCAAAAGGAAGAGCTAGTTTTCACTGGGAATCTGACCCACTGGCTGGCTCAAAACATCTTTTTACAAAGTGGCTCTTGATGAACAGATATTGTCAGAAAAATCAAACCCCTCTTATGTGGTAATGACTGGGAATGTGGCAATTTCCACTCTGGTGGTCTGTGAAGAGCAGTTTCCAGCCTTTTAAAACCTGTCTGAGTATTGAATCTGCAAGCTGAGATAATGCAAGACACCACTCCCGAGTGATGGCTCAGTCATCAAAGCATTAGGGAGTCATTACTTCCTCATCCCTCTGCTGAAAAAGCCACAGGAGCTGTAAACGAAGTGCCTCCTACAACACAAGCACACCCAGTGCTACCTGTGACTCCAGCTAAGGAGTTCTCATCCCAGAAATAACCTCATTTGGATGAGGATCACAGCCAAGCAGCACCCAGAGAGTTTTGAGGGAACGGCAAATTCAGCCAGCACTTCTGGTGTTATCCCACCATTTATCGAGCATTTAGTAAGGGAGGGGGTTTCTGGTTCTGATAACAGCACCCTAAATAGGATCTTGAGATGGGTGTTCTTATATGGCACAAAGCACATAGTTTTTATGACCTTATAGGAAGATCTGAAAGGAGCACAGAGCCAAGTGTTAAGTAAATTGTCTGCTATGAATAATCACAGAACAGTTATTTGTAGGAAAAACAACCTGGCCCATGGTATGGGAAGGAGCAATTTGTAGCCTGTCCAGTCACTTCACTCAACACCTTTCTGAATTTTGCAAAAATCAAATATGACATAAGAAGCCTAAAGCTGAATAATATTTTCAAGACCACAACCTAACTCATAAGCACTGGGGAAAATTATTTGTATAGGACCTGAAGGAAAAAAACACACCTTTTTAAATTATTTTAGGAAAAGCAGATAATCTGGAAGTAAAGATTCAATTATTCCTGTTGAAAGGGTTACCTACTGCAAGGATCAAGGCAGTGAGTGGGTTGTCCAGAAAAGGACATATGTTCTTGTAATGATTATGTGGTTGAGCATTGATTTTTGCTCAACTTTTGTTTTAACAACTAATACAACCATTTCTCCAGATCCCTGAACTCTTAGTCTTTGTTTTCTCTAGCTGCATTTTGACAATTTCGGTTCTTTAGCTCAAAGAACTCTTTGGTAAAAAGTCAGTTGCTTTATTGCCTCACTGCCTCCAAACAGTGATATCATGATTATATGGTTAAAAGCTGAATTTTTTTTTTTTTTTGGCAACTGCAAACCAGCAAGGAGCATAGTTTCTGCAATAACAATACAAGAGTTTAGGGTGATGGGAGGGAGGGTGGTTTGGGTGACTTACATCAGCAACTTTAATGCAAACCAAACAGATAAAAAAGTACCAATCCCTAGCCAGGTATGATTTTATATTACCCAACTTGTAATTCATTCAGTATTAGCATTTTTACAGGAGTTTCATGAAAAACATCATTTAACATTTCCCATTACAATTTCAATTCAAGGACTGACAATATTTTACCTGTATACTCTGTTCAAGATAAGGGCAGACAGTGCATTGAGAAAATATCATAGCACTGCAATCACCTTTATGCTTCTACAGTAAAATCACTGTCAAAAGACCTTGTTACTTGTCCAATAAAAGATATAAGAAAAAACAAGTTCTAACTGAAATGCAAACTGAAGTAAAAGAGTTCACTGAAGCATCCAGAGAAGATAAATACTTTAGGAAGACAAGGGAGGTGAGGGTGGGGAGGCTCTGGCTCAGTTTGTCCAGAGAAGCTGTGGATGCTCCATCCCTGGAAGTGTTCAAGGCCAGGTTGGATGGAGCTCTGAGCAATCTGGTCTGGTGGAAAGTGTCCCTGCCCATGGTAGGGGGTGAAATGAGATGATCCTTAAGGTCCCTTCCAACCCAAACCATCCTATGATTCTAACAGGAGAAAGCTAGGCTTAAGGTTTGATCATTCTTAACAAAACACTGCAGTTAAATTTGCAATTAATATTGCCTTAGCCACTATATAAAACAATCTGCCTCCTAGGATAAAAAAAAAAAAAACAACTAATTTTTCTGCATTTTACTGATTTGAATATTTATAAAATAATCATATACAGCTAAAAGTAATTTCTTGCACAAAGCCTGTTTCAGCTCAAAATAATCTTTACTAGTTATGTCTTTACAAGACACACAGGACTAAAATCTATTTTTTTTGAGAGTGAGTGACACTTAGGATGCCAGGATCACATTTCACATGTAATTGTGTCATCCACTGTCTCTGCAGTCCAAAAAATGAGTTTACTCCATGTATATTTTTCCACTCCTTGGGAAACTATGTGGTAATTTGCCATGGGAATTAAGCACACCCCTGGAGCTGCTGAGCATCTTGCACATGTGTAATGGCAAAGCATTCAGGTTCCAGAAGTAGAGGTTTAAACTCCTTTTTTTTTTCCTCTTTCCTTTTACCCCTGACAAAACATTCTTATGGGATTTGAACAAGAAGAGGAAAAGCTGAATACCTGTCAGCTTTGGCATCTAATAAATGAACATCTACGGGCAGCATGAGTTCTCCTGATGGAAAACACTTCAGGGGTACAATGGACCAGCATTTCTGGGGCCAGTTGGAATCAGTAATTCCAACAGGAAATTGAGAGTTTCCAGTGCAATCTCTCCCACTCCTAAGAAATAGATTAGGACAGACTTAAGCAGTGTAGTGTTTGTATGAAGTCATTAAAATCCACTGATTCTTGATCATTTACATTTAGTTTGTAATTAAGTATTTTAAGTAATCAAATAATTTATATGTCTTTCAAGACAAAGTTTTAAGTAGCATTACAATACCCAATCACTATTTTAATCTGCTGTTCTATTCATTACTTTCCTATTAAATCACCAGATTTTACCTTTCATACTGAACACTCCAACATTGGCTCAGGTCTCTCAAATGTGCTACATTAGTTTTACATTTAATTTCCCCAAAATTCACATTTTTCTCTTGCATGATACTGAACTCAACACTGCTGCCTCAGTAAACCATTCAGTAAACTGGAGTATTAGCTGACCAAAGACAGGAGAGGGGGGAAATCTCTACAGATCTGTGCTTTTTTAGAGTAGCCTTCTTCTTAATGGGAATTTCCATTAATTCAATGTAGCTCTGAAAGGGAAAAAGGAAAAAAAAGAAGAGTATGGATGAATTTAACAGACACTGCAGTTATGTGGATTTCAGAAATTTGAGAGAGAATTAGAAAACAAACTTTAAATTTCATACCAGGCCAGAACCCACAGGTGAAGAATAGGAGAAAAAAGGATCTTTAAAACAGAAGATAGATATAGATATATATAGATATATATATATTAGTTGCCTTTGGAAGCATAAGTAGTAGACCCAGGTTTTGTATAAAAGCTGGTTTGGGTTGTTTGGACTTTTTTTAATTTTCTGGAGAGTTGTCTGGCAGTTCTTACCTCTCAAGCATCACTGGTCAACAGGCTACACTGAAAAGCAGCTTAGGAACAGCACCCTGGTGACAGAGTGACCAGCCACCACCAAAACAATGCCAGGCTTCCACAGAGGATTCTCTCTCTTCCCATGGATAACTACTTTACCCTCAAACAGCAATGGATGAGATGAGTGTATTCTCACTTGTACACTCTTGCTTCACTTCTGAAAATACCCTGAAAAAGCTCCCTGTTGCTGGGAGGTTCTATTTCCATCTAGAATTGCTGATCCATAAGTGCTGCAAAGAAGAGACATCTGTGGCTGCTCGTTCCCATTTCATTGCTCTGTGTTTCTCACGTATTTTGGAAGCACCTTTGATTGGGTAATCATTAACGGGTTTGGGGTATTCTGCAAGAGAGCACCAAATCAAAGCAAGATGAAAGTCAAATCTGGTGTAAACTTTGATGTCTGGTAGGTCAGAGACCTCAGGGAGAAACACAAAGGGATTTTAGGAGTCTTTTGTTTGAACTTCACACACTTCAGCCACATTACTTTTTTTTTCATTCCACCAATATGGGGATCCAGAAGAGCACCTGAAGCAGCAGGAATGGGAAGGTTGAGCAGTAAGTCTGAGGAGTGACATTTCTGTGTCAGGCACTAACTGGGAATTTTACTCAGCCCTGGGAATTTTGCTGCCACACGAGGGAAGCACGAAAGCTCCAGAGCACCGAGTGCTCCACACAACAGTCCTGGAGAAAGCAGGGAATTACTGCCACGTTTACTTCTCTTAATCCAACCTGTTGGACCAACCAAACAATGAACTGGGCACAGCATTCTCTAACAAGTACAGTCATTTATTTAGCACCTACCTTGCTGTCACTTAAACTTTTACTGTAACTTCTAACTATTCCTTCCCACAGGTATCTGATTTAGCCATCCTCTACTTCCTAAGGGTGTCTTGATTTTTATCCCAAAATTCTGCATGCACACACTTTGCTTCTCAGGACCAGGTTTGGTTGGATTTCATGTTTTGGGAGTATTTTGGTTTTGTTTGCTTCTGGGGGCTTGTTTGGTTTTGGTGGGTTGGTTTTTTTGTTTGTCTGGGGGGTGGGGAGCGTGTTTCTTTTTTTGCTTAAATTATTAGCTGCTTTTATTTTCCTGTCTGAACTCCCCCTGCCTTCAGCAGCCCCTTCAGGAGGGTTTTCTTAGCTCAATTTGATTTTTAAGAACTTTAAACTCCTCAGCTGCTGTTTCCTCAAAGGCAACAGTTACTCAATTCCAATCCTTGTTGAAAGCCTTAGTAAAAACACATATCACTTCCAACCTACACATACTACTGAAATATAATCTTCCTGGGTTGTTGGTGCTTTATTTTGCCTTTCTTTTTAAATTGGTTGGCTTGTGGTGGAGTTTTTTTTCAAGTAGGTTTTTTTTTTGGTTGGTTGGTTTTTTTAGGATTTTTTTTTTTTTTACACACATATTTAATTTTCTTGTTAAATGAAGTTTTCAGCTAATTGGACACTTTTTTTTTTTTGGTTGTACCTTTGCTATTGGTTTTGTCTGTTATGGCAGACATCAGGTACCTGAGCCACTCATTCAACTGCCAGAGTTAAATAATGATTCCTGCTAGAACTGCCAAAATCTCATTTCTATAGTTTACCTTTGAAGTCACATATGGAAGGAAAGATTGGGAAGGTATTCATGCAACAGGACAAGGAGTGAAAAGAGCACATGTGATATTTTCCTGCTTAAAACAATAAGGTACACACATTACTTTCTGAAATAAGATTTTGCTCGTACTTAAAATTCCTCACACAACTGATCAAAATGATAGTGGCACCACCCAGCCTTCCCCTGTCTATTGAACTCAAGTTGCTTAGGTAAACGTTTGTATTTGTGCAGCAATTATATAAATAGAATTGTCCCATTTACCTTTTAAGGTGTAATGAGGTGGCTGCTCTTATGCTGTACAGACTCGTTTCTGTTTGTTTATTTTAGAAGAAATTTAAAGGCAGAAATATATATGATTTTTTTCTATAAGATATTTTGCAATCTATTCATTTTGACTTTCATCTATCCATTCCACAGTAAAGATTATCACTTTTAGGGTAGCTATTAGCAAAATAGTCTCAAGCTAATATTTTGACATATTGCCTAATGGCAAGGAGTCATCAGCTGAGCTATTTCCAACAGACACCACAAAAAGGCTTTTAACATAACAGACTTTTTTAATATTGTTTCCCTGGAGAAAACATGTGAGCTTGACTGGAGCTCTCTGCAGTACATAAATATTTTATACATTGGAGAGACTACTGACAAATATATCTGGATTGAAGAGATAAAGCAGACACACACAGTTAATAATTAGTCATTTTCCCTAAATGGAGACTTCTGCCCTTCAGAACTGAAGGTATTTTGAGTATATCAGTGTCTCTGAAGATGTTTTAGAGTAATTTCACAGGAGTGTGAAGAGAACAAACTAATCACAATAAACCTTTTTCTAAATGCTGCAAGGTAATCTGCTTAAGATTCAGAATTAGTTATTTTGTTCCTTGAAAGGACAATAAATGAAAACGCTGAATTTTACTGGGACCCAATAAATGATACTTAATCACATGAACTTAAACTCAGTTTAACAGGAACAAAAATCTAGCATGACTACTTTTTCTCTCCAGTTGATCATCACGTCAGTTTGAGAAGAGGGACTATTTTCCTTTTGTGTAGTCACTGTGGGTTTCAAATACTGCTGCACAAATAATGGAATAGAGGCCATGGCCTGAAACAACACAGTCTTTGCAGGAGTGGTTGAGATATAAGTGTGATAAATAAATAATTATGATTCGTGAAACAAATGGGTGATTACATCAAAATAAAACAAACGGATTGTAAAACTTAATTAAACCCCCATAAAGAAATAAAACAGACCCTTACAAGGTCAAGAGGCCTAAAACCTCCTTACTATCCTAAGAATAAAATATAGTAGAACTTTAAATCTTTAGGTGCCTGTTCATCCACGAATGCATGAATTATGACTGATTGTAGAGATAACCCTTTTAGCTTTAGTTGTAAGAAAACCCATATATTAAATACTTAGCAAAAACTTGTAGGATGTATATGTATATGATATAATTAATATGCATGAAGTAACTAAGATAAATACTAAATGTACCCTGCAGTAGGGGTGTGCAGATTTGGGAAACTGGTCCCATTTCTGTCACCCAGCCAGCTGCTTGCTTTTTCCATATAATAAACTATTATTTAAAAACTTATAGAAACTCGAGACTTTGTTTATCACATAAGGTACAAGGCGTAGAACTGGTTAAGAAACCAGCACAAATCAGGATGTGTGTGCATCCAACACCAAAGTGATCTATTAGGAGTAAGACACCCCTAGATCCATTGTGTATTAGAGCTTTCTTCACCAAATAGTGTGCTAACACCACTGCTATGAACATCATGGGCAATTAAGACACAAGTGCAAAGCTCACCCCTTTATCTAATAAAGGAGTTCTTCAAAGCAGCACAAAGCCAAGTATTTCAATACAACAAAGATCCCTCCAGCCATTTATTTAATAAAATTAAACATTTAACATTGTGCTTAGATATAAATTTACAACCATCAATCTGCATGTTATCTACTGTTTTGCACGGCTTCCGTTTCATCAGTGTCAAGATACCAACTTACAATATCAAAGTTTTTTTCAGTACAAATGTGGCTCCTTGTCTTCAAATGAAGAGGAGGAAAAACAGGCAACAAATGCACAACTACAATAACAGAATAGCTTAATTACAGCAATTGGCTCTAAAATTCCAGCACCCTAAATACATTCACTTTGACTTCTTGATAATGGCAATATGCAGAACAGAAATTGTCTCATGGCTTTCAAAGTAAAATAGATGCATGCTGACAAGGTACATTTTAAAATAATTCTTCGAAAGATCTCAGCACAGGAGGGTACTTGCATGAACCAGAAAGGTAGAAGCAATTTGAGGAAGCAAACTCTATAAAGGAACCAAATAATTTAGCATAATGAATTTAATTATTTGGGCATTTAATCCTCCCTATTCAACATCAAACAGCCCACCAGATTTCCCTTCCGAAGGGGAAACTGGGATTCCAGGAATGCTACAGGACTTTCCACCTCTCATCTCCTTCACTAAACATGCCTCTGGCTGGTCTGCTCTGGAAACACAAACGCAACCGTCATTTCCGACCGAATGATTCATCCCTGAGCTTTCTATTCTGGCATCTCCTTATGGCTCCTGATATTTCAGCTACAGCTCAACAAGGCAAAAACGGAAATCCTGACCTTCCCACTCAAGTCAAGTCTTTTCCTAGTCATGCACAGCAGTAGTCTGCTCCCTGTCACTAAAACTCATCACCTGTCACTGCCAGCTCTTTCCCTCCCATCCAGCATCCAGTTAAGCCTCAGTTATTGCTCTTGCTACATTTCAGGCTGAATTTTCCTGTCCATCCACAGCACCAAGGACTTACAGCCACTATTTTCATCACAGCACATCTATACAACTGCAACCAACGCATCCAGTGTGATCTAGAGAAATACCTCCTTGGTTCACTTCACTGACAGCTCTCCTCATGCTTTCCCTTATTCATCAGGATCTCACACATCATCTCTTCTCTAGAGGCAGCTCTTTTTCAATGCCTGTGTGTACGGTGCAAACACAGACACTGAGGTCAAGGCATGACAGTCTTCACTGGTTGCAGCTGCTGTGAGCCAACTACTGTGTCACCATCACACACACACACAATAAATAATGCAAGTCACTGCACTCAAAGAGGAAGAAGTAGCAGAAGCTAAGTCTGGTGGGCAGAGTTCATGTATCACACACTGGAGCAGGCATGTGACAAAGAAAGGATGGGATGGAGGGGGAACAAACGGCTGTGCTGGAGCAACAATATGTCTGTAAGGAGCAAGGACATAAAAGGTCCCAAAGAAAGCAGGCAGCCCAAAAGAGCAGGTGTTTCTTACAAAAGGGAGGCAGCAGGCAAAGAAAACATAAGAGAGTGGCTACACAGAAAAAGTCAAGACAGGTGATGGTTCCATGCTTGCTGTGAATCTCTCCTTTCATGGCATCATCACAGGGAAGTGATTTTTAAGCCCAAACCCTATTGGGCAGTGACGGGAGCAACAAAAATTTGATGTGAAAAAGTCCACCAAGGTGAAAGGATGCTCAGGTCAGAGACAAGCTGCACAGGACAAAAGAACTGCTCTGACCTGTTCAAAATCAACAGGAATCCTTTGGATAATTAAGTCAATGGATGAAGTTTTGGTTTAGAGGAAAGGACAGGGAGGGAGAATAAATAAATTTATAGGTGAAAATGACCTGGAGAGTGAAGAAAGCTGAAACAGACTGAAAACACTGATTTTATCCATTCTTATTGCTAGTGAAATGAACTTCTAGATGACTTGTCTTCTGCAATTATATTTCAAGTCCTGACCGTCATCAATACAAATACAGTAAAAATACATAGTAATTATATAAACTATGTCAGTCTTTATTGTCTTATTAAAATTTGTTTACTCAACAAGTCTCTCCTTTCAGCATAAAGCATGAGGGGACGAAGATCCTGTGGCAACCAAATTAAAATTTTAACCCCTTCTTTATATATCTTTTTAAGCCTAGATGTAACAGAAAATACCTGATCCATAGATAATAGTTATTATCCCATTCAAAGTGTTTAATAAAAATGAGATACAAAAATTCTGAAGCAGTTCTACTTCTTATTTAAAATTACATCTTCTACGTGCATTCTTTTTAAGCCTTGTTCCACATTTCCTAGGACTTCGATAATTTTCTTCTCTAAAAATATCCCCAAATTCTCTTGCAAGAAATGCTAAATGAAACGCTGAAGAAAGCTCTCGCAGAGTACAATTAGAAATGTCAATCTGAAAATGTCAAAATCTCTCAAAAATAAACCTCTCGAAACGGCAGAAATTTGTTTCAGCGTAATGATCAGAAATCCTTTCGTCAGGTCAACAGAAAACAGCTCATTGTCTGCAGTGAAGCTTTTTGGTTGGGTAACTCTACCCTGCCCTAACTGTATTAGAGACACTCAAATTGTATTCCTTGGAACACAATTAGGTGACCAACAGATTATCAGACAGAATTTGGGCAAATTTAACTCCACAGCACATGGGGAGGGAAGGCATGTTCTTCCAGTGCCTACATACAGGAGAAAAGAGCTGGGCAGGAATAAAGGACATTATGTTTCATGCAAGTGGTTTGAAATAGCACATTTTGAGTCAGTTCAGCACAGTAAAGCATTGTACTCTGGGAGCAGCAGCAAAGCCCTTCCCTCTGTTTTCTTGACAGGCAACTATCTGACTTTCCTAGCAAGTGATGCCAAAAACTTGGTGCTAATCTTAGAAAACACAGGGGTATTTGGCTTTTAGGTATTGAAAAGATGACTTTGGTTCAGTTGCTCAAGTCTAAACGTTACTTTCAGAGCTGAGCCTGCAGACTCAGTTCTGTGGGCTTTTTTTTTTTTCAGGAAATCAGATTTATTTCCCTAGAAGTACCTCTAGTAGCTGACTACAAATATTTGCATGATTAGGAGATGGATATTGCTTGGGATGGAAGTGAGGAGATAGATCTGTGAATGCCAGTCTGCATCAAGGAGTGTTGCTGTTTATGGCCTTTCTTTATTTGAAAAACTGAGGTAGTGAGGCTTGTGCTAATTTTTTAACTGTGGGAAACACCCACTGGTCACCCACCACAAATTACCACGTCCTACAGGACACTGAACAGCATATTGTGAGAGAGAGATGAAAAGGTCACATATCTGCTCTGCCTTGCATCTTTTGGAGCCAGCTTACCCCCAAGGTCTTGCATCTGTCACACCCCCCCTCGCACTTTGATTAGCAAAAGCTTCTAGAGGCGCAGATATTTCTTTTTTTCTTTGGTTGGTTTTTGTGTCTTCGATTTTGGGGGTTTTTTGTTTGTTTTCTTGAACAATCACGCCATACACACAAATTCTTTATATGCTCAGGCTAAGTTTGGTTTTCAACTTATGTTGTTGCTTTCAGAGAAGACCAAACCAACCTATTCCTTAAACTCCTTGGAGTAAAAAAACAGAGGAAAAAATTGGACACACACTGCACATGCCTCTGTCTACAGAGAAGTAAATGTGTTGGTCCATCATCTCTTTGAGACTTCAGAAGAGGACACCAACTGGCCTGGAACAACCTTGTTATTTAATGATTAGCTTGAATTTTACTTTCAAGCAGGGGCAGGGAAATTCAGAGGTGAGACAACTTTTCAGCCAAATGCTAGGAAAACACAAATAAAACCACACATTAAAATTAACCACAGATATTTAATCTCCATTGTCTCTTGGTAGAAAGATATTTGCAGAAGCAGCCTTCTCTATAAAAAATACTGAACAGTGAAGCTCAGCATATCTTATGGGGAAATGTGTCCACGTCTTCTGATTATTACCAGGTTAATGCTGACGTATCAGGAACATTAAAGAGGTGAATACTATTTAGGAAAAGTATCTGAATTGATAAACAGTAGAAGATTTTGCTTTTTAATTAGAGACAACTGAGCTACTCTAACATTTTTCCATGCCTTTTGTGAAGTTTAGTTCAAGGTTAGAACTACTTTACACAGTGAATTTATAACGTGCAGCACTGACACACTTAAGCAGATCTTTTGAACAGGATTCTTGAGTTTCTTCTTGAAAAAAAAGGAAGAGACACAGACTTGAGGACACGAGTAATCTTCACAAGCAATTGAGTATCAGTGGAGCTTATTTTGATTGCAATATACATATATTTGGGTTGCTTGGTCATCTCCTGCCTGTTATAAGAGACCAGTTTCTCTGGACATGACAGATCAAGGTTGGGGGATAGTTCCAGGTTATGCAGAGTAGTGCACACACATGCAACCCCAACGTGAACTGGAAGCTACTCATCATTCCCCAAGCTCCCAAAACCCTGCTCACAGACAACCTGTGAACAGAAAGGGATGACAATGACTCAACTTCTCGCACATTGCAAATTATCTGCTATTATGAATTACTCCTTCGGGCTCCAAACACCATATTTAACAGTGTGAATCTTCTCACTTCCTTGTTAATAGTGAAGGGCACTGTTGCATTTACATTTCTCTTTGAAGGCTGGTAAAGAAGTTTATGCCAGATCCTCCTGGAAGAGGAAACTGATACACACTCAAAGTTCTTTTTTTTTTTTTTTAAGTTACTGTCACTTGTCAAAGAGTTTTATGTCAGAATATATAAAAAGTATCTCAGCTCAGTGCCATGCCTGTGCCAACAGAGGAAAAAAAATTGCTCCGCTCTCTTCCAATAATGTTGTTCCACAAACAACAATTACTGTTGAGGCAATAAACTCCTAAATGTAGATGGAGATAAAATTAACTCAATCATCACCTCTAGGACAGAGGGGTGAACCCATCCTGGCTGGAGAGCAGGTGCCCACCAAAGCTGCTCTATCACTGCACTCCTTAACAGAACAGGGGAGACAAAATAGAACTAGAGGCTCACAGGTCAAGGCACAGGCAAAGAGAGGTCACTCAGCAACTACCATCATTTTACCAGCAAAACATACTTGACTTGGGGAAAATTTGGGTTTCAATGTTTGTTTTAACAAGTAATACAATCTGCCTTACCAAAGCCAGAAGTGGCAAACAACATTCCACACCAAACACCAGATTTTCATACCCTCCAATTCCATTTCAGCAGGGCTCGCCTTCAGAATACAGAAAATATTCTGTTGTTATGTCCCCTGAAAGAAGGGGATGGGGAAGGCAAGTCAGCCTGATTTACTGGAACAAAAAAATAACACTATGTATAAACTGCTTTAATAATGTTAATCTTGTCCACCAGATAAGACACTTGACAGTTAACTGCAAGAATGTACAATGTCAAGAAAAATGTAATTAATACACAGTGACAACTTCAGTTGGCTGAATGAAGCAGTTTGATGTTATTTGGTTTATTTTATTTTTTATCAGTGCTTGACTGATATTTTGGCCCACTTTCAGGATATTTTTCAGAATATCCCTCTGAAAGCATGTACTAGTAAGTCAAGCCATAATTGAAAAAGATATTCTACTCCAAAACCCCCAAGGGAAGAGGATGAGGTTTAGGTTTTTATTCTAAAAACTTATTTGTGCCCAAATGACAAATTCATCTTATTTCTACAAATGTTTCCCTCCAAAGAAATAAGTAAAAGAGCTCAGTCATTATCATAAAATAAGATATGCACCTTCATTATTTCCACTCTCTCAAGCTTCTTCTATTTTTAATTTTTTTTCAATAAATAGCTTAAATATCATAAGTATAAGACACATGATGACATCTCAACTACAGGACACATTTAAATGTGTTTCATTCTATTGAAACATTTAAAGTAGTAAATTGAAATAGATTATAATGTAACACATTCTAACCAGAAAAAAAATCTTGTTCACAATACTATTTAAAATCTGAAAGAGTTCACACAGTGAGGCAAAACCCAAGTATAATGTTGAAGCTTCATTTTGCTGATCTGGTGGGTACAGACATATTGGGAAGAGGGCAATGCAAATTATAGAAGTTCATCTCAGTTTGCAAAGGAAACCATATGTACAGAGAAAAAAACTAAAGAAAATATCATAGCAATAAATATGAACTGGGAGTCTCAAATTACACAAAATAATGAATGTTGAAGGGGTAAAAAAAAAAACCAAAATTTCAAAACGGTACCACCAGCAGAACTGAAAACAAAAAGGAATGTTCTACCACAAAAATAGCCATTTCCAAAACGTTGTCAGTATTACATGGTAACATTTAAACTTCATATTAGCACAGGAAGACACAGTGAAATACCCTTTGTCATCCTCTTCCCTCCAAAATGGAGAGCTGTATTTATGTGACAAGACCAAATGGTTTATTCCAAGAATAACCCTGGAAGATATTTAGAAGCCACTTCAGCGGTGAATACTTTCAAAACATCAGTGATGTGATGATTTCAGCAATTTTTAAAGATTTGGTCAAGAGCTGAGCAGACACCAGAAGTGACCTGCAGTGCTGAACAACACTCCCCATGCCAGATACCTGCACCCAAAACCCAGCAGAATGGGATGATCTGAGAGGCAAAGAAATAATGGAATGGCTGATATAATGATTTAATGTTTTTAACTGAGTTAAGAGGACAAATAAGTTTTGACTCTCTGTTGCTGTTTAATTTGTCCTTTAGCCAACGTGCTGAGGAGGTATGAACTGCTAAAGAAACACTTATGTGGAACTATCTTTACAAAACCAGCTGCCTCGAGCTGTAGACTGAGTAGCAACCTGGTATGACAGCAATAAATCTGTGCTGTGCTGCTTTACTGAGCTACCCTTTGGAGAGTCCTTCTCTAGGGCTCTCCTAAAAGCCATCACACGTTTCTGCATCCCCATTACACTCTGGAAGTGAGACAGTAACGTGGCTGCTGCACACTGAGATGGACACCAGTGTGTGATGCAGCTGCTCTACTGCATTTATTCCTTGTGTGCTTGCACAGTTACAGGGGTTATGACTGATTTTTTGGAAGCAATTCATTGTATCATGATCCTCCCTGTTTGTTACAATAAATAAAACACTGTTCTGGTGTCACCTTGGGGGGTTCACCCCTTGTGGTGCCCCCCCGGGGCCACTTTGGGGGGTGGGGGCAAACCCAGACTGGATTTCAACCAGAGTACAGAATGGGGGGAAACCCGGACGGGATTTTTCTGGAGTATGGAATGGGGGGAAAACCCAGACTGGATTTTTTCTGGAGTACAGAATGGGGGGAAAACCCAGACTGGATTTTTCTGGAGTGCAGAATGGGGGGGAAACCCAGACTGGATTTTTCTGGAGTATGGAATGAGGAAAAACCCAGACTGGATTTCAAAAAAATAAAATAAAAAATAAAAAAAAAAATAAAAAATGAAAGGTTGAACTTGATGATCTCAGAGGTCCTTTCCAACCCAGCTGATTCTGTGATTCTACAAACCCATAATTAATTATAGCAGCTACTGCATTTATGGAACAAGACTGTGCTAATATATCCTGTGGTAAAACATTGTGTTCTTCTTGAGCTTTGAGCTATATCCATAGGGGGCAAAAGATATTTATGCACCAGAAATACCTACACTATCCAATATCAGATATTTAGAGACTTCCAGAAGGCGTCTGCAATGATTCCAAGTGAGTTTTTGAGTAAAAGAGATGCCTTCAAATTATACAAGCCTTAGGATGGTACATTCCCACAAGCACCCAGTACAACAGCAAAGCAGAAATCATTAAGCACACGTGTTGCTGCCCAAAGGGCCTCCCTCAACCCCAGGTTCCTTCCTGCTTTCCTCAACATCCAAAGGACAAAACCAGATAGCTTCTGCCAAATAGTTTGGGATGCACCACTAGCATGGTTTCCTGTAAAGAAAAGGTAGTGTATTTAGGGATGAAAATTATCCTATTTTAATATGAATTAAAGACTCGCTCCCATCAAGCTTTGATGTATTTTTTTTATCATTCTATAGAAACATCTTTATATGAAGTATGCCATCACTAAAATTGTATCTAGAGCCTTATTTCCTCTCAAGTAACTTTGTAATTAATGCCATTTTATTTTATTTCACTGACTTTAGGACCAAAGATCATGGTTAAATCAAAGTTTGTGGTGAGGGGGCTGACACACTGGCACAGGATGCCCAGAGAAGCTGTGGATGCCCCACCCCTGGAAGTGTTCAAGGCCAGGCTGGATGGAGCTCTGACTGACAGGGTGTAGTTACAGGTGTCACTGTCCATGGCAGAGGGGTTGGAATGAGATGATCTTTAAGGTCCCTTTCAACTCAAACCATTCCATGATTCTGTGATATTTTGTCTTTGTAAAATTGAGCTATCACTCATTTTTATCACCCACAAAACTATTAAAAAAAACCCAAAAAAACAAACCACCTCAAACTTCTAGCTGCATATTTCTGATTCAGAACACAGCAGAAACATCCTGATGCTCTTACCAAGGGTGCTGATATCAGCTGAGTGGTCTGCCAAAAGGAGCCATCAGAAAGGCATATATTTGAGCTGTGCTGGAGGAAAGGGGTCGGTGTCACTCGTATTGTTTGAAATGTAAAAGCAGTTTGAAGAAAAGGATTTAATTAGCTCATGCCTTCACTGTGAGTAGGAGGTCTCATTGGGGTTGTCAGAGGAAATGCTATTTAATCAACACAATGTCACTCAAGCACTTGTCAAACCTACTACAATTTTTCAAAATCCAAAATGTTTCATACAATAATTGATGAAAAATTACATGTAGAGATCTGGCCACTTTAAAATAAATTACAGTATTCAAGCCTTTTCTAGAAGTTTCTGGCAGGAGACATTGTTCCTATGTTTATTTTAAAAGCCTCCATTTCTACAATATGGAAGAAATGTTTAATATCCCTCTGCCCAAGTATGATTTGGACCATCTACAAGAACATTTAATTACATAATTATGAAATTACTCGAGACAGGTATTATTTAAGCTGTACCATTTTCTCCCCGAGTTGCCTTATAGTGAGTATTCATTGTCCAGGAACAGGCTGCCTCTTGGAAGAGTGTTCCTCACGGGGAAAGGACACCTGCTGCTGCACCCCACCTCAGAGATTAATCAGCTTTATGTTAGGCCATTTTAGCAGCACTGCCTGGTGCCCAGAAGGAGTCGACCAGGGTTAGAGTTAAAAGGCTCTAGAGAAGAGAACACAAGATCCATTATGAACAAGGTTCAGGGGAAACGGCAAGAAGTCAGTTCAGGGCTGTAGTTTAGTCTCAAGACCAGCTGCTGACTTGGCTTTGATGTTTGAGGAAGGTCAGCCTAGAAACCCCAGAACTGCCTCCACACTGCTGTGCTGCCCTCCTGGGTGACTGCACGGTGAAAATCTCTGAAAGGGCCAGAGCAGGCACCTGGAGACAGCAGTGGGCCAAGCACCACGTGAAAATCTTGTAGAATTCCATCTGACCAAAGGATTGGGAATCAGAAGCTCTGTAGATTTATCTGGCACAGCCTCCAGTTTTATCAATTTACTACCTCTATCCACACGTCCAGGAAATTTCTCTTGGGTAACAGAAAAGTAATTTTTTTTTTTTTTTTATGAAGTGAAGGTCTAGGCAGTGAATCAAATCAACAGTATCCAATAACTCCTAACTACTGCCCTTTGGAAACACCATGGTTTTGTACCACACAGGGATGTAGATTAGAAAGGCTGAACTACAGGGAGTGGTGTGGTGATGATATGAAGGAACTGTGAGTGCTTTCCCAGAGGACTAAAAGCTCTGCATCAGCCTTCCCCAACAAAGAGCAAGTTCACTTGAGATTAGGGTCAGGTCACAGGCACATTCTTCTGGCTTATGCAGAACTACAGAAAAAATATGATGGATGAAACAGCTTCATAAGCATTTGTGAGCTCCAGCAGGAGCTCTCAGCACAGATAAAGCTCTGCAACTTCCAAAGGAATTATTCATAAGAGGAACAGACGTTCCTACAGCTATAGATGAACAAACCACTAGACACAAATCAAATGCTGAAGACTTCTTCCTTTTAAGCTTGATATACTGATTACCAGCTCCCCCTAACTGAGGAGGATTTACAGTGACTTGGCAAACAGCATTAGGAGACTAGAGGTAAACTGATATTTAGATAATCTAGAGCAAAAAAACCAGTGTTGGCAATATTGCAGCAAGGCCCTACTCAAAGCGACAAGTAGTTTACTGAAAAAGTTCAGTTTGATTAATAAATCTTTGGAATTATTGTGTCATGAGTCGTCTTTGCTGCCTTCCAGTAAGCTCAGGTTATAAAAGGTGTTTCTGAGAAATCTAACTTAATTTTTCTTAGCTTTGGAGAGTAACATTCAGGAGAAAGGCTTTTGAAATCACTGGGTGTTTTGCAGCTACTGCCAGAATTGGCCAAGGAATGAAGACAGTCTCCTTTAATCATATTGAGCTATAAACTGTTATTAAGGCAGCATGTCCTTCTGCAAAGCACGATTCAAAAATTACACACTTGTATTATATACATCCATTCAGTGAAGAAATCCTAACTATGCATCTACACACTTAGCAGCACCTGACAAAAATGCAGCTTTGCTATCTGGAAAGCAAAGTGCACTTTATCACTAATTTGGCTCAGAGCCATCCCCAGTATCAATACAGACTGCAGGATGCACAGATCAAGAGCAGCCCTGCTGAGCAGGAGTTAGGGATACTGCTGGACAGAAAAAAAAATTGGAAATGGGGCAGCAACGCACATTTGCAGCACAAAAAGCTGATCTTATCCTGGGCTGCATAAAAAGAGTGGCTAGCAGGTCAAGGGAGGTGGTTCTGCTCTACTCCACTCTCAGGAGACCCCTCCAACTCTGGGGTCCCCAGTACAAGACAGACACCTGTGAGAGCAGGTCCAGAGGAGGGAGAAAAACTCTAGAGGGCTGGGACATCTCTCCTATGAGGAAACACACATTTTGGGATGTTAACTCCGGAGAAGAGATGGCACCTTACTGCAGAGAAGAGAACTTACTGCAACTTCTCAATAAATAAGAGGGAATAGGGGACTTAAGTCAAATGAGAGGGATATTTTCCCAAAGCCTGTAGTGTCAGGACAAAGGGCAATAGTTTTAGACCGGATTATATCCAACTTACATTGCTGTAAGGAAGCCCCTTTTTTTTGTTAACACACACAACAAGGGTGGGGAGGCCCTGGCAGAGGTTGCCCAGAGAAGCTGTGGATGCCCCACCTCTGGAAGTGTCCCAGGCCAGGCTGGATGAGGCTTTGAACAACCCAGCCTAGTAGAAGGTGTCTTTAAACACAGCAGAGGGGTTGGAATAAGATGATCTCTAAGGTGTCTACCAACCCAAACCATTCTATGATTCCATGAACCACCCAACAGTTGACCAGTATAGCTCTAATTTTCAACCAGCAAACCAATACCAGAGATAGTTTTGGGCTGGCGCTTTTAGGGGGTTTTCCCCCTTCAAAGTTCATTAAATCCCAGATACTTTGCACAAGCAGCAGACAAAGAAGTAGCCAGTTCTAGAAGTAGCCAGTTCTAGAAGTAGCCAGTTC
>NW_020884977.1:1249205-1482714 GCF_003945725.1 Corapipo altera
GCCAGTTCTAGAAGTAGCCAGTTCTAGAAGTAGCCAGTTCTAGAAGTGCCTGTAGCATTTTACATCATACAACTGGACAAAAACCACGCTGAGCTTCGCTCTCTCAAACATCATCAATGGAAGTACTTGAAAGCTCAGAATATTGAGACTGCTTTGGTTGGTGTCTCTGAAGAAGTGAACCTCAAAGTGTTTATTATCACAACAATCTGTCACCAGAGAACTACTCTTATGTAACACATGCTATATAATAAATACATACATTTTAGTTAAAAGCCTGAAAACTCTGGGTTCTCTGCAAGTCTGAAGCATTTGTGGGATAAAACAGTTATTAAAAGCCTAAACAGCACATTTAAATGCCTGGCTATTGCCACATCCAACCTCTGCATGTTCACAACTGATCTACACAACTTATATAAATAGACTTCTGCCTCCACTAAGAGTCACCATCTAAATGGACTTTGTTCCACACATACCACTAACTCTGGAGTCCATTCCACAGACGTGGGACTACAGTTTTATTTCAAGGGCTTTTTCCTCATTGTCAGGTTTCCCATACATCATTAGAAACAATGAACATTTGAATTAGCAATCACCACGGTTATGCTTTTGCTTCTTTATGGTTGTTTGTCACTGTGTTTCAAAGAAGCTCAAATGTAACTTTGAGAATTTAATACAGACTATTTTTAGTAGTGTAAAAGGTCCAATGACAATTTTTTTTTTCATTTTACAGTTTGTATAAGATGGGCATTCACATTTAATCATATCCAATGATTACCTCAGTGAATACAAATGTGTTACATTATCTTTAAATAAATGAATGCCAATATGTTTCAGGGTAACAGAAGTAATTGCATATTGATAACAGTCATTATCATAAGTCATGGTTGCTGGCAGAAAACCCACTTGTATTTTTTAATAAGGTGCAATATTATGGTCTATTTTGAGATGATAGCTTTCTATTTCCCCATACATAATGCAGTATCACTTCAATGTAACTGGCAGACGCTGGAAATAGATAAAAATTCAGAATGCAAACCTGCAAACTGTAAGATTTTAGTCTTTTGAAACTAGGTTGGATAGTCCAAGCACCTCAGCAAAAGTGATATGAGGGAATCATTATCTCTTGTCAGGCTGTTGTACCTTCCATTCCATTCACCACGGCAGGTAACAACCAGCACATAATCCCAAATTGATACAACCAGATATTTCAGATTTTTGCATAGCAGCTTATTGCAGTTTACAAAGTAATCTGAAAGACACTTGAGAAAGGAACATCTCTCTCTCATTTTTAAGAGGCACAAAACTTTAAATGTAACTCAGACACTCTGGATGGATCTGCTAAAGGAGAGTAAGGAAGTTATAACACCCAATCTCAAGACTGGAGGTTTTTGTTCTGCACTGCTGCTCTATTTTATTACTTTAAAACAAGCAGACAACTGCAGAGCTCTGCAGTGTGGACAGAATATCTCCTGGAAACTCAGGTTGGAGATAGATGCTTTTTTGAAAAGCTGCTACACAATTGAGGGGTCTTATCTGAGGTTTTAATGTGAGTCCATAGTGTGTGGATCAGCAAGGTCACAGCAAGATCAAAGCTGAGTGACTCTACCCCCTACTTGGCACCTGTAAGGCCATACCTGGAACCTCTGCCTAGTTCTGAGTTCCCACACACAAAAAGTGCCAATAATTGGCCCTCAGTGGAGGCAAAACCAGAGTGTATCTTGAACCTCCCAATGAAGCAGAGGCTTGAGCTCAAGAGGGGTAGAAAGAGACTGAAGATACAGGTTTTTATTCACCCTGGAGAACAGGAGGCTTCTAAGAGATGGGTGTTGCTGCTGCCCTCAGCAGCCTAAAGCACAACTATAGAAGGACACCACTCTACTCCTCCCCGAGACAGTCAGTGAAAGGACAAGCAGCAACAAACACTGCCTTCAGCAAAGGAAACTCCAATTGCACACAGAAACTGGAGAATTTTACACCGGGAGGGGATAGACCCTAGCACCTCCTGCCCAGAGAGGAATCACCACCACTGCAGATTTCCAGAACTCAAACAGACTGGGCCTGGCTAGGGTAGAGCTAGTTTTCTTCACAGCAGCTCATACAGTGCTTTTGTTGCCTAAAAGTAACACTTAAAAGAATATTTAAGACTCAATTTGTGAGTTCTAGAAGTCAGGCATTCCTTTATTATGACATGCTGCATGGTCACAGCACACCGGGTGCCCCAGGAATCAGTTCAAAGTGCACACCAAGGCCTTTTCACTACAGCTCATGTGTCAGCATTACATGATTATTCATTTTTTGTTCCCTGCATTCCTATTACATATTCATGACACTTCCCAATGCTTATTAGCATATATGCATATCCTTGTAAGGTCTCCAAGGGTCTTCATCGGTCTTCTCTGTCTGAAGCTCCCCCAACCCAGTTCTAAGTGACCACTTTGTAAACTTCAAGACAATGCACATGGTTAAAAAGTAAGTGGGTGTTGCCTTGCTGGTTGCCTCAGTTCCCCTCCTCACTGTTTCTTTAAATCCCTTGGCTCTGTTATCTCTAGTTTCTGGGTCGTAAATACTATCAGTTCTTGTTACATCTCTAAACCCCGACATCACTGTGGTTTAGATTTTTGACTCAAACACTTCTGTCAAAAAGTAACATCATAGTTTTTGCTGAGCAGTAAAGCCTTTTGTTTGTCACTCTGCCTCACAAGTGACCAGATCAGAGGGTGTGCTGGGAGGGGACACAAAGCATATCTTTATGCATTAAATATCTTGCTTTATTCCCTTCTATTTTTCCGCTTATGACACTCACAGAAGGATTTGTGTGAGAGATTCTGAAGAAACACAGGTGATCAGACCAGCCAGTGTGTTGAGTTGTCCCTTGGGAATACACTGGCACAAACCAAGTCCCATCTCCTTAGGAACACCCATCCAAGCACTGCAGAGAGACCCTCTCTGATAATTACACATAATTTCACGCTATAAGGACACAGTAACACTGTTTTGTAGCATAGTTGTGTCACTTTATTGCAGTCTGGTGCAGGGAAAAGGAAAATACAGGCTCTAACTTTGCTTAGTCATAAAATGCTCCAGCATCCAGAGCTGGAGCAGCCAGTGAGCAAAGTCATCATAAAAGCTTTCTCCTCATGAGAGGAGTGGAGTCTTCGGGGGGGAAACAACCCCTGTGTTCTCCTGAACTCCTCTGTGTTGAGGTGTATTTAAATCTGCATTTGTTTCTCTGTGATCATTCCATCGAAACCTCAAACCTGAAGCTTTCTATTCAGCATCCAAAGCCTGCCATTTTAAAAAAAGCCAAGTATTTTTAAGTACAAGTAAGAAAATTCCTCAAAGACATGTCCTGCAAGGTCAGCACTGCCCGGCACACCCTGAGTCCTCAGCTGGGCGGGCACGAGTGTGGGAAAAATCCCTCTTAATTTTAGAAAGGCAGCATAAGCTCAGGGAACAAAGAAGAATTTATTTGGCATGCCGGGTCCTTCCCCCACTGAGTTTTTGGGGAGAAAGACCCCTTGGCTTTACACCTCATTCATTTTACAGTTTTCCAAAATCCCACCCTTTTCCAGATAAGTTTAATATATTCATTTTTACCTAAAAAGGTTTCTTTTCTCTAAAAAGGGGTTTTCCTTTTATTCTGATTGACTGCAAGGTGTCCTCTGTCAAGGATAATGAATCATCTTTGTTCTCAGCCCAAAGAGAGAGAAGAACCCCATTTGTACAAAACTGGCCCCAAAAGATTTTTAAGAACTCTTGCATTTCCCTTATCCGGCTGGAAAAGACCCTGACACTCAAGTCCAGCATTTTTGAACTTGGATATCTTACAACTTCGCGATACGCCTATAAAAAAAATTGTATTTTTGTTTCTCATACGGGTACTATGGGTACTCAACAGCGGTAAGACAGGCCCCTGTACCGCACCCCACCAGCTATTCGGGGCACACACACAGTGGGGTTTTCTATTTTATGGGATTTTATTTTTTTTTTGGTCGGGTTTTTTTCCCCCCTAGGTTTTTTTTTTTTGATTTGTCGTTTCACCTTGGGCCCGGCCGGCCCCGCTGCGCGCGCAGCGCCCGGCCGGGCGGTTGCCCGGCAACCGCGATCTGCCCAGCAACCAGGGCCAGCCGCCGCACAGCAGCGGCGGACCAATGGCAGCGGCGCCCCCGCAGCGGCGGACCAATGGCAGCGACGGACATGCGCCCGGCCTCCTCAGCGTGGCGGCGCGAGCGTCGCGAGGGGCAGAGGCGGAGCCATGGCCGCCCCCGCCCTCAGGGGCTCCGCCCTCAGCACAGACACAGCCCCGTGTACTGCACACACCTGCCGAGCTGCCCCGTTACCCTTCCCAGCCCCATCAGCAACGCCCCAGTGCTGGAAACGACACAACTTCCCCAACATTCTATAATTAATTGGTTTAGTTAATCACAAGCAGCATCATTTTCCACTGTTGCCAGGTTTTTCCACAAGCGGCTGTTGTTAGAACACAGTTGGTTGGGAGGGTGGGGGAAAAAAAAAAAAATCACTGAAATTTTTAAGTTTTGCTAAACCAACCTTGATGTGCTTCAGTGCACAAAGCCTTGGGGAGAGATATATATTTCTGAGAACCGAACAGCAGCAATACAAAATTCGTAGACTACAAGGACATTTTGCAGAAACCAGAGATAAAGAAGAAACTAACCAAGACAATTCAACAATTGTACTGAAACCCCTTCTACCTGGGAAAAAGATAATAAAAAGACTGAAAATGTGGACTAAGCATGAGAAGCAAGAAATCAATAACCAATAACCAAAAGGAGACAGAATACTAATTGATAAAGAGAATTATGTAATTTATAGCCAATGAACGTTAATTTCTTTGCTTAAAATGCGTCAATAGCAAAAAGTTTGGAAAGCGAGTGTGCACGTTTGGGGAGCGACCCCACACGCACCCAGTGCCACGAACAAAGAAACGCCTACTTTCTTACACCGAAAATAGCACATTACAGAGTTTGATTTATCTCCACATTTTCAGCAACAACAGGGCCCTACCATGAATTAAGAGCCACAGCAAAGCCCTTACCTTCTTCCAGGCTGAGCTACTGGTATTCCCTCACGGAGGGACTGGATGCTCCTGCTGGTCTGAGGTTCGGGCAGGGCAGCCCCACAGTCCAGGTGTGGAGGATCAAACCCACCCTCGTTAGCAGCAGCAGCTTTATGGGCACAGTTAATTGGGGCCAGCTGTGGTGCTGCAGCAGCACCTGCACATCGGCATCGTTAATTGGGGGCAATCAATCCAAGGCGTGTGGTGGGAGAACCTTCTGGAAGGGCCAGAAGGGCTTGGGGGACCTCAGCAACAGGTTGGGGGGTCCCCAGGGCGTTGGCTCTGTAAATTGGGGCTCACCTGAGGGAAAAGCATGCCTTGGAAAGCATGTCAGGTGGTGGGGCTTCAGAATGGTTCTGGATCAGTGTGATATGAAAGTCACCCCTTCCCCTGTACCTTTCTTGTCCTTCCCAGAAACTATATCTTCCTGAGAGTACCAGGAGTCTTTTAAAGCCTTTGTGATCCACCATAGACCCAAATTCTCCCTAGTTCCACATGTAAGATGTGGGAAACACTCCTTATTTGTACCTGACATCCACTTAAAGATACAGCTCCTGCCAGGGAATAATGGTCAACAAAGAGATGTCCTTCCGTGACCAGTTGTGACTGAGCACAAGCACTTTAAAACAGATCTCACTGTTCACATACTACTTATTTTTAATGGTAGAGGTCTGCCAGTGTTGGTATTAGTGCAAGTGTAGTGTAAAGTCCACTTGAAAGTGGGCATGTGAAAACACTGAATTTGTAATATTTTACTGCCACACAAAAGGCATCTGGTTTGGACACGGCACATTTTTGCTGTGAGTAAGCATTTCTATGAATTTCAATACACAGTTTCCCACAGAGTGAAATTTTTACAGCGAGTTGCACATTTCTGAGCTGCATGTGTGTGTGTGCTTAGCTAGCAGTTTTACGAGCAGCCCAGTTGTGGTTGCTGTCAGGTGTCTTTTTCTGCTGTGTGCTCTTCTTTAACTTCCCAGCAAGAATAAAGGTTGTTCCTAGGAGAAAATCACCTTTCCACTGAGAATTAATCTTTTTTTGGTGTGCTCTCTATTTCTGGCTTCCACTATTCTGCTGCTGTCAATATCCAGGTTCTGTACAAGGTGACTGGAAAATTGAGTGCCCCTTCCTTTCCTCTTTTTCAGTAATAAAGGATCTACAAATATAATTATTTGTTTATGCTTTTGTGTATTTTTTGTGAATTATTTTTGCCTTTTATATGACTACTCTTCTCCAATTTAAGGCTGAAATAGAGCCACGCTGTTAAAACTATCCAACGGGGACCAAAGAAGTCAATACTTGTCCACTGATATAGATAATTTCCTACCATTTTCAGGGTCCCCAAGATTTAAAAGGATTCTCAGTTAACTGTAGCAGCTCTGAAATTGGACTATGTTCTCATGGATAGTTCAGTGAAGGTCTCTGCTCAATGAAAGCAAAAAAGGGGAATGAGACTAACATTGATAGTATTTATAATGCATTGAGCTACAGTGGTAAACTTGTCCTCAATATGTGACAAAAGGGAATTAAGGCAGAAAAGGCTGTAATTTAAAAAGAAACTTGGAAGATGGCGTTGTTAACGTTCAACAGGAGACACAGAAGGCAATATTTTAAAAATAAAAATGTTTGAAATATTTCCATGTATCTCATAATGCTACAGATTTTGCCTCTGTCCCTGTACTTATATATAGAAACTATATTATAATGTGAATCATCAAAATAAAATAAATCCTAATGGGGAGACGGGGGTGGTACAAATAGCAATAATAATGAATTTTCTTCATGGAGGGCTGGTAACTCTGTTACTGAGTGATGTAAATGAGATCAGAATTCAGTCCAAGGTTCTGTTCTCCATTTCTAAACCAGTTACCTCCCACTGTGGCAGATGTGAATACATATGGGAGAAAGAACAGAACAGATCAGATCCATCTAGTGGGAGGACAGGAACAATGTACATATTGCTCTATTATATGTACCCTCAAAGCAAAGTTAGAATTTTCTCATGGCACAGGAACATACGCATATGCTTCATGTATGATAGACTTGCACTTTTAATAAGCATTACATTTAAAATCGTGTAAAGTGATATCACATGAAGATATGATAAAGGAACATCAGAAATTATGTCACCAGCTATTCTTTAAATCAACACATTCTACTATATCAGCTTTACAGCTAATGTTGAGTATTTTTCTATGTTTGAGCTTGCAGTCCTTTAAATATACCTGATAGGAACTGAGGTATTTCTAGCAAGAAATAGGGCAAAGTGGAACTTTTTTATTTCTAATTCTTCACCCTTGCCCTGTCTGTAATCTCACTCTAAATAGTATTTTTTTGTTCTTTACAGTGATCGGTGTCTTGGAAGGCATTTGCCAAAGTGAGTCTGTGATAACCATTCATTGTGATGGGATTCTGTGGATCTTTCTGTCAAATAGTAAAAAGTTAGCTTTACAACAAAAGAGCTTGAAGTCATGACGGGAACATCATCCAGAAAGTTTCTGAATTGTTAAAATATGTGAATTATGTAAAGCTAAGTCTTGCCTGAAGGGTGAGAGACAAGAAGCCTTAAAGTAAGTTGACACAGCTTGTGGAGTGACAGACAGACCTTGTTCTTGTGTGGTTTTTAAAATGGTAGGAAATTCCAAAGTGAAAAGCTTAGTTAAACTGAAAATCACACAGCTCCACGAATCTGAAGGAAATATATCCTGGGATGATTCATTTGCTGGTGTGAATGTCCAGCGGTTTGGCACATGAGAGTCATCCCCGTCTGGTCAAAAGTTTAATGTGACAGGGGCTTCATGAACACTCTCACCAAGTTTTCCAAGATTTGTACATATCTACACAAAGCAGAAACAGTAATTCAGCTGCTGAATTGTTTTCCTCTCTCTGCTCTATTTTACTGCAGCAAAAAGCTCAAAAGTAGTCCAAACCCAGAAACAGAGAGGAGGCAAAAAAGAAAAACAGAAAATGTAACTAAATTGAGAGCATCTCAGCTCTATGGAAATGAGACTCTTTTTTGGAGATGCCTCCAGTCCCTCATGCATATGGTAAATTATTTATTAATAAGACCTTGTATAAAAATTATATTTAAAAAAAGGGTAAAATTAAGATCATGGCAATCAGCTATCAAATGTTCACTATCTAGATTTTAGTGGAATTTTTTTTATATATAATATTAAATGCCTAAAAATGGTTGGGTTCAACCATATCTACTTATGACTAATTTTTTTTTTTTTTTTCCAAGACCCATCATAATAAATTCTTAGGAGTCCTGGATTAAATGTCCATATGTCATATTGCTGTACTGGTTGGTATCAGCTGATATTATTTGCTCAGAAGCCTGTCAGTACTCTTCAGGGTTCTTAATACCATCTAAATTTAAATTCTTACCTTACCCTCTCTCTGTTATTTATGCTGTCCAGAGGAAAAAAATCTTCATAGCAAGAACTTTGTTTAACATAGTGGATTGCCTACTGCAATGTCCTTTCCCCATTAGTCATATGCTAAACTGAGAGGAAATATTCTTCTAATTTAGATATTTTAGCTAGTTGCCAAATGGCAAGAAGGATAAATATCCTAATTTCTCTTCTTTTTAAACACTTCCCTCGGGATCTCATTTGATCTTAGGGGCAATTTACTATTTTAAAAGCAGCAGGATTGAGCCTTTAGCAAAAAATGAAAGCAAAGTTACGGAGAAAAAGAATATGAGAAGGAATAAAAAATTAAGATGGCAAATAATTTAGCCATTTTTCTATGTTTGCATTTCAACCACTTCTTCTAGCTAATTAAATCAGGACTTTTGGTTCTATTTATCGACTTGAAACAAATTTTTGAAACAAATTTTTTAGACTGTAACAAAAAATGTGCATTTCATCCTGAAATCATGGATCAAGTTAAAATGGAAGTCAGTGAGGGTAACTACAAGAAAAAACAATCCACTCTAAAGATACCAATTTGTGCCTTTTTAATTCACTTGGTAAAGAAAATTAGAAATGTTTGAACTTACTCGGTTCAAACGAAAAGTGTTGCTTTGCTTTTTGCCATTTCTGAGATTCAGAAATATCTAAATCTCACCTCGGGTCTCTTCCAGTCCATTTCTTCATTATTTCTTGTAGCTTTGCCAGTTTCTAATTTTCTACATAAAATTGTATTTTCATTAACAGATATAACATAAAGTGAAGATTTAAATACAGTAAGCGCAGGCAGCAAGCACAAATTCTTAACAATAATTCCAAACAATAAGGGTAACAGGCTCCAGTTTCCTGTGAACTATTCATACCTTTGCCTCCAAGGCGGTGCTGGAAAATGTGTGTTATGACAATTGTGACTATTAAAAAAAAACAACCATAAATTAGGCTGTCCAATTAGGGTGTTTGAGACTTCTAACACAGAGGTGTCAGGGCGAACCTGGAATCCTGTGCTTTACTAAAAGATAGACAAGATGATCTATATGTCTTCTCTGCAGGTACTTGATATTTTAAAGTCACCAAAGCAAATTCTTCAGTCATAAGAAACTGCTGAAAATTAGAGTTTGCAATGCAAGATCCAGTACTGCCTTCTACATCAGCAAAACACATCTATTATTGAAATGTATGTATGTTATGTATATTAATTATGTATATTAGAGCATGTGAGTGTTACCCACACTACTGCTCTGTAGATTTAACCTCATGTTTGCAAATCCCATTACTGGTGGAGTTCATAATCCCAAAATCACCAAGGACCAGGAAGTCTTGCAGTAGACTAACAGGACATCATTTCAGAAATAAATAAATATATATCAAGTCATGCAAGAGAATTTAAAAGTTGAAATATATATATATTATATATATATTTATATATATATACATATATTATATATTTGAACTTCTCTAAGGCTTAGGTAAAAAAGGGAGCCAGCTGAGCAGAATTTTAGCTGGCATGAATACAGATGGTGCCCCAATTTCCTTAAGGAGACATCAGTGTCTAGTCTGTTGTATCCCTTCCCATAAGAATAAAAAGAGGACAAATATTAAACCCTATTAAAGAAACCCATATGGACCCCCAGAGTGATAAAGTGGTTGGTGAAACAGCACTTGGTGTTCCTTCCATGTGCTGATTTGCAGCATAAATTTCATTTCACTCTCCTTTTGAAGCCAGGACTGGTTCTCTTCGTGACTGAAGAGAGTGCACAGAGCAAAACAGTCCTGGAAACAGCAATTTAAATCACTTGCTGACTCAACAAAATTTAGATAAACAAATGGAGTCTTCAAATGCAGTTTTTCCAGGGGGAAAAATGTTTCTCTTAAACACTTATTGAAAGGTCTGGAAAAAAACGTTCCTACCATGGAAATTTTCCCTTGCTTCCTTTACATGCTTCATACTTATCCCTGCAGAGAAGAAGATGCTTGCATTGGGCTAGAGGCTGATGAGATCTCTTTCATGTGAGATATTTTAATTACTTTACTAGATATAAAATGTATAATATATTTATATTTTCAAATATTACTTTTGCTGACCGAACTTTTCATAAAATATTGATTGCAATTATATTTGTAATAGAGATGTAGAGAAAGTAGGAAGCAGAAAGAAACACAAGGGGTCAATGGAAAGGGAGAAGATTGAAATCAGTCTGATAGAAGTAAATGTAAGAAGAAGAAGAAAAGTTATTTCAGACCTCTGATATCTGGCCCATAAAACATGTAAATCAGGAGAGCAGAAGTCCTTTTGGAAAGGCATAAGGTTGTTTCTTTAGACACAAATAGCTCAGTGTGCAAAACAGTGGTTAACAGGGCATATAATTTAAAAATCCTGCTTCCACAACAGATGGCTTTATTTACCCTGTTTAGAAACTTAACATGGGGGAATCTTCCCCTGGAAGCACAGTTGTGTGCGCTGCAAAATAATCAGATCTGGGGCAAACATCAGACTGTCCTAATACTGAGTGTTTATGTAAGATTGTCACAATCTGTCCAAAGCAGAAACAGATCCAAATAATAAATGTATTTAGTGTGGGATGTTTTCCCTCCTAAAATAATTGTGACTGTGTCTCAACTGGAACATCCATAAGGGAACAGATTTCCAGGGCTGCTTTTTTTTCCATTCACTACAGCGCTTGCAGCGTGACTGTTGCAACATCCTTTCTTGCCATGAAGACCTGTAACCATTCAAGACTCTTCCAATTTCCTTGCCAGCCAATGTCTAAGAAGACACCAAGTGATTTTCCCTCTCCTGGTTTTTATGGCCAAGAACACTGTTGGCCACTCTGACCAGAGGGAAGGTAAAAGGCACTGTGGCACAAGGGCATCCAAACAAAGTAATTAAAAGGAGAGGCTTGGGGGTTATGGCTTGATTAGCTGTAAATTCTGCAGGGCAACAAAAAATTATATGCTATTTTTTTTTTTAATTGCAGCATTAATTTCTGTGTTTGATTCTCCCCTTTTCCTCCTACTGAAAGTTTGTTGACTCGCTGATCTTCACACTGTTGTCTGTCCGAGCTGTGCCTGGCTCCACTGAACGAGCCTGATATTTTGGCTCCATCAAACCCAGTGGCAAGCTGGCTGCAGAAGGGGGAAGGATTTCATGTGCTCACAGCAGATGCTGTGAGTTGCCTCGAGGGCATTCTCACTGCAAAAACAGGAGAACACGACAAACTCTACTGTGTCTGACACGCAGAGCAATGGGCCGGAAGCTTCTCCGAGTTTCGATGTGCTGTGGAGATATTTTGCAACATATCAGTGCCAGAAGTTGCTACTCCAACACTTTCCATAATGATTTCCAAGGAAAGAGCTCTAGAAGCTGGGGAAATGCGTGAGTTGGGTGCTGTGCAAATTGTGTGTTATTCGACATCAGCCAACTCATTTGAAGTGTCAGTTTGGAGAACTTGTCTCCTTATTCTGGTGATGATAGATTGTTGAGATAATTGATAACTGCTCAAACAGAATAGTCCTTTTCTTCTTTAAAATTTTGGGTATAGCATAAATTTCTTTTTAGGAAGCCTTGGGGGCCACTAACAAAAATTAATTTTCTTATGAAGAAATTGAAAAAAAAAAAAAAGGCAGAAAAATCAATTAATGGATGTTCCAGACAAAATACTTTGTATTTGTCTCCATCAAAACAGTGGATGAAACTGGAGGGGGCAGGCAGGAAGGAGGGGGAAGAAAGGAAAGAAGGGGGTGCTATTTTCTCACATCTCTAACAATACCATTTTTTTACTTTTGAATTTTTTCTTGGCCTCACTATTGCCTCCTCAAGGAAGTGAAGTTACTCAGATCGCTCCTGCATGTGTTTTTTCTATTAATACCACTTGCAAGCAGCTTTCCTGCAGAGTTTCACTCCGTGTCTTTCCTGGGCCACATCTGCCAACTGCACAAAAGCATCTGTGCAACACTGGTGACATTGAAGAAAGGCAGAGCCCTGACAGCAGATCAGTTCTCCATGGGCAGGGTAGAGTGGAGCAGTGACCCTTCTCCCACCAGTGGTGCCTTGGAAGGCCAGGCTGCCAGGCAGGGAGAGGGCTTGGCCTGGCACCTGCACAGCCTGAAAGCACCTCTGCACATCTGGGTCTGTGCTAACAGGCTGAGACAAGGACTGCACAGAAGAGTGGAGATTTCTGCTTTGCAGCCAGTTCAGTTTGTTGAAAAAGTTAATCCGTGTGATTATGGAAGTAGGCACAGAAATGAGCATATTCTGACCCCTCTGAAGCCCCCTGGGTTTGTTTAGAGCATTAACCCCCGTGGTGTACCAGGCCTTCCTAGTCACTAGATCCTGAACATTGCTACAGTGATAGCAAAGTTCTACTAAGTCCTACCAAGATAGAGATTGTTCTCATGAGTTCTGTTTGAAAATCAATCTGCTCCTGATTTCCTGGGTCGTTTCTGGATAATGATAAATATTTAATAAATAAAAGGTTCAGTATTATCTCATTATCAATAGAGTTTTTTCAAAATATAGATTTTTCTTAGACTTTGGCATTGTCCCAATGGACCTAAAAATTCACAAGACATCTTAGTGACTTAAAATCACTAAACTGACATCTGAAAGAGTCCTGTGGGAGTTGTTTGATGGTCTAAGTTTTGCTGATAGTGATGGATAACTACTTCAGGCACCAGGCCTTCCAGAGTGAATTATCACACTCTCAGAAGAGTCAGGGATTGAGGAAGGTGAGCGCAGAAAGTCGGGTCCTTGTGAATGAGTTCAGCCCTCCTTGGTGGACACTCAGCCTCCTGTAGGGTGTGGGAAGTCCTGTCCTATCTGCTGGGACTTTCCTTCAAAGAACAGCATCTGACCTGTAACTCAAACATCAAAAGAGGGAGATATTTTTAGGCCACTGCAGCCAATCCTGCCAGCAACAGGCACCTAAGGCAAAGAACCTGAGCTGTCTGTGTGTTGAAGGGATGTGACACCAAACACGTCTGCCTGTAATTAGGGAGATACAGAGACTGAGAGCTGTGGTTTTTTTCAAGTTTAACACATCATTAACAAGAAACAAGCTTTGATTTGAAAGAAAAAGAGAGAAGACAAACATTAAAATTGTTTTCAATCACTTAAGTTACATAGTTCTCACTCCAGAAGCTTTGATCATGTATAATCCTGTTGAAAGGCTGACTTGCAATCAGCCTCACATATATTATGTTGCAATGCTGTGGCACTAGTGCATGACAGAAATTTATTTTCCATTAATTCATTCTTTGCTGGAAATATAAACACTCTATATGCTTAACAGCCCAAAAAATGAATGTTATTGCTTTTTAAAATTGCCCCGTAATGAGAATTTTGCTTGCTATTAAAAAAAACCTCAGCGCCTGAGGACCATCTTTCAAATGCTGACACACCTATTTTCAACACCAACAGTGTTGAACAATCAAAACAAAATCATCCCAGACACTGCTTTAGGAAAAGCTACCACATTTTTTAACTGATGAAAATAGATGTTTACAGTATCTGTGAACCAGGAGTGATTTTAAAGTAGCTTTTCGCTGAGCTTATGAACATTTTCACATCTGCTCCAGTGCAGGAGTGATGGCTGTGCAAAAACATCCATGGAACAGTTATTTTCTAAAGAAAAGGTCTGTTGTTTAAGAAGGCTGTTTTTAAGGTAAGAGCTCCTGTGTGCTAACAAAGCACCTCATCAGTGACAACTAACAGCCCAACTGTGCCCTGCAGAGAAAGAATGGAATCCACACTGCTATCAGTTTTACAGAGTGTTCACTAAATCTGGATTATCCTACCTGGAGTTTTTCATGTAGATTTGTGAGAGCAAGAGCTTCGTGCAGTCAGAATCTGAAAGGAAACAGCTACACAGAATTGTTGATACAAATCTTGTGTTTCAGGATTAAAAACTCCTCTTCCCAGTTCTGCAAACTTAAAACATTAAAGGAGAAACAGAACAATTCCTTATCTTATTTTCATACACAAGTAAGGACTTTTGATAGCTTCTGGTGACTGATATTATATATCCGTGGATTTAAAGCTTACTGCACTTAGAATATTTGATTTTTTTTCTTCCTGTTTTCTACTTTCTTATTCATCCTGTGCTGGGAGACAGGGTGGGGGGAATCCTTTCAGCTTGTTCTATCTATAAATGTTAAACTGCAAGGTATCTTGGAAAATTCTAAACATATTAGAATGTAGCACTGTTGCTGATAAAGGAAATAGCTGAATAGCCTATTGAAAGATGCTAGGATTATTGTATGTAGCAAAAGTGCAAAAGAAAAAGTTTCCTCAAACTTCCAGGTTTAATGTCTGCTTTTTTGTAGCTTTTTATAGAGCTATGATAAATTCTTTGGGTTATTATTATTATTACTTAATGTTAGTCCTGTCTATGGTTAAGTGGGTGATTTTAGACTGCCACTATTAACACAAAGAACATTTCCCTATTCATGGCAGTGGGGTTGGAACCAGATGATCTTTAAGATCCCTTTCAACCCAAACCTCTCTATGATTCTGTGTAAAAAAAGTTTACTAAATGGATTGTTCTGGTTTTTTCCGTCATATTGGGGAAGTAGATAATATGCACATGAGCATGCTCAAACAGAAACTGTGCATTATCTTCATCAGAAATCGTATTTTCATTATATTCTAGTAGGATACAGAAATACCACATCTAAAAATATTTCACTTTGTCCTTCTGATGTCCTGTGGTGGTGTTCTGAGAGGGAGCTAGAGAGCTACAGGCAGCCGTGGGTGTTCTTGTGACTGTTCCATTCTAATTCTATATTAAAATGGAAAAAAAAATGAAAGCAGGACAGAAATTAAGTTTAGGAAAAAAAGGAGTTTACCTCCACTCAGTTGTCAGTGAATATATATTCACATCACAAAATCTCCTTTGCTGTAGTTAATTGTGATGAGGGGGTGGGGGGTGAGGGAAAGATAAAAAATCTCTGCATTTATCACTTGATAATGCATTTTAGCCATTTGGCTAAAATAATACTTTCCTTTCCCCCCAGACGTTTGCATTTGTTTTGTCACAAAGCTTTCTTTCCTTAGATCAATACTGGGCAAAAGAATAGAAATTAAACATTTTTAACTTATTTATCTTAAATGAAAAAAAAAATCAGGCTGAGAAATAAACATTCTTCAGGAAAATGTATCATCTACTTTCCTTCTACCAAAATCTGCTGAAGGTACTGTACAGTAACTAATTAGTGCTCACAAGAAAAGAGAATTTTTTTTTTTAATTTTGATTACTGGCTTGGTTGTTTGTATGAAAGAGAAAGCTGAAAAAAAAAAAGTGATATTAAAGAAAACAACGCTTTCTATATTATTTATACAGAAAATAAATTGAAAGTAACACAACATAAAACTGTGTTGCTTTATCAAAGTAATTTCACTGACACTGCATTTGTAATGACACATCCGGGGTATTTGCACAGCCAGGGAAGTTTTACATGAATCATCTCATAATGGACCTACAGGAGATGCAGAGTTATAATTTAGGAAACCCTATATATTCCCAGCACACCACTGAGAATAGCACAAAGAAATACTTTCCTTTCCTGTTTTAATTTCCAGCATATCTGTTTGTATGAACTGTGCACTACTTCATTATGGATAAATACATATTTTTTTCCCTCCAGGCAATCACCACATAACAGATAGAGGCTGCAGACCTTAACTGTACATAAATAAACAGTCCCACGAGGACTTGCTACTGAGACTGTATTTTCTGATATTCAAAAACACATTCTCCTGCTCTTTTGTTACATCTCTAATTTCATTGTGCACCTAAAAAATACAGGACGAGGACTCCAAGCCAGATCCTCACCCATTAGGAAACCCATATATGCCCACAGAACACAGAATTAATGGCTCAGAAAGTCACTAGGAAAGTGTCCAGTCAGGATTTGATACCAATCCGTGTCTATTAGGCATGAATTGGAACTTCAGGGTAACCTTTTTTCACTGCACTGCTCAATATTTTGCCCTCAATGCCACGAGGTATACCTCAATACCACCACCTTCAAAAACTGAACCAAAAAATAAATCAGTTCAATCTGAAACAAATATACACAATCCCTTTTCCTTGTTTAAGCAAAAAGGTCACTTGCACACAAAATATTTTGACTGATCTGCAGCAAAACGGGCTGCTCTCAAAGACTGAAGGGTAAGATCAGATTGCACTAAACAGCTTATCAGGGGTGCCAACAGCTCCACTCTCAACCAAGCCAAGAATTTTATTTTATTTCAATGGAAAACTGTTGGTTTGCACATTGTCCAACTCTGACCATAAATTGGTGTATGATACAAACTGGTGACATCAAGGAGGGAAGACAAGCCCTGCACGGAAAGAGTTTACAATTACTCTCCTCATCTGCTATACTGGTGTGTGAAATAAAGATGAAGTGCCAATTATAAAAGACTTAAAAGTCTGAAGGAGTGAGGAGGAATAGGTCTCCCTGGTACCTGGAGCCCTGTTTCTAAGGGTAAGGAAATTGAAATCTGTCTGCTGAGGTCTGTCCTCATAACCTGGCTGTCTAATAGTATCCTGTAGCACTGTGAAGTGGTACAGATGGTAATAAGCTGGAACTTCAGATTAAAAAAATGTACAATACGAGGAGAGACTATATAAATTGAAATTCCATCATTTTAAAATTATCTGAGGAGGGAGGCAGTGGTGTAATTAAAGTACTTAGGTTTTTGAAGAGGATAAATGAGGTCAACTCGAGTTGCTATGTGCACTGCAAAAAAAAAAAAAAAAGGGAATTTAATTGTTAGTTAAATAAAAAATAAACTTGGAGCAGATGTTTCTAACTACTTTTTTCATGTACAGAATTATAGTGAAAATGTAGCCGTATCAAACACAGAAAAAAATTACTAACTCATTCAAGAAAGAACTAAAAAGAGAACACACAGGCAACAGGTTACAGAAAGAACCTGGAAGTATTATTTTTAGATGACTCAATTACAGCCATTAAAAAAGTGTTTGTCCCAGTCCTCACTCTGCCTTTACTTTCCATAAATTAATAACCTACCTTCTGGTGGAAATAAAACTCTATTGCACATTTGCCTCCAAAAACAGGTGAAAAATGTCTGCTGGGCCACAGCAATAAATCCAGGCTCTCGGTATCCCAGCTCTAGTAACAGTCTGTGAAAGCAGGTGTTTGTTTCAAGCATTCCTGTTTATCTTACACTGAAGTCATTTTATGCCACGAATGCCCAGTTATAAAGATGTAGAAGACTAGATACAGTCTTCTCCAGAAGTTTTCATGGAACAGGGTAATTTTAGTACAGAGGAAAGAACAAATCAGTGCTTTAATGGCAGAGTAGATATTGAGATTACACACAGCAGGTCAGCAAAACCTGCCTGGATTTCAAAAGAACAGTGCATGAACTGAGATTTTAAGAGTAGAATGAACTTTCCTTGACTTCTCCACTGTCCTGGCACAACACATCAGGAAATGTTCCCTTTGGCTCACACGCCCCACTTTGTACATCTAGAACCAACAGAAACACTAAACAGCAAATTCAGCAAATACTAAACGACATCAAACACCATCCAGCAACTGTTTTCCACTTAACCATAAGTCAACCTTCACCATGCAATCAGGTCACGTGAGAGCAGAAGGAACTCACTGCAGATCTTTGGCAAGGTCAGGGATTTTGCCAGTCATACTTCACAGAATGGATGGTGGTGCTTCTTCCAGGAGTTTGAGCCCTGTGGTTCAGACACCCTCTGTCATCACTGGCCTTCCATATCACACCCAGCACCACTGAAATACAGAGAACTTTCAAACGACAACTGACTCCCTGGAGTCCTTCTCTGAAAAGGCTTCCTCTTTCCCAAGATTACTGGTGGTATTTTGACATGCAGAACACTTGGCATACATGTAATGCATATATTGGTATCCAAGCCAAAAGTAAAAGTCAAATTATTCATTTGAAAATTTAGTTCTTAAACTTTCCAGTTCTCCCTAAGAGACGCAAGTCAAGATGTTCTGTTGCCTGAAGGAGATCAAGAGCATCACTGTGATTTCTTTATTTTATTCCTCTAAACAGTTCCTACCTGGCACATCTTAAAAGTCATTTCAGACTGAACCTGTATGATACAAACTGGTGGCATCAAGGAGGGAAGACAAGCCCTGCATGAAAAGAGTTTACAATTACTTTCCTCATCTGCTATACTGGTGTGTGAAATAAAGATGAAGTACCAGCTGAATTTCTGTGCCAGAGAGCTGTGCCCAGGCCATGCCCTCGATCATCACTAACCAGATCCCCAAGGCAGCTCCTATGTCAGCAGAAGGCCAAGATTTCTTCAGCATAGGGTTGATACCTGGCTCAGAACGTTTCACCAGAGCTCTGTTGAGTCTCGACCCTTGGAGATACTCAAAAGCCACCTGGAGGTGAGGGAGGGTTGGAGAATGTGACCCCCAGAGATGCCTTCAGCCTCCAGCACTCTGCCATTCAATGATGGCCCACAGTATAACTATCAAAGGCTCAACAGGCTTTAGTAGTCTCCATGAAGCACTTTTTACTGGATTTCAACCCATGGATTGTATGTTCCTTCCTTTATCAGGCCTTAACCTTTGTCTTTCTCCTCCATTTGAATCTTCATGATTGCACCCAGGCTGTCTTCAAGGCATGTCTGGGTTGTATGAATGAAGCTATCAGGCACATAGAGACCATTTCAAGTTTGATTCCCCATATGGAGCTTGGTACCTTTACTACTTGAGTGGCAATTTTCAAGTCATTATTCTGATGGGTACTGTTCTTCAAGTTTCTTTGTGGTATTTTTTTTATGTGTAAATGATTTCCCCTTTATTTACTATATTTTATTGTAAGCTGCTCAGAACTGTAGGAAGCCAAAAAAAGAATAAAGTTCCAGTGGTACTTTTGCCTACAGTTGGAGAAGATGATTATGTGCCAACTGACCCTCAAAAATGGGATCTTTTCTAGCACTCCACAAGAATCAAAAAAATCTTCCCTTTGCCTACCAAAGCAACTCAGTGAACAACAATTTCCAAAAACTAAGATTTGCTAAAAATAAAAAGAAAAATAAATACATATAATCACCAACTCTGCAAAGTCTATATCCTGATTCTCTATGTTACCTTGCTAATCACATGAAGGGTTCTAATATGGCTTTCAGGTAGACACGAGAAATAGAATTTGCTTTCTCAGCAATCCATCAAGAAACCAGAAATGTCCACATTTGCTGTTGGACCTGTCAGATCACAGGACCAAAGGAAGAGCCATGGACCAGCAGGGCTTCTTTTGCAGGCTCCAAAACATTCCTGCTCAGATGAAAACTGAAACACTGGCACTGTTTTCTTGCCCCGAAGTAGCTGATTTCATCTAAATATTACACAGTCCTGTGGGAACTGGAAGGGTGAAAGCAGGAGGCAACTTCAAAAAAGAAAAGATTTAGGCTTTTCAGGGCAGGGTTTATTGCTTTGTTCTACATCGTTAATTATGCATATCATGCATCTGATCTGACAGTTTCCTAGTGCTTTGTAGCTTAGGTGAAGAGATCCCTTGTCAGGATATTTTTTTATATTTTTTTCAAATCTGTAGAGTCGCTGACCACAATTTTCAAAGCAAAAATTTGTGTCTAAAACTCAGATCCTTAAATTCACACTTCAGAAATGTAAATGAGAAGGTTGATATAATGCCAAGCAGCCGGTAATCCCAGAAATGCCAGAGAACTGCTGGATGCAGTGCAGGCTGAAAAATCAAGCCACCAAACTGCAGATACCACATTTTCAGGTTTTCATGGAGATACAGTTGCTGAAAATTCTCAGATTAGTTGGAGACTAGAGCTGTGGTTAGCCTACAGGAGGAAAAGGAAAATGCATAATTTAAATTTAGATGCTAAAATTGAGGCCTAGGAAAACTTGCTTCCCACCTAACTCTCAATCTAAGATTTGGAACTTCACCTGTAAAATGGCTGTAACATTTTTTCCTACCATTTCTGCTGAGCTCAGAAGGCCTCCAAAGGCCCAATTCCTTTACTATGCTTATGAAATTCATATGCATTTATATGCTCCATTTATATGTGCCCTGCTTCAGTGTACACCAGAATAATATCACACCAGGCTAGGGAACACACACTAGTGCAGACCTACTTCTTAAAAATGAGACCTGATTATTAGAAGAAAAGTCAATTTTAGTTGATCACCTCCTCAGCCCTCTCTCCCCCTCCCTGCAGCCTGCCTTTGTTGGGTGCCCATCCCTCAGAACCAGACCTGTCTGTGCCCCAGGCAGGCACTGTGTCACACCACCTTCATCCCTCCCCACCCAACCAGGGGAATAATGTGGCTCTGTGATTTTGGGGACAGAGTGGCTGTGGCCTTTGCATCCTCTGTTTGGTTTAGGACCTTACAGCTGAGGAGACTTGACTGTCAGGACCTGGCTGAGCACCTTCCTTAGCACATCCCGGAACGGTCCTGTCTCAGCCAGTTTGGAGTTTAGTGAGTCATGGGAGAGATTTTAGGCTTCCCAAACGTACCACCTATTAACAGGCAGCTTGACTCTGGATCCCTTTCCCCACCCACGGCGTGGGGCGGCCCAGTTCTAGTTCCATTTCCATCTGAAGAACCATTGCGACGCTTTGAAGGATGGGGAAAGGGAACTCCAGGGGATAACATGGGGGGTGCTGGGAAGAAACGTGTTTGCAAAGAGACCACCAAAAGCCATTTTAAAACCTGTTTAAACCACAGTTTTCCCATATAATGCAGGTTTAGTGCTACACTTGACGACCAGCAGGCTCCTGCCCTGCAGCTTTGATTGAAGTGCATCCCCCTCGCCCGAGCTCCACCACAGCCGAAGAGCAGCGCGGGAGCTGCCGAGCCCCGTATCCCAACTCCCGCTCTGCCGAGCGCACGGGTTCGCAGGGGCAGCAGTCGCTCCTCGTAAGAGTTTACACCTCTTCCCCGCGCCCTGAAGCCTTGTTTTTGGAACATCTAACGCCAGCCTTCTGTGGCTGACCCTCGCTGTATTTGCCGAGCATCTTTTGTCTCAGCAGCATCTCTGCTACTCTGGCGCTCGGGTGCGACGGCTGCTGACGAGGTGAGAGCCCCTTCGTGGAGCTGCTGCTGCAGAGGACCTTCAGCTTAAACGACAGTGACAGCACTTCAGCGAGGCCTAACGGACATTCTCTGACAGAATATAGATTCACGAAGAGAAGTAATTCTTGCCGCTGTCAGAAAACACCGCTTTTTTTCAAACCTCAGCTCAATAGAGCAACTGCTACCACCATCTACTGGCAAACGCAGAGAAGTGAAAGAACAGAGGGAGTTCATTGCCTTGGAGTGGATCTCACCCGAAAAAAAACCAAAAAGAAGAGAGAAATATAGTATACGATCACCTTTCAGATGTACACTAGGCAGTGCCACACTAGTGACAGCTCTCCAGTCGTACTGGTAGGGAAGAGCCTGAAGAATGAGCTTCCAGGTAAAACCTGTTCTTTCCCTGCAGCCCGCAGATGGTACTTTACTGTTCAGATCTGCCTTGCTGCAAGAGAGAGCCTGGCTGTTCTGCTCTCTGCTCCACTTCGACTGGGAAAACAGCACCAGGATATGGTGCCACGGGAGATCAGCAAGTGCTGGAAACACAGAGTCCTGAGAGAAGACTTTGTGTATCTTAGAGGAATTCAGATTAGATGGAGCTGTGTCAACGTCACAAAATAATTGGGAATTATAAAAGAAAAAAAAACATCTGTGCTATAGTACTATGATTCACTGAAAGTCTAATCCAAATATTATCTAATAAGAACACCTTCTTTTACACTCTGCTGGGAATTAAAGCAAGCACTAGGCAGAGTGTATTGAAAGGGAAACTTGATACTTCGTAAAAACTTTTCTGGTTTACCTGTAAAACTGCCTTTCCTCAAAAGGATGAGTGTGTAGTTGGCTTAGAGATATTAAGCACAGATTCTTGGGAGGTTTTTAAGCTTTAACATTATTCAAGTCTAAAGGAGCATGCAGACAAATAGCATCTTAGTTTAAGAAATCAGAGCGTATTTCCCCATTTTTCACTGACACTGATTGAAAGTTAATTGAGGGTCTCGGATTAGGTTCTAACATCAGGTGAATAAATTAATGCCATTGTATTCAATCACTTTGGATTGTGTTCTCTGCATAAATCAAGTCCAGAAGAGGTCTTAGCTAAGACACTTAATTACAATTCTTTTACCTGACAGCTAAAACAGATCAAGATGATTTTATGCCCATTTATAGATTATCACAGGGGATCATAAAGAAATGCACCTACACCTATGGCAGAATCTTGTATCCAGACTCACAACCAGACAAATCAGGATATGCTGAAGTACCAAACCCCTCACCCCACACTTCTTCTTGAGCAGTGCATGGGTCACCTCTGCTCTAACCTAAAGGACAAACAGTCCAGATCTGGCCTTCTACCTAAATGTGAAGATGGCTGACAACTAATCACTCTCTTGAAGAGACTATCCCATTTGAAGCAGTGGTCATCAACTTTCAGGCTTCCAGACAATGATGCTGATTCATCACCACTTAAATCTTCACAGTCTCTGCTATCCTTTACTGAATAGAGGGCAGAAACTACAGCTGAATGCCAAGGAGTAGGAACTGTTGCAAACATGATGTAACACAGTGAAGTCCTGAGCCAGGATCTGTTGAACCAGCCAAATTGCATCCCAGTGAACTATTTGAAACCATAAAACCATCAGTTCTGATAAGTTGTACTCTGCATCAGTGCCCAGCACCAAGTACTGCCAAGACATCTTACTATATTTCCCTTAAAGCAACCCAGGCATTTGGAAGCTTCCAGAGACAGCACAGACCCCTCTGCCTGTTTCCATCAGCTGAGAAAACACCAGTGCTCCCACAGTTCACTGCATTCCTTGAGAGACTGTGATACCTTGTATAAATTTTACCCAAAAGTGGTGATCCAGACCAAGTTCTGCACAGTCTCAGGACACAGCCCCTTGACTGACCGTTCTGCTCCACTCAGGAGACAATCCTTGTCTTCCCTGCAGTGACAGGTTTGTTGAAGGAACCCACCCTCAAGTGAGAGTTGTAACAGCTGCTGCTTTAGGACTCATGATGAAATGACCACTCAGATCTAACATGGCAAAACATCCCCATCCTTTGTTTTATGTGCCAACTACCTACTGTCCTAAAACATATATGGAGTCCTAACCACTGAGCTACAAACGTCAGTGAGATCCAGGCTTAAATTTGGAGAGCTCACCAGTAAAACAATATAAAGGCTGCAGAGCTCATGTTGTGAAGTGTCTGCTGCTTCTGCCTCGTCCCCTTTGCTCCACCAGCCCCTCCTGGATTGCCAATGGCTCTTGAATCTCATCCTGACAGCTCTGTAACCAGCCTGAGTTTGGTCAGTGCTCCCACACGGATGTACAACAACCATGCTCCATGTCTGCCTCACTTCTTTTTCCCTTCACCAAATATCAGCAGTGCTCTCTTCTTTTCCAGGCTCCCTCCTGGAGGCACTGCCTTTGTTTTAGGCCACAGCCACTGGGAGTTATGGATAAATTCTCATTTAAAAGAAAATATCTTTAAACTTTCTTTGATGAACACATAGAACTGACCTGTTTCTTCCCATACCAGAGGGCAAAATACCACCTCATGACAGTTCTGATAGTTCTCCAGGAAGTATCTGAGAAGCAACAAAACAAAAGAAAGTAAAATAGTTTGTCAGAGCCTCTCTGCACCAAAATAACACAATTTCTCTGATATTTTGTACTTGATTTATTTTGCAGTTAAGGTTAGAAAACAAAGTAAATAATTCTGGCTTTTTCTCCTTTTCCCACTTCCTGTTACAATGCCGATGCAAACAGTATTATTTCTTGAGAATACCAGTTAGCTTGCTTTAATATTTTTGGCTTTTCACGTGGTCAGGTATTCCAAGGAATGTCATTTCTCTGCATGAAAAAGCCTAGATAGCCCAAACATTTCTTTTGGTTTCTTCACCTATCCTTAAAAGCTAATTGGTTTTGGTTCTTCCTCCAAGCCCTACTCTGGATTTTAATGATCTGTGACTGCAGGAAGGTTGTTTTGTGGTAAAAGCATAGGCAGGGTTATAGTCTGAATTCTCTGCCACAATTACATGACTTCCCATATGTCCTATTTCTGGGCTTAATTCTGACCCCATAAATCCTGTCAGATGCTGCAGGTACACGGTGTCTCCATTTCCTACTCATTATTTTATGAAGACATTCAGCACACCATGGATTTAAGCTTTGTTGGTGCCAACAGCTCCCAACTGGGTGAGAGAACAGAACCGAGCTCTCTGTGCTTGTATCTTCTTTAACAAAGAAAACTGGGAGGCACTGAAAGCATCTAAATACTTACAAATCCACCAAAATTCAGGTGTTGAAGTCTTCTAAGGTGACTTGGGTGTTAGATGCCGAGCCACTACACTGTGTGTAAGTCAGGAGGACTCACACACCCCTGAGAATTTTAGGCAGCAACTGTTTCTTCTCTTGCAGCAGTGCAGCAGTGCTTATTAATTACTCCAAGAGCCTTAGATGAAAGGACTTGTAAATGTGGAATACACTATTAACTCTCATTAATTCATTTCATAAACTACCTCAATGACCCCCTCCTGATGTCCTTCTTAAGTTACTGCTGCATCTGGAGCTGTTTCCAGCCACAGCTGAGATTAGCATTAGACAAAATGCAAATTTGAATAACCTGGCTATGAAAGGAAAAGAACAGGCTGTTCACAGCATTCCTATTTGCATTATTATGTATTTTTGTATATCCTGTAAACATTCATGGACAAGCAAATGTTAACTGTCGGGCTGCCTTTCTTATGATGCATTTCCTCATATTAAGCTATGATGCTCTACATTTCCCTTCAAACCCTGTTGCCTGAGCTAGTCATTAATATTCCAACTAAAAAAATTCTTCAGTTAAACTCTTCTTCATTTCTATAGCTTCTTTAAATATCCAAAGAGTGCTGTACATGTACCAGAGAAACAACTTCCCTTGTGCAAAAAGGAAATCCCTGTTCATTTGCTGTGGAGCGGGAAAGGTCATTTTAAAATGAATGGATGAAATAAACCCAACAAAAATAGTGCTGCATGGTTGAAGTGTGATTCACCAGTTGCAGCTGCTTTAAAAACATCCTCTTCTTTAAAACATGGATTTTTTTCCTTCAAGGAAAAAACCCCAAATCTTGAGGGTAAGATTATCCCTTATTTGATGTTAAAAGAGAATAGTTCACTGTAATCAGCTTTCTTCATCTCACTAATGAATAAGTCAAATTCATTTCAGGAACAGATTAGAGTTTCTCATGATGTGACATTCCCTGGAATGCTATTAATGCTTTGTGCTGCACATACAGTGTTCATTTGGAGCTACCTATACACTGCTCGGAGCACTTAAAGTGATTACATAGTAGGTGTGTTTATATATAGTGTGTAATCATCTCAAATGCTGGGATTGCAATGTGAATAGGTAATAAGAAGTAAACTCTACTTTTGATTACATAGGCCTGTGATTAATTGTTTGAACTTTGGTAAATGAAAAAGACTTAATTAATTAAAAAAAAAATACCAAAACCAGCAAGTCCTGAAAATGGACTGTTATTATTTAAGGTTAATATATATTTTATGGAGTTTACGTGCAGAGTGTTGCACTTTTTTGGGTTTTGTTTCATTTTTTATTCAATTTGGTTTATTACTTTATTCATTGATTTCCCATAATAATGCTTGTGCTTATATACTGCCTTTCAGCTGGGGCTCATAAAGTATTTTACAAACATTAATATATTTTTCTCGCACATTTTATTTACATTCCCCTTCTAATGAAACTATCATAGGCTAACTCTATATAAATTACACTGAGGGAGAGAGAGAAGTAGAAGGCAGAACATGTACCAGACAAAAAAAATAAATAAAGGTTACTGGAACAAAAGCCCAAAATGCCACATCCCAGGTGGCTGTTCTGCCTCCTGGTCTGCCCTCCCCAAAGAGAAACAGGAGTGTGGACAGTGTGGCTGCTTTGGGGCTGAGCCAGCTGTCCAGTGAACACTCAGACACTGGGTTAACCTGTTCTTAAAAACTTCCAGTTGCAGAACTTGACTGTGGAGAGCACAGACCCTGTTCTCACACTGAACCACCTGTGCTGCTGGAAACTTTTTCTTAATATTTAATCTAAATCAGTTGCTTCAGGTTTAGTTCATTGCTTCATGTCCCGTTCACTTGGACACGGAGAAAAATTGTTCCCTACCTCTCCAGCAGCCTCAGAATTCTGAGTTTGAAGGCAATTATGGTGTAGCACCCTGTGTCTTCTTTCCTCTTCAGATGAAATCACACCAGTTCATTAAATCTTCACAAGTTGTCATTCCCATTACCTCACAATTCCGATGTTATCCTCCTGGAAGTGCAGTGTTGGAAATGGACACCACATTTCACCAGGGTGCCTTCACTTACCCTGCAGGGCGTGTTTCTTCTCACAGAACCATAGAGTGTGCAGAGTTGGAAGAGATCCACAAGGATCATCGAGCCCAACTCCTGGCCCTGCACAGGACACCCCAAGAATCCCACCCTGTGCCTGAGAGCATCATCCAAGTGCTCCTTGAACTCTGTGTGATCACTGTCCTGGGGAGCCAGTTCCAGTGCCTGACCACCCTCTGGGTGAAAATCCTTTTTCTAATATCAAACCTAAACCTCCCCTGACACAACTCCAGGACATTCACACAGAATATTTCACACAGATACAGAATCACACAGAATATTCTGAGTTGGAAGGGGCCTGCAAAAATCATCAAGTCCTGTCACTGATCACCTGAGAGATGAGACCAGTGTCTGATCCTGTGCAGCCAGTGGGTGCTTGTGTTTTGCACAACAGCTTGACAGTGGTTTTTTCCACTACTGATGCTCAGTAAGAGCCCAGATCTTCCCTTGCAGATCCACCACCCAGCTTGTTCTGAACTGGAACAGCTGGTGTACAAGTTCAGCACTCCTATTTGTCCTTCATTCAACTCCCATTCTATTTTTCAGACCATTTCTCTAAATTATAAAGCTATTGGAAAAAAAATTCTTATTTTTGTAACAAGCCTGAATCTGCTCAGAGTGGCATTGTCTGCAAATTTACCACATGTAGCCTCTGCTTATCATCCAAGTTACTGATGGAAGAGTTACTGCTGCACCCAGAGTACACAGGATCCTGCTTGGGAGTTTGGCAGTGAATCATTAATAAGCCCTGTAAATGCAGCTTTCCAGACAGTCCTGTATCAGCCTTGGGGCAGTTTAATCAGACACACTTTTCCCAGTGTGCTCTGGAAGCTGCCATGTTATGCTTGAAAAGCTCATGGTACCCCACGCTGGCCAGTTCTACTACAGCCACTCTATCCTTTCACAGGAAAAAAGTGGGTTTAAAACTTGGATAATTTGCTGTTGGCAGTTGTTTCACACTTCCTTGGGTTCATTTTGTTCTGTGCTGTGTTTGGGGTGTTCTCCTTACAGATGATTTGATTGTTTCTTCAGTATTTTTTTTTCTGGGAAGGCTGGCTGGTCCTTAATTCCTCCTTTTCCCTCTTTTTAAAGATGAGGACTGCATTTGCCCTTTTCCAGGGTCTGGGACTTCATAAATCCTCCACACTTTCTCAAAGATAACCCTTGATGCCTCCATTTGATTCACCTCATTCTTAGCTCACTGGGAGAGACCAAGTCCACCCAATCTCACAAGTGGAACCTCGCTTAGTTCCCTCTGATGATTTCTTCTCCTGTTGTAGCCCCAAATCCTGTTTCTTTGCCACTGCTAATGTGCAGCTGATCTTCCTACTGGGCACTGAACTCTGATCCATAGGGAAAAAAGTGATATGAAGTATGTTAGCTTTCTCAGGGGTACAATTTTCTCAGGAAAATTGCTATCTGAAACAGTAGCCCAGCACTCTCCATCATCATTGACACTCTCTCTATTCCTTCCTGGTGTGTCTTATTTTGTGTCCTAATGAAAAGGCTGACTACTGCAATAACCGGGATAACTCCTGCAGAATCCCACTTCCTCCTGCTTTTATCTCACTTTGTACAGTGCATCATTATTAAACCAGTCTTATCAGTATAAAGGCCTACTTGTAAGACACAAAAAAATCTCTGGGCATCTTCCTATTCCTTCCACTTCTGGTACAAGATTGTTACAGAAATACAGATTTGGCAGGAGGCTCGAGAACTGCCCGTGGAAAGCTCTTTAACCACAGGCACTCACCACTTTCATCCTGCTTGGCATTGAACAGATTTCACCTATGGGGGTACAATATAAACAGCTGTGGCACAACACCTGACATCAGAAGAGTTCAAAGGACTTTCCACACAGAACTTTTTAATAAGGTAAAAGTAAGTAAAGTGACTTTCCTGAGGTCACCGAGCAAGTTACAGGCTGAGCCAAGATCTGAGTCCAGATCTCCCAAATCCCAGGCCAGTGCTCCATCATTATGCCATCCAGCCTCCCACATTATTAATGCTCAACCTAAATATATTCTTGTAGCAATTGATTTAATGCCATTAGTTTCAGACAGCTAATCCAAAGCTCCTTTAGTTATCCAGCCTCCAGGGATTTACTTGAACAAAGAACTTCAAGAGCGATCCAGAAAATAACATAATAACTTTCCCAGGAAGCCTAGCTACAGTTTTTTAGTGGGAATGTTATTTTGAAGGGAAATGATCACCTAATGATCATCTAAATTCACTGAAAATCAAATGGTAAGATTACATTTAACTGAGTACATCTGTGAGCAGGCCCACAATGGTTTTATCTACTTCCTTTCAGATGATAACATTCAATAAAGATGTATGGTAGTAATTAATGGCCTGAAGTCAAGATAATGATCATGAGACATGAAAAGAGAATTAAGTAAAAAATCCTTAGGGTCTTAAAGAGATAATAGGGTGAGTGGAGTTGGAGGTTGTAGAAAAATTGCATTCATCCACCACCTCTTGGCACAGATAAAGGTTCTGTGTGAATTACAGAAACATAGCAGATTAAACAACAACAAAAGGAAGATAAAGTGCCTTCACACACAGCCATGGAAAGGACTTTGGAGTGCCTAAGTCCTCTGGCAATGCCTAGAAGGGGGCAGTTCAAAGTCCTCCGAAGGTGGCAGAGAAGTTGGAGAGCTCAGTGTGAGGTAACTCAGTGTGTGAGAACGCAGGGGAACCGGGACAGAGACACAAACACGTGCTGAGAGAAAGATCTAGAAGAGGTACAGAAATCCTCCCAGCAAATAAGGCAGGCAGTTTTCTGTGGGAGCCCAAACCCAGCTTTCAGCAGAGGAAAACAAGGGCTGACAAAAACCTGGTGATCTGAAGGACCTGGACCCTTCTCACAAGACCTGTTAAAGTTCTACCTCTTGGATCAAGCCTGGCTCCAGCAGAAATCAGAAAAGACTTTTGAGATGATTGTATCAAACCGTGTCTAAACCCCTGTAATCCCTCTATCCCTCATGTAATCCTACTAGAAGAAAAATTAACTATTTAGAAATTGCAGTAAAAACTTGTGTAATTCCATAATTAACATAACTCGTCCCCTTCATTAACATGTCCAACCTCAGATACCTTTCAAATCGTGTTCTCGTGTTCAATAAACTATTCCAGTTCCCCCATACTGGAATCGTGTCTAATTTTTATTTTTCAGACCGCCACTGTTTTCTGTGCTTTTGGCCTTCCTAATCCACCCTGTTGAACTAGATGGGAAAATTGAGGGTAAATACACTTTTCAGTCTAATATCTCAGATCTGTACATAGATTTTCTCACCTGGATTTCTCCGTGCTGTAGTTTCAAATTGCTGTAGCTCTCAGAAAGCTCTGCTTATGCTGTGTGTTCTCCAGGACTGTGTATCAAATATTCTCTTCTTTCCATGCATGTTGTATCATTTCTTCACAGGACATCTGTTTTCTCTTGTCCAGCCAGCCTTGTTGGTAGTCTTTCAATCAGACCTAATTCTTTATAGTGCTTTTTAGTTGCCATTATATAAAAATGCCAATTTCTAGTTTTTATGTCACCGAAATCTACCACATCTTCTACAATTTAGAATAACTTATTTTTATTATCTGTGCTTCAACATAGATGTCAGTATTCCTAACACCAAATCCAGTAATGTAATAGCTTCTGTTTTCTGCAGTTGGATACATTAAGAGAATGCCTTGAGCTCCAAATACTCTATTGTGTACACAGACAAAATATAAAATAAAGAGATAAAACACAGAATCAATGATTTAAAGAGAAAATTTAAGAACTGCAATAATGGAACATGAAGACTTTCTCAGTCCTAAGCAGAAATAGACCTGAACATAAGGAAAAACTAAATTTCATGCTACCAAATTTTTGGCACATTGATGCCACAGTTTTACATGGACAGAGAAAGACTAAACATCTGATTTTCCTTTACACTCAGATTCAGAGTCCACTAAGCCTGATGCATTATACTGTCTGATTCCATCACAGCCTCAGAAGAATAACTGAGGTTTGAAATGGTGTATCTTAGAGAGACAATATTTAGAGAAACAGCAGACTTGAGGAAAAGAATTCTCATTGTGTTTTGTACAACAACAAAGAGCACTGTAGTTACCTATGTAACCAAGCCAAGATTTAAATATGCTTTTATGTACACAAATATATATATAAAGCATACACAAACATACTTGTTATAAAGTACCTGTGAGTGTATTTTAAATATGCTTTTTGTGACAAAGCAGAAAAGAAAAGCCTGTGACTCACATTTAGGCTGCAGAGCAGGTTTACATGCAAATCTCTCAAGTCATTCACAGGAGATGTTTATCTGCAGGCAGAAAGCAAACACCTCTCAATACTGATCTCACGTGATTGATATCTGAGTATCAGAACTCTGAGCTCTGAATCTTCAATAAATTGCTCATTCCACACATAATATGCTACTGTATCCATATGTGCCATGAACCCTTTTTGAATGCAGTGCTGCTCCTTTGATGTCAGGCTGTTTATCAACACCCTGCTCTCAGATCACAGGAGCCGTCAAACATCTCCCTGCTTGGTCTGAACTTGGAGTGCTCAAAGGAAACCACCATAAATCTCCCACACAGTAATTTGCAGCATTTTATCAGCACCCACTAGTCCCTGATGACACTGCAGTGCTCCACAGTCCTCCAAGCCTTGATCCATCCCGGGATTCCTGCTGGCAGCCCACCAGCAGCAATATATGGCCACAAACATTGCACTGGCCCCACCCCAGCAATATGTGGCCACATAAACATTGCTTATGGCCCATCCAAGAAAAGACAAGTGTAAGAAACCTACTTTTTCCTTCCTAACACTACACAGTGTCTCCTGACTTTGCCTGTGTTTCCTAGTTCTCCGTAGCTGCATTTTCCGAATCAAGATTCCAGTAAAAGTGTCAAATTGAATAATTCTATCTATTCTGTCAGGACCTGACAGAATGATTTTTATTGACTTGTTTTGTTTGCTTTGTCGTTTTTCACCTTCAGGAATGAGAAGCACAAACTAGGGAAGGTCACTTTTGTTTTATTTTGGACACCAGTAGTTCAAGAATGGAGATTAAAACGTAGAACAACAGCTGCAGTTCCTTTCACACCAAAGCATTTTGCCTGGGCTAAATTCTGACTACAGAGTGGTGAGTTCTCTTGTATTGGCTCTGCTAGTGCTGATTTGCTGCCTGCTCTTAGCCAAGCACAAACCTTGTGGGGTTAACAGTTTTCCTTTTGCCTTTCACCTGCATAAAACCCTTCTTTTACCCTCCAGGACTGACACTCATCGAAAAAAAACCATGCAAAGACGTATGTATATACTAAATTGAGCTGAAAGTAGATGGCCATGAAGCAGCAAAAGCTTTTTTGTGGCATAGATGTGTTTGGCCATTTTCCCTTTGCGTTGGTTGTGCCTCCTTTGTGTGCTAAACCACTTGCAAAAAGTTGTTCAGGGGTCTCTTCAACTGTTCTGTGCTAATGGAAAATTTATATAAATGTCAGGCTGATGTTTCCCACCTAAGCTGGGCTGAGTCTGGCGCTTACAGAGGTAAAAGCATAAAACAGCCAGGAAGTATTTATTTTCCTCTGAGAAATTTTTCTGTGGGTTGAACTTATGAAGAGATCCTGAGAGAATTCAGTGCATCTCCTGAACACATTTTTCCAAATATCCTTTCAAACAGGAAGTCACCACATACCTAGAGATGTGTCCACTTTCTGCAGCAAGGACTGTGCTGTCTTGACAGGATCAGTGCTGAGATCCAGCCTGGATCAGAAAAATGGCATTTTAGAAAAAAAAAAAAAACAACTTTAGAAGAATTTGTATATTATTGTTACACTCTTTCTTGGCAGCATCTAATAGCCCAAGATTTGTTCATAAAATACAGGACAGTCCCCCAGAGCTGATGAAGCAGCTGATGCTTATTCTAGTACAAACAAATTTTTACGTGGGGCATCATGAGGAGTTTAACTTTGAGTTCACTGAGGTTGAAGAGAATAGGAAAGAACAAGGGACAAACATCAAAACTGAGATAAACTAGATCAGGTTCTCTCATGTGTGAATGGAGGTAACTTCCTGAGAACCTCCAAATCTGTTTCATAGCATTAGCACTTCTTAAGTAGTTTTAGAATTCTTTGTTTCCACCTCACTTCAAAATATATCCCTGATGGAACATCATCTCAGGTAAACATTACCCTGATATCATCGGCCAAAAAAAGTCTTTCAACTAATCTTTTCCATTGGCAGCTGAACAATTTCTGTCCTGTTGGAAGGACAAACACTTCACCATGGCAGGTATTTTCAAAGCTAGGTCGAGACCTGACCTCAGTATCAGCAAACACAAGACACATTTGCAAACTAAATCGTGAAGGCAAAAATCAGTCTGCATCTCCACGTGCACAATTCACATTTTGATATTTAGAAACAAACTAAAAGTAATCACGAAAGTATGGGCAAAACACTTGCTCAAATGAAGAAAGTAATTTTTCTTCCAAATATTTACTCCTTACCTGATGTGTCAGTCCAAGTATTAAGTGCATAAACAACATATCTTATGTATCACCGGTAACATCACCTCCCATGTTAAAGCCAAAGTTCCCAACGTTGTGATAGATTTAAGGTCTTAATATATTCATCCCTTTTTTGTTTAAACAAGAGCTTGCAAGTTTCTGACATTTATTATTTTTGGCAAAACACAAAAGTTTATAAAGGTTTGTTATGTGCAGTGAATTAAAATGCAAATCTCCTTAGTACAATGAAGGCATTTTGTACAGAGGGTTGAAAATTTACCCAAACTACAAAAATAAGTGAATAAACGGTTGCATTCTCAACTATTCACTGACTTCTGCTCTTGTAATTTATTTTCCTCACTCACGGTATCACTAAAGGAGTCATTTACTGAAAGCTCATTTCATCAGGAAGCCCAAAACTATTAAGAAAGGGAGCAATTCCTTCCAGTGCTTTGAAAGACAACAGCTTGATGTGCTGTGTATACTGCCAGAATTTAAAGCTATTTAGTTTCTCTTTCAAAGGAAGATTGTGACAAAGCTGTCTCAGTGTAGCCCATCTTTTAATCACAAGTTTTAGTCATGATGAGATCGAATATTCCCGGGCTGTTTCACCTGACTGTATTTAATAGAAAATGCATCAGTCAGCCATGTCAGAAAAATGAGACTCCAGCTCCCCTTTGCAATATCAAATCATCTGGTAAGGCAAATAAAAACACAACACATCACAGCTTGCAGCTCCAGCTTCGGGTTGTAGAATAATTATGTGAAGTAATAAGTGGCGTATTTAAGTTTAGGATTGTTCCAGAAATAGCTGTTGCTGCAGACTGTAAGGAAATACTAAGAGAACAGGCCACTGACAGACCAGAGTGATTTTATTACTGTGATTTGGCATTACAGACTTGCATACCAATGAAATATGTCACTTAACACATATTACTATTTTCTTATGTGGAAACAGTCTCAGTTAATTTAAACTGCAGGTCAGCTCTGAATGGGGTCACAGTAAAAACTGCTTACCTTTCCACAGATTTATTTCTATCTCCAGGTACAGCTGATATTTCACACCATTAAATCCCTTCTTTTTCTCTCCTCATCCATTTTTCCTCTTAGAACAAGCACAGAACCAGTAGAGCAAGGAGTGTGTGAGCAGATGACTTGTCACCACAGCCACCAAACCTGTTCATATTGATCAGAGTAATCATATCATTATCCATGTTGGATTCACTAATGCTGAATGATGCAAAAGGAGAGAAGAACTGAGTTGGGCTCTCAGCCCTCCATTTGAATTTCCATCAAGGAAGCAAACAGTTCCACGAGCAGCAAAACTCCCAAAAGTGTGTCCCCGTGGATTTATGTCCCATGGTTGTCCAAAAGTGCAAATTCTCCTTGAGCTTCCTCAGTGATAAGAGAGCATTTCTGTGTGGATGCTCTGGCGTTGAAGAGCTGAGAATTTGGAGAAGTTTTGAACTTATAAAAGTGCAGCAGCACGTAATTACAAATTACAACATAGACCGGGGGCAGTCAAATATCCAACTAACTAGTTTGATGATTTCTTCATACATTTCAATAAATGTTAATTTCCTGCCAATAGTGTACCTGATTTTAATTTTCACACACAATAAAACACAGGGCAGTCAAAGGTAAAGTCATCTATATGATTTCCCAGTAATTAATGATAAGACTGATGTAATAATTGATTTTTTTAAAGCAATTCTGTTTAAGCTACAAGCATATGAAGCTTTTGTAATGAAGTATAAAAGCTCATAACTAATTCTTTTCCACAGAAACACAGAAAATAGGTCTACTTCAAGAATAAATTTTTAAGGAGATAAAAAAAAATTCAAGTAGTGCTGGTCCTCACAGAAAGCTGAACACACATATATATAATTTCAGCACCAAAAAAAAATTATTATACCAATCGTTCAGAAAAATAAATAGCACATTTTCATCAGGTGAACTACAAAAACTTCAGGGCAGATGTCAAAAAAAGCTGGTGATGACTGTGTTTAATTGAACTGTGGATCACTTTGGACATTTTTGTGCGTAAGATCAGCACAAAAACATTCTCCAACAGTTACTCAGACCAAAATGCCTCGGTGGATTTATTCCTGAGAGGTACCTGTGAAAGGGAGACTCTCACTTCGTGGATTCTGATGATGTGATAGGAGCTTTTGTGGGTTATTTCGTTTCCAATGCATTGCCACTGTTGGCACAATGAAACCAACTTTCTGCTCAAGTCTTCTTAGATCCTCCTGTTGCCTTCCCAAGAGCTTAAAAATAACTAGGCAACACTTTATATGTTTGAAGTAACATTTCTGTTGTTTATGAACATCAATAACAATATTAACTTAGAATTTCAAATAATATCTACGTCAAGGCATGTCTGTACATATTTTAATGTACAAAATTCACCTCACCAGTGTGAATGACTGAGAATGACACACATCCACACACAAACACGTGGACCTCAGACAAACAGGCAGAGTTTTTCTCCACAGCTAGAACACTGAAATGCAATAAATCCATTTGTAATCCTCCTCCAAGCACAAGAAAAGTTCCCCACAAATGCTGTCATTTGACCTTTTCAGAAAAGGTCACCCAAAGGCCATCGATCTCTCATTGGATTTCGATTACACACACTTGGAACCAGGGATCTTTACATTTGCTGCTCTCATTTATCACAGAATGTTGATTACAGCAAACATCCAAATTCTGACATTTCAAAGGTCAGTTTGCAATTTTTAAAAATTCCCCTCCATTATTCATTTGGCAGCCTGCTCTGCTCCCCAAGTAATCCATTAGAAACACTAGTTTACTTCCAGATCTAAACAATTGGTATCAGAAGCTCAGTTTTGAGTGGAATTAAAACCAGTAAAACTAAAGACAAATGGTTTTGCTCAAGATAAACATCTTTAAGTTCATATAAATGTAGAGATGGTTGGTTTTGGGTTTTTTTTGGAAGGGAGGGGAGGGTTGCTGTTGGTTCCACTAATTATATTCTAGATAAAGGGTGAGACACCAAATTTGAAAACAAGGGGTGTGTATAGTTTTAATTTCTGAGTTACTGCCTTGCCAGGTATAATGTCAGGAGCATCACAACTCCCCAGATTCCCTGAGGTCTTCAAGTTCATGCCTAGAAAACATGGCAGGCACGTCTAATCAGCTCCTACTGTTTCAACATTTCAGTGAAACACACTCTCTTTTTAAATGCTCATAAAATATATGTCTTCTCCCATACATTTTAGTCATTTGAACGCTAATAAACGTTATGGATTACTTGTCATTACACATAAATAAAGAATTTGTCCTAAATCTTGATTTGGTGTTCTGTTGCAATAATAAAGCGAAATAAATTTTCATAGTTTTGAGCACTAATGTGATGCTCAGTTTCTCAGGAAAGGGGAACACTCAGCTGTGATTTGTTTATTTTTTCCTGACACGGGAAGGTACTTTGCTTTCCTTACCAGAGGTTGTTCTGGAATCTTGATAGGAATGTGTTTCTAATAGAGCTGGAAAATCCCACAGATGTACAGTTTCATATACACATATACTGGGACGACCTGGAAAAGGCTATTAGAACAGGAAGGGGGTTTTATATTCAATATCAACTATTTGGTGTGTGTAAATACCCTTAAGTACATTTGCAAGACCACCTCAAAATGCAGACCATGGGTATGCTCAGGAGTGGTATCATGACTTTTTGTGCAGGAAACAATTTCTACATCAGCATTTTGTGCTGGCTGCCACTCTGAGAGCCATTATTTGATGGCAAACCACACAGCTGAGGTCCAGAATCACTAAAATATTAAATGTGATTTTAATGCCATAGAAGACAGTAAAGACCATGAAGTGCCATGACCAAAAGGTGTAGAAACAGCTCCTGCTGAGCATCAATGGACTCGCAGATACAGGATCAGGATTGTGATGTGCCCATATAGCTCATCTACTACAAGGCATGGAATAAATCTCCCTGCATTAGTAAATTCCTAAATGGTAAATATCGAAATTAAATGGAAGAAAAAACCCCCCAAAACCACGTGCTTTTTATTCCCACAGCCCAAAACTCGTTTGACTTCTATTTTCTGAAGAGCTACAGCACATCAGATGGCTGCTCTTGTTAAAACCAAGAGTTGAATCCCTCAGGCCCTTCAGATTTGAGAAATGGAAGAAAACACTTCTAAATTACTTCCTTCCCTAGCATTTCTAGGCCCTACTCTGATTATGGGTTTTCATTTTCCTGCTTCTAATTCAAATGAAAGAAGGGAGAATTCTAAGCCACAGCTGGCAGGATATCATACTCCATTTCATTAGTTTTTTTAATAGAGATCAATAATATTCTCTCCTGTTTTGTTGGGATATCACACTTCTTTATGCATCATGAGAAGCACTTTTGCTGGACTAAATTCCAACTAGTGCCATACGATCATCCAGGAAGAGCTATTAGGAATTCTTCTGTTTCTCCACACTTATTTCTCTGTTGTGGATAAAAAGAAAGAAATTAAAGAAAAAATTTTGAAAGAAGTTACATTTTCCACTTGTAGCTCACATTTTATCCACGCAGATTATCCAGGGTGTACTTTACAGGTAATATTTTCTCAATCCTCGTTCTAAAGTATTTGGGATTTTGTAGTGTTTGCAGTGTTGCTTAGACTGTTTATATTGTTAAGATTAACACCAAAGTCAGGCAAACACCAATGAGCTATACCTTCATTACTGTGCACATTTGAGCAGTGAATTTATTCAGAGCATTACAGCTCTTCTTTATGCACTAGACTGAGTAGCCTGAACTTACTAGCACCACTTTGATACTTCATGAAAAGTTAACTTTAGAATTGAATGTCTGAACTTATTTGCCATGTTAAATGTAATTGAGCAACGGGAACATTTCCTACATCACATATTCTAAGGAGGACTGCAAGTGCAAACTACCTGAAGGGGCTGTTTAGTACTCACCACAGCAGCATAACATATTTCTTTTTATGGTCCTGAACTCAGTCCACTTCATAAAGTGCATTAATTTGTGCTGTAGTCATATCAACCACCTCGCACTGCATTCCACGTGAAAACTGTTGTTGTTGGCTGAGTAATATTTTCTTTTATGTACTGAGCTGGTTTGGAGGTGTTTTCGTTCACGTGTTTGATCACAAATATCTACATCAGGGTGAGTTCTCTGGCCCAGCTCATCTCAGAAGATGTATTACAGACTAAAGCAGAACAGACACCCCAGTGTCAGCTAGGAGGGAGGGAGAGGAAAGCACACAGTGCTGCAAAAACAATGAAGTGCAGCAAAACTGCCATGCTGTCCGAGCTACCTGATCTCACCATTATCAGTTCCATCTCACCATTACCACAATTAACTGAGTTAGGACAATTTTAAAGCCATGATGTACTTCCAAGATGCACAGCTGTAAGATACAACCAACTGCAGATGGGGCAAAAATCTCAGTTCACCAAGAAGATGCAGCACAGGTCTCAGCTGAAGTATAAGTCATTCCCAGTATAAAGCTCAAGTCTGAGTTCAACTGAGCAGTGCAATGTCTGAAACCAGACCTAATTTCTGAAAGTCTAAATTACCTCCATTTCTCTCTGCTACAGAATTGGGCAGTGAAATTCGCTACACTGAACACTGACTGTACAAAAAGACATATATTCTTATTCAGTGGGGTGTCCCCCATTTATCTAATCAGAATAGAATTTATGGTGATCTATGAAAACCATATTTTATGGAAGCACCTAAGGTCCACTGAGATAATATCCTCAAGAAGGAGGAATGGGCTAGACCCTCAGGAACATAATTTATTTTTAGTATTTTCAAAGCCCTTACTGGTCTAATAAAATCCCTGTGTTTAAGCATATATATAAATGTAGATACTTCAGTAAGGTTCTTCACAATCCATGATGGCCCAAAGCTCTCAGGAAACCTTCAGTCCCTGATACAGGCAGAGAATTTGGACTAATGCTATCACAAAAAGGAATTCACCATGAACTATTCAGTACTGTCAAAACTGCTGGCAGTTTATAAACAAATCCCATATATTGTAATCACAGGGTTGTTTTGTTTTGAAAAAAGGTCTAACTCCAAGTGCATTCCCTTCACAACACCATGTAGCTGAAGTAGCACAACAAAATATGCCCTCTTAGAGGAGGAAAATGGTTGTCATTTCTAAAATCCCTATTTGTCATAAATTAAGTCCTCATAAGAACTTTCTGACCAGGAATCATATGCTTAAAATCCATTCTTCACAGCCAGAAGGCTGCATACAATCCTCTAATTGCATTCAAGTACTGCCTCAGGACATGACAGGTGTAGGCAGGAGTTGTATATTCAGCAGAACTCCTGTGTGTGCTTTGCTTCAGTTCAGAAATTATTCTTTTGTTAATTTGAGAATATGAACTTCTTGAACTGGTTCAACATTCAACAAGCATTCCTGAGGCTGGTACCTGCACCCACCACCCTCCTCCACTGCTCTGTGCTCAGCAGAGAACCCACATTTAACAGAACCTGCCAACCATCAGTTTAACCAAGATGTTTGCACTGTTTGTACCAGTGAACACTCAGTGTCAGGATGAGATAAAACACTTAAGAGACTGTTGTGCAGGAGATTCTTTCCCAACTCTGAAAGGAGGCAGATTAAAAGGCAGAGCATGTCTCGAACTCAAGCGCTGCGTGACTGCGCTTTATCCGTCGTCCTCTCCTTGTGCATCTTCTCTCACAGCTTTTCATCTCGTGCAGCAGACAGAAAAAGCTTCGGGGAAAAAAGAGATTCAAGCTGAGGCCAAAGGTGGCTGAGCTTTGAAAGATGAGAAGATTTTGGTTCCAGTAGGGTAATTCCAAAATTGCCTTTAATGGATCTATTATTTCAGAATTTAGGTACCTTAAGACACGGGGGACGCCGATGGACTTCTTTGAACTTCAGGGTGGTGTTTGAATCTGTGCTGGAAACTTTTTTGATAACAGAACCTATCTTCCCTCCTACATCTTATTAAATGAGAAACATTGTCAGAATTACTTCTCAGTGATCCTTAGGATTACTTCAATAAAATTTTAAGTTCTTAGGCACCAGGAGCCCAAGTGTTAATTCAGCTGACTGTTGCTCACTGGGTGACTTGATATCAGCATCTAACCAGGAAAATCACAATTGTTCTGTCACTGAGACAGGGTTTACTTCTAAAAGGCCAGCAAGAGTTTCATACCCAGCATACCCAATTTCAGAAAGGAGAGACTACAAAGGAAAAGATCAGATTGTGCACCAAGACAAGGTTGCCTACAAGATTCATAAGCTTTATGTCTTTGTTAAGTGAGAGGACAAGATTAAGGAACTCCAGCACAGAAAATTACATGATCACGCAGCACCATCATAAGATTACAGACTTGCAGGTTTGCAGCAGGACCTGTGCTTCATGTCTGCCCCTTGATACCAGTGCCAATTTGAAAAGAGAGCTGTGAAAGATTGCTTAACAGCAGGTTAATCTCATGTATTCTTAGGCAGCCTGCTATTGTAAAGGAACAGCAGCAGGCCTGAAGTCAGAAGTGTACATTAAATTGCCTGCTTTTTATAAATTTTGCGTATTTTTTTCTTCTGGCTGGAGAGTGTGTTATTTCTGGTGGTTCAGCCTTGTTACACTCTTCACTGAATGCTGAATTCTGTATTCAGATACCCCACGAACAAGGAGTGCTGTGCACTTCCATCACAAGGCCATCCCTGATACAAGGTGTCTATATACTTTGGCTCTTGATTCTATTAAAGTTGATAATAAACAACCCTCTTTAACAGCCCCTCACGGTGGGAAGAAAATTACTGAGCTGGGCAGAGCTGTTTTTGGGAGCTGGTGTGTGTTCTCCAGCCAGCAGTGCTGAGCACAGCATCTCCTGCCTGGGCAGCTCTTGACCATTTCAAGGGTACCCAGGGGCTGCAGCACCACCGTGTTCCATTTTCACTCCAATTATTGACACCAGAACAGATTCATGTTGCAGCACTTGCTGTTCTCACAGCCTTTGTCTGAAAAAAATCAAGGCTCAAGAGCAGAGCATGGCATTTGTCAGGAAATTGGTAGAAAGGCAGCGTACTTTCAGCTTTTGCCATATTTTGTAGTTTGAGTCTCATCAGTTTTGAGGTTTGGGGGTTCTTTTTTTAAGGCTACAAAGAGCAGAGAAACGGTAACCAGAAAAAAATAAAGATTTCACATCATGAAATACCTTGTGTGTGAATGTATTACATTGGTCACAAACAGAAGGATTGCTCCAGTAGACAGTGGGGATAAATGAACCACAGTATTTTTCTCATGTCTAACAATTTTCTCCCTAATCACCTTCCTTAGGGAGGAAGCTTCACCAAAATTAAACCTATTCTGTTATCACAGAATCTGACTCTAAGACTGTAGTGTACATTCAGGAGTCCTTCCTCAGTCCTTACATGCTGCCAAGCCAAGATAGGAATGTAGTCCACTAGCTTTATGAATCAGTAGTACAGTAAAGACCAAGGTACAGTTGGTACTAACATTCAAAATTAATAGCTAGTATATTTTTAAGCAATTTATGCTATAGTCATCCAGGAAAAAAATAATTAAAATTTACTCAGATTTATACCCTGAATGAACCAAACTGTTGAAGAGCAGAGGAGAGCGAGTTGCTCGTGGACCAAGACCACGCAGGCAAACTTCAGAAAGAAATGAGAGGCATTCATTCATACAGAGGGGGATTCAGGACAGAAAGATGGACAAGGGCTTGGGACACTGACACTGGAGCAAGTAGAGATCGATATGGCACTGATGGGACCAAATTCTAAGAGGGCACACAGTAGCAGCAGCCAAAATGAAATCCTCTGTAGGATGGTCAGAGTAGCCAGTGGGCTCGTTCGTGCACTTGAATTTTAATTGCATTGCAGGAACTGTTGCTGACTGGCACGAAACATTTGCTCCTGTGGATTGCCAGGGTGAAAGAGCAAGAAGCTGGCAACATTTCTGTTTCTCCATTTGATCAGAAAAACCCATCAGGGTCTCTAAAACCCAAAGCTCCCATTTTACAGGAGCCAATGTAAAATCCTTACACCAGCTTACCTGGAATCCACAAAAGTGACTGCACCTCCCTTCACCTTTTCTTAGTCATTCCCATTGCTTGCTTATCTGTTACTGTACATATTATTGTTTTCTTTCTTCGCTGGCTCTCAGAATAAGCAAGAGTGTATGGCAGCCTTCAAATATATTTGCTTTCAAAGTAACCTTGAAGAGGGGGGAGAAGAAAAAAAAAAGTCACTGACATTTTACGGACAAAGACACTTTTAAAACTTTTTACAGTAGTTTGCACTGAGTTTACCGAATCCACTCTTTCATGTGATTGACTCATTATTCCCCATCAGTTCCATCAGTGAGAATGATTTCCAATATTTTTCAGAAAAAAAATACAATGTCGGTGGGGCGCAGTCAAACACAATGGCTGTGAGGAGCTCAATACAGTGAATTACTCTTGCACAATTCTCTTTGCCCTGCAAAGAGACATTTTGCAGCATCAATTAAGTTCAGCAAACATTTCGTTTAAAGTCAAGAGCTGGAAGAATAATGAATTTCTTTGAAGTATGATGACAGCACAGGTAACAGAGCAACTAGAAAGAGAAAAATGGTCTGGAAAACTCATTTACTTAAGAAATTCTATCAGGTGACCTTTTATTAGATGTGATCTTGTGAGAGCTATCACTATATGAATTCATCATTCTGCAAGCAATTCCTCATTTGAATAAGGACTATTTGCAGCAAATTATTGCACTGGGCTCAGCAACCCCCTAGAAAGGGTCAGTGAGAACAGAAATGATAAATACAATGGACAAGTGCAGAGTCCTCATGCCCAGTGAATTTCACACCCTATCTATATTTACTGTTAATTCACTGCAAAAGGAAATATTTGAATGCTAATGGATTTGCACTGTGAATCTTTAGTGGTTTTCGGTTTTTCATTTTGTACAAAGACACCAAATACATTAATAAATTGTAGAGATATATAATCACGTATTTCTGGTTCTTACAGGTGTCAGAGGACTCTCAAACAAGGATTTGTATGAGGGGCATTGATGTACAGCTTCCCAAGAAAACTTACTGTGGGAGATGATGGAGATGGTAACAAATGTGGATGCACAAGGTTGGCACTGGCACTCTGCAGCAGATGGAAGGAACAGCACAGAGATATGCAAAGGAACAAAGGTGGGGAAACTGGGAAGAAAATCAAGGGGAAATCATGAGCTGAAGAGAGAAGGCACGGTAGCAACAAAGAATAATTGGATGCAATGATACAAAATGGATGTCCTGGAGTCACTGGGGAACAAAAGCACCTGGTAACAGTGCAACAGAAATACTTTTTTATATTGCAAAAATATACCTTCTTGCAGTCATTTCCTTGCAGGTTTTCAGCATGTTATGTTGCAAGGTATGCAGATATTTCTTCTGGGATTTCACTGCAGCTCTCAGTAGCCTCACAATGAAATTATTTTCTCTCCACAGTAGCATCATTCAGTGACTGTGCCAACGACTTCAGCCGAAAACAGTTCTCCAGACACTGCCAAATCCAAAATGCTGTAGTCAATAAAGGATGAAACCAACTAGCACTGATTTATTTCTCCAAGGAAAATCAAAAGGCTTCCTAAAGAATGTGCCAACTTTTGAGAAAAATAAATTTCCATTGTTCAAAACAATTGCACATTGTAAACTTATCTTTTTCCTGATCAGTTTATATCTTTTTGACAGTAAATCATAGTCATTAACAAGTATTATTAAAAAAAATAATAATTTAAACCTTTGAGCATGTGTTTATAATACAGCATATACAGATAGATAAAAATAATATTTGCTCTTGTTTTTAATTTTCAGATTACAGACTATTTGGTAAAAGAAAACATTATTAGTACTGTGGACCTTCTTGCTTTGCAGCTTGAGGGATATTTTCATCCCATGTGTCTTTCTGGGAAACTATGTGTTAAACCTTTTTTTATTTGGCTTTTCTGAGGGGAAGGAGACAGTGAAGAAATTTTGCTCCAACAGAAATAAAGGTACTTTTGAAATAGTCTTAAGTGAGATGAATCTTAGTTTCATGGAGGTGCAGTATTGATTTCCTATATTTACAATTCAGTCTCCTTTCTAAACATCATGATGGTATTTTGCCATTAATCCCCAGTTCAACTGTATGACTGTCTAAATTACATCATATCACTAATGATCTTCCACCCCATTCCAGGATTTTCTACATAAAATAAAGTAATTTGGTTTGACTTTACTAGAAGCATCTGCAGATCCAGATATTATTATCATCATCATCACAATCATTATCATCATTATCATTAATTGATTTAAATGTTTAAGAATAGGTTTATTTCTATATATTATATATTCACACTTAGCTATGTGTCTTTTTCAGCATTCAAATGAAAGTCCAAGTGGCAGATCATTTATCCTGCAAACTCATCCAGACCAGTTTTCTGACTCCAACAGCACCCAACCTATTGGCCACAACCAACAGTGGCAAACTATTCATTAATGGACTAATAACTCAGGCACCACCCTTGAAAGAACCTCCTGCAGACAGCTTTATATAACATCACTGCCCTGATATAAAAAGAACAAAATTACTCTGATGTTTGAAAGAAAATGCTATTGAAACATATATCAAACCAATCCATATCCCACCAGGAACCTGTGAAAAATCCAAGTGTCCAAATCCTGATCCAGATCCTGTGACAGTCTGTGTATCCCAGACAGTCAATATCCATCAAATTCACAGTTAGGGTACCCAGGGACAGCAACTCGGGTTTGAGGGTACATAGATGAGAAATAAAGTAATTAAATACTAAGAGTGGTCAGAAACGCTTCATTTCCTAAAGCTGAGGTTTTAGGGACTTGAAAACTGAACTTGAAAACTCAGGAAAGTTTGGATTAATATTCAGATCTGCCTTACCAAAAAAAAAACCCCTGAATATATATATATATATATATACACACACACACACACACATCTTACAGCTTCTTGAACCAAAAGGCAGAGTGTTGAATCCTACAATCATATGGGCCAGCACTGTTATTCCAGCCAGTGGAATAAGTCCCAGGCATAAGCTCACTCTTTGGCTACAGTTTCCATTAATAAAAGTGCTCCCAGTGCAGCTGCCAGAGTGAACAGAGTGTTCAGAGCTGTTAATAAATATGCTGAATTAGAAAATGTCTCTATACGAACAATGCATCTGAGCAAGCCAGATTAGAGGATTAAGTTTCCCACTGCAGCAGTTCATATTATGGTGACACAGAAATGTCAAGGATAACAGAAGTTACTGCTGAGGCATTTAAAAAACTGAAATTAAAAACCCACGACTTTAGAGCAAAAAAAAAAAAAAAAGAAAAAAGAAAAAAAAAGAAAGATTCACAAATCAAATTAAGCAAGACACTGCAGAAGTAAATAAATCCTGAATAAAAATTATTCAGTTGCTTTGAAAAAAACTCATTAAAAGGTCAGGTCTCAGACAATTCCATGTGACACCCCAAACCAGGGGATCCATTTTCTAACCTGCAGAAAGGGGCATTTAGGGTGAATTTGATCAATTCACCTCTTAGTAATTCAAAGCTTTCTGGAAGTATACTTGCATCTAGCAAAAGCTCCAGACTGTCTCTTTATGAGAAAACTGGTGATTCTTCTTGCTTTCAAAAGCCTGAAGGTGGGGTGGGGGGTCTTCCTCAGAGAGAAGATCCTCATGTAAAACCAACTACATTGTCTAAACACAGAACCATCTTGCTTTAAAGCCTTATCTCATTTCCTAAAACTATGCTCCTGTCTGGTTTTGCTGTCTTTACCATAAAACCAGTACTTGTTCCACCTTGCAATTATTTTTAGTAATAACTGCACAATAAATTGGACATTAAATAACCACATCAGCAGTAGAGAAGCCTCTTGGTTTTCCAGTGTCCCCTGTATCACGGAAAGAAAATCTTGCATGTGTTATTCTCCTTGCTGGTAGTCTCAAGCTTGGAGCTGGAGGAGCAGGGAGAAACACTTGTGACCTTCAGGACTCAACAAATACTCCACATCAAACCCAGAGAAAAGGCAAATTTGCTGCTGGTGTGAAAAAGTGGATGAAAAATTGCAGTTAATGGAGTTGGTCCCTCCTAAATCGGTCCCTTTGCACTTATGAATGTTATTCTGTCAGGGAAAAGAATGAACTTTCTTCTGCAGTAGATTAAGAGCTGCCTGATACCTTCTCTAGGGTCAAGTGTTTCACTTCTGTCTGTATGGGCAAGTTGCAAAGAGCCTTTCATTTTAAATGCATCTGTGCACCACCGACCCGGGCTGGGTGCTTGTCTTGCCAGCTAAAGGGTTCTGGCACCCTCTCTCAGGAGCCTCCCTCCAAAATTCAGAGTACAGCTCCAAAACTGAGGTTTTGCCATCAATATTTCGCATTACTTTTGGGAATTACATCCCTCAAGAAAATAAAAGGTAAATATAGCCTCTATCACCTTCTGCAATGAAGTCAAGTGACACAAATACTTTCTGCCATCTTTTTTTGCACATAAATAAACAGACTGGAGTTCGCAGCTGGTTCCAGTTCTCCTTTGAAACAGGCAGCGACTGAGACCCACCAGCTGTAGTTCTTCCAGACCTCTGCACTGTGCCTTCTTCTGTGTTGGTCAGTCAGCACCTGCTATTAAAGGTAAAGAATTACACAAGAGGTTGTTTTTGTCAAAGCCTGAAAAGGAACCAACAGGAAAATTAGCATTTGTCCCTTGAACTGATGTCTCTGACCTCCCTTGGTCTTTTTGCTTATTTGTCTTTATCATTATAGAGTATGTGTAGCATCAGATAAGAAAGGGGAGAAGGGAGGTGACAAAAGTTGAAACTTTTGCAAGAAAATCCAATAAACAGGCATTTAGAATGCAGACATTTCTGAGCCACCTTTGCTGAGCACCATTAAATTCACCTTTATGCTGCAAATCCACCATACCAAACCAGCTGAGACATGCCAGCAAACTGAACCTCAACAGTCCCTGTCAACATACCCAAGCCTCTGAAACCTGGCCTAGTGACTGTTATTTATGTTTTAAATCTTTGACAGACATAAACCAAACCCACTCCATGCAATATATGCAAATGTGCTATCAAATACTGATGCCTTTGAGATTTCAAAGCACTTATTTTCTTGTGCTGTTTTCCACATAATCTAGCCTCAAATAAAGGCATCAGTAATTTTGACTTGATTACACTATAATTATTTAAATATCTTTAATTTCATACACTGGACTAATTCCCATATCCGTTGTTATCATTAAAAGAGATTGTTATAGATAACAGATCTCATGTATTCCCCCTAATTGAAAAATGCAGTTCTTAAACAATAACAGTTCTGACAGAAACAACAATCCTGTTTAAAGGCTACTTTGGCAACACAGCTGGAATTATTGCAAACAAACCGTGGCAAGTCACCACAACCAGAGCTGAAGGACAAACTGCTGACAGTTAACTTGGTCCTTTTTGCATGGTTTCTGATTCTTCACCATGACCCAACAGACAATGCTGGGACTTTGTCAGGGAGCCCCCAACACTTAGTATTTATAAAACTGTATAAAATCCAGGTTGCATCCCAAGTAAATTCAGTGTAGTTGTCTTGTATGGAAGACTCTCCAGAACCAGGACCCCTAGCTGGACCTTCTAGCAGCTGGTGGCACCCAACACAGCCCTGGGTGGTGGTGCAGCATCAGAATCACAGAATGGGTCAGGTTGGAGGGGACCACAGTGGGTCATCTGCTCCAACCTCCCTGCTCAAGCAGGGTCATCCCAGGGCACATGGCATAGGATTGCATCCAGATGATTCCACAATATTTCCAGTGAGGGAGACTCCACACCCTCTCTGGGCAGCCTGACCCTGTGCTCGGTCACCCTCACAGCAAAGAAGTTCTTCCTCCTGTTCAGGTGGAACTTCCTGGGCATCAGTTCCTGCCTGTTACCTCTTGTCCTGTTGCCCAGCACCACCGAGCAAAGCCTGGTCCATCCCCTGACACCCCTGAAGGTACTGATGGACATCAATGAGGTTTCCTCTCAGTTGTCTCTTCTCAAGGCTGAAGAGGCCCAGCTCCCTCAGCCTCTCCTTGTTAGAGAGATGCTCCAGTCCCTTAATCATCTCCAGAGCCCTTCACTGGACCCACCCCGGGAGCCCCATGTCTCTCCTGTCCTGGGGAGCCCAGAATTGGACACAGCACTGCAGATGCACCTCCCTGGGGCTGAGTAGATGGGCAGGATCATCTCCCTCGACCTGCTGGCAACTCTTTTCCTAATGCAATGCAATCATCTTCTCTATTAAAAGGTGTGCTTTCCCCAAATGACCTTTCTCATTGGCAGAGTCTTGCTGGATATGGAAAGTCAGGAGGGGTAGAACAATTCACTAGAAGAAAAGTGCAATAGGACAAAGACAGGAGTTGCTTATTCCCAGATCTCCCTTAAAATTGCAAAGAGAACCAAGAGGGAAAATATCAGACAAAAAGAGTCCATGGAAAATATAAGAGAATTGTGAGAAATTGTTAAAAATGGAGATTGAGACAATAGAAGAAGTTGTAGAAAATGAGAGAAGAAAATAAAGAAAGGGGAATGTTAACTGTGAGAAAAGGAACCACTGCTGAGGAGAGGAAAACCAAACAATAGTCACACATAAGAGTGTACAGATGCATGAATTTCATATTTGCCAAACACCAACACAGCTCTGAGGAAGAGGTTCAGGCGCCATGTACCAGAATAAAAGAGAGGGTGGAAATATCAGATGCAATGAAGAACAGTGTGAATATAGAGTGGCATTAAGATTGAAAGCTCTTCAGGGTAGGATTACCTTTTTATTGTGTGCTTTTGCAGAAGTCAGGAGGATTTTTAGCATAACTCTTTTCTCCAAGTGTTACTTCAGTACAAATAATTAATAACAATAACAGTCAAAATAATTCATAAGACTAATGACTTTACAAATGATCTTGTGCAGTTCTCAAGGGTAAGTGCTCCTTTCCCTCAATTCACTACCCAAAATTCACCAGTGAATGTAGCTGTCCCTTGACAGCTCATCTTATCTTTCTCCTTCCCTTATTTCAGCTTGAATTATGGACCAATTAATATACTTTCTACCTCATAAGCGGAGCCACAGCTAGCTCCCTGCTGGAGCTGACTGCATGTTGTGCTGAATTTGTAATGAACACCCTTCTGCTGGCACTCAGCACTGCTTTTTCCAAGCCAAGCATTTTGGATAGGTAAATAACAAATGCTGGATTTGTCAGATCTCTGGAACATTGGCATTTTACCATGGATATCACAGTGTCTGATTACCACACCACAGCGTTAATATCTCTTTTTAAACGTATGCTCTCAAGAAAATGAGTTCCACTACAATTGCATTTGATCATTAACTTATACTTACAAGTATGGACCAGTTCCAGCACAGCCTACTCACTCTTCCTTCATGCTGATGTTCTTCCCTTCCAACAAACACATTGGGCTGATTTTTTAGCAAGAACAAAAACAACACAGAGAATGAAGTCCCAGAGAGCATTATCTGGCCTGGCTGCAGACACGAGCCGTGCTCTGGGCTGTCTGGATGTGAATCTACTCTGGCCTGGAAGTGGATTTCAGGACATGCCAACAGTCCTACCTTCATCAGACCTCCAGTGTCTGCAGTGGTGCACCAAGGTCCACCTGGGAGCACTGCTTTCCTGGCAGTGAGCTGTCAGTGGAACAAGGGAATGAGCCCAGACATCAGCTATCCACAGCATTTGTCTGTGTTTTAGCTATCCAAAAACACTGCACGCTGTGAGAAAAGGGAGACTTGGATAGCTTTAGTGCTGGAAGCCTTTTGTTATCCTTCTGCAAGCTCCTTCCAGTTTCTTGCTCTCTTGATTTCTAAGTGAAATATTCTTCAGGTGCAATTTCTCAGAAGAAAAAAGTCAAATCACCAAACACCAGAGCATATCATCACCTCCCCTCACAGCCCTTTTGAAGTAAAGTAAGTGGACTAGCAAGTATTTCTCTGTTGAACTGTCTTCCTGAAAGCCAGTTGTCAGATAGCACTGTTGTAGTTCATCAGTGCAATTTTCATTTCTGTAGATGAAACAATTGTCATTGAAATAGAATCAATGCAGATTAAAAGGCAAGCAGGCTGATCTTCTCCAGGATCCTTCTCCATCCTCCTCTGTTGCTACCTATTGTCTAAGATGGAAGGTTCAAGGAGAAAAATGGAAGGCAGTGGACATTCCCATTTCCAAAATAAGTTACTTTGGCTGCCTGTGCATTTTGCAACATTGCAACCTCTCAATTCTTGAAAAACTGGTGGACATATTTTAAGAGAATCAGGGAAGAAAAATTAATTCATGTCACCTTTGTACTGGTCTGCTACTATTCCACCTTTTCCCTAACTGTGACACAAGCACATAGACACTGTAGAGGGTTTGGGGTTTTTTTTTTGGCAGAGGTAGAAGAGGGTCTGATATTTCACCAACTCTGTTTATCAGCAGAAGCAGAAGCAGTAGATGGGCCATCCATCTGTAAATAGAGCTTCCTTCATAGGAGTGACATAGGAGTGACTTGAAGAGATTTAAAGGAATGTCACTGTGCTGAAGGTCTGTTGCCACCTCCACAGTTCTGAGGCCACTGCTACCACAAGAGGGTTTTGGAACTCAGTGCACATGCTTTTAAGTCACAGGCTCATTGTTTTTAAGTAAACCCTCACCACTATCTCTAATGAATGCATTTTTGTGCTAGCAGTAGCTTCACTGCAATAATATTAAGTCATACTAGTGTGCAAACTGATCCTGTCTCAGCATATTTGAATGAGCAAGGCTCCCCTGTAATTGCAGTTTTGTTATAAATCTAATAAATAATAATGCAACATGAAATTACATTTGCTCTTTACACTGTCACATCACATCAAATTTATATGGAGTCATTTGTCTGCTCTCAAATGAAAGGACCCATCAAGCTGCTCTCCAGTTTTTCCCTTCTGTGCTTCTAAGTAGTATTCCCTAATACTGTTGGGAAAGCTAAAAATGAGCTGGGGGGGGATGAGGAGCGTGTTGCCTAGGAGGCAAAATACCCTCAGTGTTCACAAAAATAAGTCAAAACAACAAATCTGCATCGACTTTCCTTAAATAACAGCAGGCACACAATGACAGGCAGCACTGTGTGCTCACAGAGACAGCTGGGCCTTGGTGGAAATAGGAGGGGAAAGAGGCAAAGACCGAGATCAGCGTCCTTGAGCTCTGACACAGTTCGTTTTGTACGTGGTGAACATCTCTAAACAGCTCCCACAGTGCGGGACACGGGTTTAGACAATCCTATGATAGAAAAATACATCAAGAGAAACACAATTTGTAGCAGTTCCTGGCAGTACTAACACGAGTTGGTACCACTTCTATCCAGCAAGTAACGTAGAGCTGAGCCAGACTGACACTTGAAGGAGAACAGATCAGTTTGAGGAACGTTCTTAGCTGGATCTGCTTCCTCACTTTGAAAACTACCTTCTGATGCAAACCTCCAGTGCATGATTGATCTGACACGGGGTCCCAGACGTCCTTGACAGCCTCCCATATCTCCTGTAGGCAGTGAACAGCCCGTGTCTGCTCTTCAGCCGTTCAGCAATTAACAATTCATTTTTATCATGCAATATTAACAGTTGTAATAACAAAAGCAACTCAAGCAGCAGCAACGTGAATAACAACAGAGGGAAAAGCAAAAACTGCAACACTCAGTAGACAATTCAAAGGAGCTGTTTGCTTCAGAAAAGTGGGAGGTGGTTATTCAGGGATGAAAAGAGGGATAAGGAAGTGGAAAGGCTGGGGCCAGGAGAGCTGCCTCCCCACATCAGTTTTGAGCTGAGAAGATGCAAGTGGTTTGATTTCTTTGAAATCAAACACCAAGACACATTTACATTCAAGGCCAAGACAGGGGCATGGACCAACCCTGCAGCTCCACATACACATCACATCACCCATCCATGGTAAAGCACCACCACCTTCACACAGCCCCTGGGGCTGCCTCACTGGCACAGAGGTTGCTGAAGGGACCTGCTGGGGAAAACACAGCAGGAAAAAAAGTGCTTGGCCAGTTGGCTCACTCAATAGGATCACCTGCCTGTCCAAAGAAGGGCAACAGAGCTGGTGAAGGGCCTGGAGCACAAGTCTGATGAAGAGCAGCAGAGGGAGTGGGGGGTGGTTATCCTGGAGAAGAGGGACTCGAGGGGACCTCATCACTCTTTACAACTGCCTGAAAGGAGGGTGTAGGGAGGAGGAGGTTGGTCTCTTTTCCCAGTTAACAAGCAATAGGACAAGAGGATGCAGTCTCAAGTTACACCAGGGATGTTTAGACTGGATACTGGGAAGAATTTTTTCACTGAAAAAGTGGTCAGGCATTGGAACAGGCTGCCCAGGGAGGTGGTGGAGTGGCCGTCCCTGAAAGTGTTCAAAAACATCTGAATGTGGCACCTGGGGACATGGTTTAGTGGTGGCCTTGGCAGGGCTGGGTTAACAGTTGGACTCAAGGACCTTAGAGGTCTCTTCCACTATTTTGATTCTATAATTCCATCATTATGTTCTATGACCCTTAAGCAAAAATCACAGGAAGGAAGGGACTGAACGTGCAACAGATGGTCACAAAGGCTTCACTTACCCTGGTTTCCAATGCAACTACATTAACATTTTCCTTTCTGAGTCTGGCAAAGATTTTAATACACTATTGATTAGGCAGGATGTTTGTGGTAGTTATCTCTTCAGGCTGAAACAGCCTGTGGGAAGCAGTGATTGACCCTCCTCCAAACCAAGAAATGCCAGCAACAGGTGACATCAACACCTCAGTGGAACAAAAGGCACAAATACAGGGGGCTAATTGTTACCTGTAGATACACTTATAGGATCACTGCAGGTACAGAAGTGCCCTTTTTCAAAGTACACAGATGTCCAATTCCCTCAGCCCACTACAGAGCTCTGCAGGCATTCTTGCCTTCTTTCACATCCTGAACTGCTGCTGGAAATTATCCATGCAGGCCAAACTGAACACAAGTGACCTGCACTGCGGGTAAGGGAGGTGAAAGGCACCTTTGAGGGGAAAAAGTTTAACTGATTGGTTAAATCAGTCGACTTAAATACCCATCTATAAAGATTCCGTGATTTAATCCTGTTGATATTTGCATGGTGATAGGTGGGGTTTAAGCTTCAATCTGCCTGATTTAAAGTGAATAAATGGGATGATAAATCTTCAAAAATCAAGCTGCAACTCCTGTCTTACCAATTTTATCTTTCCTTTGGGACTCAATGCTTTTCTGATGAGACACTTGCCCTTTTCTCAGTATTCCATATTATAAAAATTTCATTATGATGATTGCTATAACCTGAGTTGCCCTAACTGTAGAGGCCTCCTCCATAAATCTCTTCTGCTCTGTTTCTGCCAGGTTCTGCAGTGGCAGCAGGACATGTAGAGAGGAGAGTCTCAAGCAAGACCCAGCCCATGAAAGGACTTTGCCCCTCCCATCCCTGTCCCATTTCCAGCAGAGTCAAGGAGCCACATTATCACTCGTGGTGAAGGCCATGGGAAGGACAGAAGCAAAAGGCCCTGATCCAAGATGCCAGTTGAATACAGTAGGTATTTCAGTTGAAAGAAATCAGATGCATAAAAAAATCTGGAGTTTTAGAATGGCAAATCTTGGAATATTTCCCCTGAAAAAGTTAGCTCAGATTTATTTAACTAAAAGAGTCAGGAGAGGTCCTACTTAGCCCTGCAGCACTGCTGCTTAGCCAAAGCTTTCAAAATTCAAATCATACCATTAAAAGCAAAAAGATAAAAAATAACGCACAGTGATGGCTTTCATTCACTGCTTCCAGCTTTGCTCTACAGATATAAAACATACTTAAAACTCTGGTACTCCATTATCTCTTAAATTACTTCTTGTTTATAGTGGATATGCTTTCCTAACTGTAACTGGCATGTTAGGAAGTTGAGCTTGAGTGACACTGACAGGCTTATAACTATAAACATAAGATGCTATGTACATTTTATCAGGAAACAGTGGGCTCTGTGCACCATTCTCTCCCCTTTTCTCAACAGATATACCAGCTGTGCTATTCCCAAACACGAAAACCAAATAGGTAAATAATCTGTTTAATTTAGTAATACCTGAGGCTTTAATATGTGAGATTAACAGACTTGATTTCTGAGTATTAGGAGAGTACCTAACAAGTAGCACAACCCAGCAAGCCTCTGACTTGGTTTTACTCTTCCTGACTAACTTTAATCAGTTGCTGCAGTCACTGATCCCCATTAATTGCACTGTGGGTTAATCAGCAAGTGCTGATTTTGCCTCATTGCAGAGTGTGGGGAGAGGAAAAGACCCTGTGCAGTAGAGGAGTCCATAAAACATCTTAACAGCCTTAAAAAGCAGGAACACCTGCTGCAATCACACTGAATGAGTCGAAAAGCAGAGCTCTGGAGACTGATTGGTCTGTGCTGACTACCCCAAACACAGTGGGACCAAATTCCCAGGTGGAGCACGAAATAAAACAATTCCTCAAATAATCATTCGCAAAAGAGAAATCCAGACCATCTGCAGCAGCTGCACTTCACAGCCATGCAGGAACAATGCTGGCCCAGGGGAGAGATACAGGGACTTGGCTCCAGCCAAGGAGCAAAATGGCAAGACTTGTCTCAAGGAACAACTAAGGAACGAGGGCAGGCTTGTTCACACACTGGACAGCCCATTTAGGCTCAGTGCCCATCACCTTATTGTGCCTTGTTAACTTGTGCAGGGTGAGGGGAAGATGCTCACCTCTTTAAATACTGCTAAAGCTCCTGCTGTACTGAATATCTGTTTGTAGCTCTTCCATGGAATGAGAAACCAGGTGCTTGGAGGAAGAGAGCACTTCTCTTTGCTCATGAAGGTTGCCCAGGTAGGCCACGTGTCATTCCCTTTGATGTACACTCCAGTGTTGCTACCAGCCTAGGAGACAAAACAGAAGGAAAGAAAAGGGTGACATATCTTTTATTAAAGAAGAACTAACTTAAGACTTCTCAGATTTTGTTTGCTAGGGACATCAGATACTAATTTTACCTTTATGTAGACAAGGCTTCAGGATTTGACTTGGTAAGAATTACACCTTGAGAAGTGCATTGGTTGGGTCTTTAAAGTATTTTCATAGCTTTGCAAGAATCCCAGCATGATGGACTCCTGCCTCTTGGCCACAACTGTGGAAGAGCTTATCCTGAAAATCCATCAGAACCTCAACATCTCCAATCATCAGGCAAAGCATCGCCAGACATTTGAGGGAGGGGATTGTCCTGCTCTGCTCTGACCTGGGGCAGCCTCACCTGGAATATTGTGGCACTTTTGGGCACTGCAATATAAGATGTTAGGGTATTAAAGAGCATCCAAAGGAGGGCAATGAAGATGGTGATGGGCCTTGAGGGGAAGCTGTGTGAGGAGCAGCTGAGGGCACTTGGTGTGTTCAGCTGGAGGAGACTGAGGGGAGACCTCACTGCAGTTACAACTTCCTCAGGAGGGGCAGAGGAGGGGCAGGGACTGAGCTCTGCTCTGGGGGGACCAGGGACAGGACCTGAGGGAATGGCCTGGAGTTGTGTCAGGGGAGGTTTAGGTTGGATTTTGGAAAGAGGTGCTTCCCCCAGAGGGTGGTTGGGCACTGAACAGGCTCCCCAGGGCAGTGAGCACAGCACCAAGTTTGACAGAGTTCAAGAAGCATTTGGATGACGCTCTCAGGCACATGGTGTGACTCTTGGGGCTGGGCCTGTGCAGGACAAAGGGTTGGACTTGATGATCCTTGTGGGTCCCTTCCAACTCAGCGTATGCTGTGATTCTGTGTGAATCAAAAAGTCATTCAGCTGCATTGCTGTAGCACTGCCTCTCACCAAGGATTATTAGTTTAGAAAAAGCCTTATACTAATGCAACTACAGAGTTTCCAGTTTAGACCAAATCTGCATTTGAAGGCCAAAAATGCAAGCAGAACCACCTGAAAAAAAAAGAGCATAGAGGCACTAAAGGTGCTACACATGTAAATTAGTCATAAGTACAAAAAAACCCCACTCTCAACTAGGGAGGACTAATTTTTCTTTTATCTTCATATATTTTATTAATCAAGACCAGTTTAGCAGGGAGCACTTTCAAAAAGCACATCAGTCAGCAAATCTGACACTGCCTCTCAGTGAAAGGCCAGCTGATGTTATGTTGCAAATTAACCCCCTGTATGGCAAGCAAGAAACTCTCTAACTCAAAAACAGTCACAGAATTAAAGGCTGGAAAGGGATTCAAAACCCAGTGACATCACATACTCTGCAGCAGCCCACAAGATGTGGCAGATGTCCTTCTCTGCTACCTCACGAGGTCTGTGCCACAATAGGACTTGCCAGGTAAGACACATCATACTGAATGACTTGTCACTCAACAGAGGAGTTGCATCAGTGGCTGCTAAACTAAAAAGAATATCGACAAGAACACAACAAGTGTTATATTTCCTCCTCCAAGAAGTAGGCTCACTGCTTCTTCCACGCTTCCACCCCACAGCAGCCTAAAGAACTCTGTATTTGAACTCTGGATGTGAACTTGGATTCCAGTGCTCACATTTGTTAAAATAAACACTAAGTGGCTCGTGGATGATTTACCACCAAAACCCAGCAGCAGGCACAGGACTGTAGGTAGGTCAATATTAAATTGGATTTGATTGCATTTCCCTGGGTTTTCCAGAAGCATTTCTTTCACATTAACACTGCATTTAGGAGCCCACAAAAGGGAGAGTTAGGAACACAATTTTAAGAGATTTAAAATATTTATAGACTGCGGTTTCACAATTACAATAAAACCTATTGCACTTTTGGGCCATCTCCACTGTTCAGGTATTCAAGTTCTATGAGGACTTTTCCATTATTAACAGGAGGTTGGCAAGTAATTTAATGGTTCTTTTAAACATCATGAACAAATTTTTGAAGCGAGCCTGTGTAACCCTGGAAGGAATTTGTGCATCCTGTTCTAGATGCAGTTTGACTCTTGTCTCTGAAGGCAACATGATTTTCTCCTTACTCATCACTTCTGGCTCCAAAGCTCAACTTGTGTGACTTACTCAGAAATGGAGTAAAAGAGAACATAGAAGCAGCAAACATCTGCTGCAAAGGATTCTCTGCAGAGCTGTACTACTTCTCTCCATCTCTCAGCATGCATTTTTCAACATTGCAGCCTCCCAGAAGCTTTGACAAATTGGGTGACAATGACTGCACTTCTCCACATACAGGGATTAAGCAAAGTCATGGCTTCCCTAAAAAATTGGTTTTCAGAAGCATTTATAAGGACAGGGGAGGTATTTGAGAAATGTGTATCAAATCCAACTGCTTTCTGCAGTAAAAACACACATTACCTCTACAATTATTTTTTAAAATTTTTTTTTTTTTTTTAAATTTTGGATTCCGATCAGAGCATATAAAATTACTTCATTTCATTTCAACCTAAGGGAAATCTCCAGATCTCAGCATTCCTGTAGTCAAAACCAACACCATGGCACCATCTTCTGGGCACTTTATAAAGCAAGTTCTGGAAAAGCCAACACTGCCCACAGGTACAGGCTGCTTGTTCCACCCCTAAGCTCAGGCAGAAGCACTGAGTCAAAATGCATAGGTTTTAAAATCTGAAATGGTTCAAATCCAGCTGTTTAGGGAATTAATTTTACAAGTACACCATCAGATTTAGGACAATTTATATAAATTTTTAGTATGATTCTGTTACCAAAAATTCCTGGGTCCTAAAAGACAGAAATAAAAAGTAACCCAGTCCTCAAGCCCTGCAGGTGACCTGAATCCCCAGAGGATCCTCAGGGTGAATCCTAAATGGGCCATATGGATATACACTCTGACTCCAGGAGTAAAACCATTTCTGTCATGGAGGTGGGGATTTTTTTTGGTTTACCACAAAAAAAAAAAAATTCACCTGATTTCTAGTCCATACTTTGGTGCTGGTTTTAATCATAAAAACCATACACAGCTTGAAACTCCAAGCCCTGACACAGTGACATCAAACTATCCAAAATGCCCAAACATCTTATTTTTACAAGGACAGAAGGGAAGAAGAGGAAGAGGAGTATTATACTTCTACATTTAAATTTATCTAGCTCTTGCATTTTGGTGAGCAGTTTCTTTCAGACACAACTTTTCAGCTGACAGAAGCAACAACTGCACTCTGAATTCCATAAAAACATGCCTATCACCTGCTTGTTCATTTTATGCCTTCTCTGTCCCTGAATGCTTTGTCAGCAAGTCTGCAAAGACACAAGGAAAAAAATTACTATATTCACAGGTTTTACATTTAAATTTAGACCTTTGAGAAGCAGGCTTTAAGAGTTTACACAACTACTGAGGATGAGGAACAGAAAAATCTGCTTAAGAACTCCCAGGAGACCACATTATAAAGACTGAATTTCCCTGTAAAACAGTGTAGGCATCACAGCAATTGGTGCTACAGATAAAGCAGCAAGGGTTGGCACGCCTGGAATTTCCTGCAACCTTTCTTCCTTGCATTTGTATGTCTTGCCCCTAAACCAGTGGGAGATTAAAATGGCTGAAATCAAACATGAAATACTACACTATTTCAAAAATCTGATTGGGAATTCAAAACCCAGGGACAACCAGACTCTGCAATAGCTCTGATGCCCTACTAACAACTTCAAAATCCTTTCCTCCCTCCAGTCTCAGCAGTAAAGGCAGCTTTAAAACGTTCCTGTGTTTTTATTGTAGTTGACTGATTTCTGCTGAGTGTCTTTGCCCTCTCCTTCCCTCCTCCTTCAGTTGCACCAAGTTCACAGGGAGAGGAAGAGAGGTAAAGCAAGAAGCATCCAGGGAAAGACTGAAATCCTACCCTACTCTGCCTCCTGCAGGCATGAAAATCAATCCTGAAAATTCAAGTGTCCATAATCTTTCAAGTGCCCCCTTGAGAAACTCTCTAGTGATCCAATTGTTCCTAGATCTGCTGCAGCTTATTAAGAAACACCTCTGTGAGCAGAAACAAGACCTCTCTGCCAGCTGCCTTATCTCAGTGGAGAATTTGGTGGGTATGGGTCCATAATTTAGTCTTGACACTGGCAGCATTATAGGGAGAGATCTCCAGAGGCTGAGAGACTCTACTGCTGCTGCAAGTATGAAACAGCTTCCAGGGTTTACAAGACTGAGGGCACTCAGAAGGGATTTAGAGATCCAACCAAAATTGTACAGCAACGAGTCAGCAGTCACCGAGTGCAGGACCTGGAGGAAACACACACTGGATAGAAATATGAGTGATTATCATTCCAAACATCTCTTATCCTGCCATCACTTACGTGCCTATCAGAATACACAGCTACAGATGGAACGCTGACGTGATCCAGGTTGAAATCACAGCCAGAAGGAATAAAACACAAAGTGCTTTTGGCTGCTCTGAGCTGACAAAGCATGAGTTTGGGCCTATTAATTAAGTGCTCAGCTGGGAGGCTGGAGAACTGGACTCCCCATTCCTGCTGCTGACATCATGCTCTAAAACAAAACTATTAATTACACAATGTATTTCATTAAAGGAGACATTGTCATGGACATGGGTGTAAAAGCCCCGTGACTCTCAGCATGTAGCTGCTGCTGGAAGACAAATTTAGAGCTAAGGATAATGGGGAAATACACAATTAAAGCTCTACTGCATCTAAGTGCATCTCTAAGTGCCCAGGAGAGACCTGAGTACCAAACACTGCCCAGCTCACTGGGAACAAAAAGATATTCATTTTCTCACAGATTTGCTCTGGCTGCTTGCCAAGAGTTCAGATGCAATTTCCACACGGATTTCCAGACTTTCCAGACTTTTTATGCTTATATACATGCATGTAAAATCTCAGTGCACTCAGTAAGGTGTTTGAAGTGTGATCAGCAGAGACTTGGAGGGAAGCCAGCTCCCAAAGGTCACAATGCATACAAAGGAGACCCATTGTGTTTAAATACAGACTTCATTCTTCATCTGCTTAAGATAGGGCTGCATTTAGCTGTAATTCTGATAGATACATAATATACACAAATATGTATGATATATATATTAAATATACCAGTTCTGCATTTAAAAACATACATATTCTCAGCAGCAGAAAAAAATACTGCTCATCAACTGAATTCTTCCACAGAAGAAAAAAAATTACACTCAAGGGCATGCAAAGACCACTGAAATAATTAAAGAAATCTGAAAGCCTACAACAAGCCTACAACACATAAAGGTTTGTTCCTTTCACATCTAACAGCAAGCAGCTTAGGAACTCTATAACCAATTTATTACTGTTGCTGCCATACAAAAGAGTGACCCAAGCTCCAGCCTGAGGGAATAGTTCTGCAAGGTCACCCCAACAAATACATCTCAAAATGCAACAGAAACACTGGATCTTGAGGATTAGTCCAGCTTTACCACTACATTGTTTGAGACAGGTTAATTCACCTCTTCACATCTTTCCCCCCCACCCCATCCCTTCTGTTCCTCTCATGCATTTTGATGACTAAAAATTTAGAGTGTAATATCTTCTTAGCCACTGCTCTATTACTCAACATGAATCATATCTACTGTTTTTTACTTCCAGGTTTCTTTGTAGAAAGGAGTAAATTTGGTCAAAGAATAACCTACGTATGAATTTCTGCTCTTTGATATGCAGCTGAGTCCCTGGGTGCAATAGAGAAATAGCTAAGAGAGCTATTCAACTATGAATCCATTATTTCATGGAGTTCTATACATCCAATTCCTTGACAGTTGCAAAAAAATTATATTTTATTTTAACTGGAAGGGCAACAAAATTTAGAGCAGCATCCTTAAAATACCACCATGGGGATTTGTTCTGTGAATTAGGAAGGGGAGGGAGGGGGAATTTAGAGTGAGCTACTCATTTTGATCCAGATCATACCAACTGTGTTTCTTTTTCCTTAAACACACTGAAACAAAAATAAATGGCCCCATTGGCCAGTAATTTTCTTCTTTTCTAAGGAACTTGGAGACTAATATGTCACTTCCAGAAAAAAAGAGACTCGGGCTGCAGGCTTGTTCAGCACACAGAAAATAACTTATTTCTGGGACTCTGTTAAGAAGGCAGCCTGCCTCTTTCCATTTCTCTCTTCATTTTGCTGTTTCAAAACACAGAAACAAGCAAACAATTAGCTCAGTGGGCTACTACTGATTACAGTCTCTTTGGAAGGAGTGAAACGTGAGTTCTTGAGTTGGAGAGCGACAGACTCAAGACCTCCAATAAATACCAGAAAGGAAAGGGGAATAGTGTTTCACCATCACCAGCCCTCTCCTGAGGTTGTTCTGTAGCTCATGTCTCTCCCTCAAAAGGCTGACAAACACAAAATCCTGCTGGTAAGTCCCCCCTCCACAGAGAACTATTTCAAACCATGATGAAAGCAAAGAGCAAAATGCCTTTTAACCTCCATCACCGTTCCCTCCTCCCGGTACCTTCCGTGCTAGTTGTACCCAGCTGGAAAAAAAAAAAGTTATCTTTTAATCTTTTTTATTTCTTTTTTTTTTTTTTTTTTTTTTTTTTTTTTTTTAAGATTCAATCCCTGCTGTTAGAAAAATTCCTCTTGCCAGATTGCTGTGCTGCTTTCAGGGCTCTCCTCTGCTGTTTGACAGAGGCCTGTGGCGACAGGCCGAGGGCTCACTCACTGCCACTCGCTTTGGGACTCCAACAAGCTCTTGGTTGCCCAGTTCCAGCTCCCTCTGAATGCTGCTTGGAAAATAAGAGTCTCAGCAGTGAGGTTTTATCCACTGACTCCTAGTTCAAAGTTCAACAGCAACCTACAGATCCAGTAGTGCAGAGCATTTTCACAGGACAGCAAGTATGAAACACTTTACAGCATGTCATGGAGAGAGTCATTGTCTTGGGTGAAACTGGTACAGATCCCTGATCTAGCTAGCTATAAAAACTAAAAAGACTGAAAAACCTTCAAGCTGGCCAAACAAAAAAAAAAAAAAAAGCAATATCTAAGTTCCTATTATCTAATTTGCCTCGAGAAATAAAGTAAGCTATCACTGCCTGGTCTGGGCTTCATGGTTCTTAAGAATTTAGGGATTAAATTATTCTGTGAAGAAGAAACTCTGTCAAGCCAAAGTTTAAAACTGAGGAAGGTTCCACCTTCTTCAAGGTGAGTTTATGCTAAAATACTTAGAGTTTAAAAATCAGAACACCAGGTTTTGCTATGGATTATTACAGTGAAAAACTCTGAGGGAAAGATGCCCAGCACCAGTGCTTTCATCTCCTTCACAAACCACTTTCCCTACACAATTAATCCTCTTAACCCCCCACATGGCCAACACCCTCCCAGTTCCCTGACTGGTGGAAGGAGTTCACTCAGTGTAGGCACAGTACACAGAGTCCTTACTAAGCAAATTCACACTGCAAACAGTGTGGCCAATTCTGCTCAGGGGAAAGCTACAGATCTGACAAAGTGAAAAAGGATGAGCCCAGTGCACCTACTCAGTGACAAGCTGGGGCAGCTTCCATTTCAGAAATAGCAAGAGTATTTCAGACTTAGATTAAGAAGCTTTCATAGCCCCTGTATTTGCAGAACAGAACGTGGGGTGAATTGATTAATCTTCATCAAACGGTAGGTAGTACAGCGAATAAAGCAGTAGATAACCTCAATTTTAAAGCTGATTGTTTTTCCTGGCTTTATTATAAACTAGTTACTCCTAATCTGAAGGAAATTACGAAATCATCTGCTGTCAAACTTTAAAAAGAATGCCTTATAGTACTCATCTATTTAAAACTTTAATGAAGTTTAACTAAAATCTGTTTTCTGCACCCATGTTTCTGCAGAGCAAGCATTTGGATTTGCATTCAACACGCATAAAATAGGAAATTAAGCTTTGGGAAGAATGGCTACAGAATTGCATCTACCACCATTGCAAATAAATTCCAAGTCTGCAGCAGCTGCGATTTGTTAATCTCCAGATGAACTGGACAGAAACTACACAGCCTGAGTTGCCCCTCAATTGTGAAAAACATCTATACAGCTTTGCTCTTCTTGTTAACCTGTGGTGTTCCCTGACATAACAGAGACTGAACTGGCTATGTACATGTACCATATTCTCTGCTCTCTACTAGTGACCCAAGAGAAAACTAAAGGCACGTCACCATTTCACTGAGCAGCTCAGTTTTATGATCCATATTGCAACAGAATGAGAATTTTACTCTAAAAGCAACAGTCACACCACTATGACTGTTTATTTCTCCCTGTTTGCTACCTCCACCTATCACTGCAAGGATTTTGTCTTCCCAAAAGCATCCTGAAGGTCACTATCACCACATTTCTGAAGTTCAAATATCCTATCACTGGAAAACACAGCAGCTAAACAGCAACTGCAGTGCAGTGCAATAATCAGTAACATTCATAAGAACCCAACTAAACCTTTAAATCCTTCTCAAACAAAAGGAAGAGGGCTGATTGTTTTAGGATTCATAAGAAAAGCTGTGGAACTATTATTGAAAATTCTCAAAAGGTGATATAGACACAGACTTAAAGGAGGAGTTGTGTTTTATTAGCACTTTTAAAGTCACTCTGAATTTTACAGAATCAGATCCTAAGCCAAAGTCCTACGGCAAAGCTAAGGGACTCCTTCCCTCCCTTGGAAATAGATCCATTTGTTCACTGCACCCCTGCAGAGCTGCTGTAACCAGCCACATTTCATGATATTTCTACTTTTCACAGCTTTGCTGAGAAGGTTGTCACATTTCAACAAGTACCTCAAAGGGAAGCCTTATTTGTTAAAAGTTATCATAATTTCACCCAGTGCAACAGAGCTGCCTTGAGTGGCACAGCTGAAATTCTCCAGTTTCATCTGCTCTGCTTTCCTCTTATATTTTAGACTATACTATATTTATACTGTAATATTATACTACATGCAACTCAATACAGCTGGTTTTATAGCTGTGACAACAGCCTCTGCTCCCTCAGCTGTATCACTCTCTGCTCTAACCTGCATGTTCTTTAATATGATTTTCTCCTCACCTGTGCATTTATTCTATTTTTGCAGGCAATCGCGTCGGTTTTAGTCAAGTTGGCAGGAGAAGTTAAATGGGAAGTAAATTGGTTTTTCAAAGCCACCAGGACACGCCAAAAATAGTAAGTGAAAAAGGTAGTAAAGTGCAGCTCCGTAAGATTTTGCCTCACTAAAAAGAAAGAAAGAAAAACAGTGGCTGTTCATAAAAATGCCAAGTGAATTGATGTTTCATTAAAGTAAAAAATTCCAGTGGCACAAAAGACTAATTTAGGTCTTAACACACCACATAGTCACTGTTTACTATTCCCACAGACAAAGGGTAATATATGTTCACACACTGGTTGTCTGTGCATGTATTTATTACACCTAAAGCAGCTTCTTCAGATACCCAGTGCCCTTCAGACAACAACTACAACAAAAACAATAACCTATTTTAAAACAAAGTTACTTGAAAACCAAGAAGCAAAATTAATCATAATTTTCATAGCCCATAATCCTGACCTAAAGACAAGTAATTTTGGAAATGAAAGATGTTCATGTCCTTTCCTAAATCAGAGACTTTGTTCATTGAGTATGGATGCCAGTTCACCTAAAATACATTTTTGTATTGTTTGAAACACCTTGGAAAATGGGATAGTTGTTTCAGGAAAATAGAAGAAAACTAAGAAAGAAAAAAAAAAAGGTATGGTATGGGATGAAAGGTTATCTTACACTGCTCTAATTCTGGGCTACAGACTACCATAAAAAATGTGCTGAAGGGCAGTATTTTAATATGTTTAAAGACAACAGCTATAGTGTTTCCTTGACCTTTTCCAGGCTGCCCAGCACAGTCCATCCTTTATTCATCAAGTAGGTCACCTTTTCCTCCAGTTTAATAAAGGCTTACAGGACAATTTATGGATTTCCATGAAAGCTTTGTATCAGTAGTGGTTCTAGCTGTGTCTTGAAACTTCCAGGACAGGGACACCCTAACAGAGCCATGACAAGATCTTTGGATCTTATGGATTTATGTATTTTGTTGGTGAACTCTTAAAACTAAACTACTGTTATAGCAATCAAAAGGGCCATCACTGAGTGCTGAAAAATACACCAGAAAAAAAAAGAAAATCAAGTAACCCCCCTTGTACTAGGAAGCCATAGGACACGGTACATGCAGGATATTTCAAATTCTTTCCCCACACAGGTCATTGTACTTCCCCTCCAATTCTCAGGCTTATCCTCTAAAGAGGTCTGGGTTAGGACTAACTTTTCCACAGAAGTAGGGTCATAAAATAGCAACAGTGAATAGGGAAAGTATGAAACTGAAATTTGCAGTCACCTCTCACATCGATAGCTCACCTCTCAATTTTCTAAGCCCTACTTCCCCAGTAAAGGGAATTTTTTTTCCCCCTGCTCTCTACACATAAATTATACACATATTATGCACATAAATTATAATGATTAAATAATTTTAATTGCTCTATCTGCTTCAAAAAGACTGATACTCTAATAAGTATGCATGCTCTCTCTCCATGTAAGCAAAGTATTTCTCTCCTCTGGAATATAAACAGCCTGAAGCTATGTTGTCATGAGAGAGAACAGTAAGAGTGTAAGAAAGATGGAATATGTTTGAGGCTGATTTTACCTGCACATAGCAAACAGGTTTACACTGAAACAGGTGGATAAAAGTTTGTTCAAGGAATCCTTTTCCATCCTTAAACTTTTACCAAAAAAAAAATATATTTGGGAAACACTACTGCACTCCTTGTGCTTACACACACACAGAACATTTTCTCTGGATGTTTCCCAACTTAAGCTTCATATCAAGTATTCTGGAAGCAGATCCTTCGCTCCCACTTCCCCCCATACACTGTTTTACTGAACACTTTGTAGTCTTGAATACATCCTTGATTTCAGTAGTTATTCACAAAGCTATGTAGGAAAAACAAAGGCAAATCATTATTTTTAGAGTTTGCAGATCTGATTTCCCCATAGAGCACAGTCAGCAGTGTTTGAGGACTGTAAGGATCAAACCCTGATCATGCAAGGAATTAGTGTTTTACCCCTTAGTTTTACCCTTTAGTTTCAGTGGTGGCAGAGTTCCTTGCTCTATTTAAAAAACACTAAGAATTTTAAAAAAGCCAATATTCCAGGAAAGAAATATTGCTGGAATTGCTAGAAATTAATCCCCTTTTTTCTCTTCTTTTTTCTCTTCCCCTTCATTTTGCATTTGACGCATATTACTTTTTCTAATGCTACTCCCTTTACTCTATGTCATAACTACTTTTGTCAAACAGTGTTGTTATAACCACTGGGATTCAAGTGGGGCCAGAACTTTGCTGGTTAGCACAAGAACAAGCTGGTCTTCTAAAGATAAGTTCTAGAAGTCTTAACATTTTTTATTCCATATTCATCTGGTATAGAGCACAAATTACTCTCTGAATTGTTTTCAACCTCACAGAGTATATTCCAGAGATATCACTTCATATTTTAAGGAATACATGAGACTTTTGTTTTGAGATCATTTGTTTCAATGCCACAAATGAAGACTGACACTTCTCTAACTGGGCACTGTTGACAAGGGCCATTTAAGCTGTCACACACACTAAAAACCAGCCATACACTCTGTGGGCATTTGGAAAGAAAAACAGAAATAGATGAAGATGCTTTTAAGCTATAAAAACTGAGCTGTGAAAATGGGTAGAGCTTGTTTGCAAGAGCAGGGCAGGACTCCAAACAAGAGTACTGCCAGCCCACAAATACAGTGGGACCATTAGATCCTGAGGTGAAAGGGAGGAGCTCTAAGTTGGTACTAAAGCTCTCAAGGACAACTGAGACTCTGCTGATGCAACTTACTGAGCTTTAAAGCATATTTGGAAACACTGACCTACAGGAGTCCTTGAAACAACCACTGGTACTGAACATTTCTATCCATTTTTATTGGCTGCTGCTGCCAAGGAATGCATCAAGTCAAAATAGAAGTGCCACACGTGTCCTTCAGCATAAAACCAGTAATTGTTATTAGTCAAAAGTACCTTCATTATTCACAGGGATTTTCCTTCTGATGCTTTTAAACTGAAGAGGGTTAACTTGATGAGCATTGTCCTCGGTTTCTTTTTATAAATACTGATTCTTAAAGCTCACAGTGTTTTCAGCTGATGAAACAGTTTTCATTTTCAGAACCAACATCAGTTTGCTGCACCACTGGTTGAAATGCAAGCATTTAGTCAAGCTTGTTTCCCTGGCTGCCTGGCTTTGCACAGGTAATGAGAATTATGCCTTTCACACTCGTGCCAGTCTGCATTCTGTAGATGCAAGAACAACAGTCAGCACCACATTAAGACAGACAGCACTGCAGAAAATAATCCAGTACAGTCTCACCCAGATGGCATTCCAATTTCAAATGTTAAAACTAATGAACAAGGGATAATGATAGAACACAGTTTGTTTCTCCAGTCTAACCTGGCTTACTTTAACCTGCTGCTGGATGGCTTTTAAAATGCAGTAGCTTGAGAGTAGATCCTGTGCCACACACTTTAGGTAAAACAACACTGCTTAAGTTAGTCTGTCACCTTGCATTCAGGTTGCAAACAGGAAAAAAAAAAAACCAAAACCAAAAAACAAAAACATTTGAATTTTTACATAAACCACTTTTTGCTGATTTCCACTGAAGACTGCAATCAAAGCTCTGCTTTGTGCACATTATTTTGCAAACCAGGTTTCGCATCTGAAAACTACATAAGGTTAATTTTGCACATGAATTCATGTAAGTATATGCAAGTTTTGTATTACTAGTACAGTTAGTACAGTATGCAAAAAGAAAAAAAGACAAAGAAAATAATTTTTTTTTCTTGTTTTCAAAAAATTGTATTGCAGTTTAACATGTTTCTGTTATTTACTGGTTTTTTCTATTCAGCAAGCTCTAGGCCTCCTGTGAAACCTTCACTAAAGTCCATATTATTTAAACACATTATTTAGATGCAACATATCTCTGAATAATTTGCTAAATGGGGATATCCTAAGAAGTTGCATATTCCTTCCTTGAATTAGGACCTTCATCCTCAGATTGGCTCAACATGAACCTGAACTGATCATTGCCAACAAAAAGAATTATCCAGGGCTGTTGTCAGGGTGTTCCATAGGATGTGTTTAAACACAGACAGTATTTCCAAACCAGTTAAGCCAGACATGAGATAACAGGACATAAACCACATTTTGAATTATAAGTTTTCTATTCTCTTGAACACCAAAGTATTTTAAAATTTAATAAATGAACATTTCTATAAACTTTCCTTGTATTTCCACGAACAGAAGGATTCTCTTTGCAGCACTAGGACAGACAACTGAGGAATGAGTTGTTCTACTGCATTACATGACAAAAGTACCTGGCAGTCTAGTTAGGTGAGCCCATTTCACTTTTCTCCACTAAAACTGTGTCTGGTAGGCAAGGATTTATAAGTGGCAATTACAGTCAATTATGATTTAATCAAATACTTGGCTTCTGATTTGGGCCAAAAGCAGATTTCCCATTTAAAAACAACAATAAGGAATAAATTTTGATTCTCAAATACTAGCAATACTGAGAAAATCTTCTTGACATTACTAATATAAACCCCAGAATTAGACCATCATCATAAAATAAGAACAACAAAACAAACTGTTCCTGTCAAGTCAGCTTGATATTCAGTTTGTAAACCAACATGAGATGGTGACTGCTGCACCATTGCAGGGTTTTATTTGGTTTTGTTTCCTATACCATCCTTACCTGGGATAGGACTCAGTCCACTGAAGAACTAAGTTCTGTGTGCCCTCGTGGTGATGCAGAAGCAAAGCAAGAGCTTACACTACCAAAATCTGATGAAAGAAAATATAAACTTAAATATAATCACTAAACTGATGACTAAAGGAGTAGATGCACACACAGTTTACATTATTTAGTTCAATTTTGTGTAAAGTTATTCACAACACAACAACAGATATTGTCACACCCACGCCAATCTGTTTCTATATTTTTTAATTTTTGATTTTTACAGTGTGAGTTTTAGTTTGATCTGCTTCTTTATCTCTTCTAAATTACATAGGACTTGGAGTCCAAAAATCCATCTAATATCACCACTATTAGAAGGACCTAAATCTTGAATTAGACTTTTTTGAAGTCACTATTGGATACCAAGTGACATCCATTTTCTCACTCATATTTCTAGTGAGTAGAAGAAGCAAGGTTAATGTGTATGACCAGAAAATGTCAAGGAGAAAAATATGTGAGTGCAGGCACCCAGCAGGTAAGACTACCCCAAGCAGTACTGGTGTTGCAAGGCCTGGTGTCCTTTTTACACTTCACAAAGCTCTTTTCACAAGGCCTGGTGTCCTTTTTACATTTCACAAAGGAATCTTTTGGAGAGATATTTTTTTAAATCCAGGCTGCCAGTAAGAGAGTGCGTGTGAAATCTTAGCTGCAGCAGTCACTTCTGGGATCCCAACTGGAAATATTCTGATCAATACCTGAGTTTCTTGCTCTGCCTCAAAATGCCAGGTCATGAGCTCATTATTTTTTGCAATCATCTCTGCCAACTTCCAAAGCCACATGGCCCCTCCAGAGGCCAAGGCCTGCAAGGCCTGTGGTCCACATGCACACTTGGCTTTTGTACAGGCTGCACTCCTGCTGCCAAGATGCTCATTTGAAGTTCACATTCCCTGTCCTTGGGAAGAAAATACATATAGTAATTCACACAGATTATTAAAATCTGAGAGGGGAAACAGAAAGAAAGGAAAATTTGATGGATCACTTCTACTTCTCACCAAAATCTCAATCCACCAAAACATTCCTACCAAACTTATGCTTTAAAAATATTAAGAAATCCTGTATGGATATATTGGGATAGATCTCATTTTTGTAGGGCAGCTGGGCCAGTTAAATCTCAATCCAACATGACCCTCTGTTAGGAGGGAATAAAACAAGTTTTCTCCCCCTCACTCACAGAAGCTGTACTGTGCAGTTGATACTTCAGCTATGGGGGGCATAACACAAGATTCTTTTGTTCTCTTTTATTGAGAGATTCCTACTGTTTCTCCACAACAGCAGGACAACCTTCAGGCATGTAATGTTTGCTACTGCTCCATGACACACCAGCCCCATTCTTTGCTATTTCTATTCTCCTCTTTGCTATTATGACACAAAAATGGCTGCATTGCAGTGACAACACTTGACTGCAGCTCTTGACTTTTAGATGATGAGAGGTGCTACAGCATTTGAAGATGACAAGGTAAAATGTAGCAGGAGCTCATTATTTCTGCCCCCTCAATAAATCTGGGTTCCTCTTGGCAAACACACAGCAAGCACAAAAGGGGGGAAAGATGGGAGAAGATGGGAGCAGGCACTTCCACCCCTGTATGTTCATGTACCAAGAGAGAAGGTGCACTAATACAGCCTTAATCAGAAGCTGCCCAACACCAAATTCTCTTAAAATAAAATAAATTTGCCAGCTCCACAGTGACATGAGCAGAAAATTATGATGCTCTTTATTACACTGCTAAGCCATGATCTACACCATGTAATCCACCATGTAATCCTGGAACCAGCAGTTTAATCTTTAAGCTCAATAATTTCCATATCTACAGAGACCCCAATTTCCACCAATTTCACATTTCCAGGTTTCAAGCTCTGCAAGGCAGTACCCACTTCTTCCAAAGTGTCTTTGCAGTGCTTAACAAAGGCACTCTGACAAGAGTGAGAGTCTAAGACCAATACGAGAGCACAGGCACCAGTACAAACAGTTCTGTGTTCCAGGTCTCAGAACTCCACACAAGACTTAAAAGATTGCAGTTTTTAGAAGACTTTGAGTGCTTCTCTGAAGACAATCTTCAGCAAATTAAGAGAGGAGATCCCTGGGTTCTAGACAGAGATTCTCCTGGAAGAGCAAGGTCCTTCCCACACAACAGTGAAACTCTGGAAACACACATTTTAGTGGTAACCTAAAGCTCCTCAGCCATCACCTTCTATGATTTACTGTTCCCATGCTTTTTCTCCCTGCATGGTGAAGACCATGTGCCCTTTTCCCTGCCTAGAATCTTGGCAATTAAAATGTATGAAAAGAATTCATTGGTTTATCAGATGAACTGAAAGGTATTGGTGTCTCTTCCTATCAAAAAAGGCTTTTCCTGCTGTGCCTGAGATGTGATCAGTGCATCTCTGAACACTGACACAGCAATAAAGGAAAGAACTTGTGCTGAAAACCTGAGGCCTTTTTCCAACAGCTTGTGAGGTTTACCCTATTTTTACTGAATTTTCTTTGATGTGATTAGTACATTTGTTTCTAGGAGGTTATGATTAAAATAATTAAATGTATCCACAAATCACTTAACACACTGTCAAACTCACCAGCCATTTTAGTCCTGTCATTGCATAGCTGGAGATTTCAGTTTTAAGATTCTCACTGGCTCTAGGAGACAGAAGTCTGAGAAAACACCCATATGGTAAAAAGCACAGAATAGGAACTATTACATTTTAAGACTTCAGAAAAGAACAATTAGATTTGCAGTTTGGTTCTTAGTGACTTCAGAGAACAAAAACAATCATCTGCCCTACCCAAAACCTGAGGTCTATATATGCAACAAATGTTTTGGGATTTGGGTTTGTTTCTTTTTTTTTTTTTTTAAGAATAACAGTTTTCTACTCCTACTGATTAACTTCTGCGGTATTGTTTCCTCGTGGGGTTTTTAAATAATAATTTTTCGATGGAAAACAGAAAAACCAAATAGAATCTAGCACAGAGATTGTGGAATCAAATCCCTACACAGCCCAAAGAGTTCATAAAAACTGTAGGCATAGTTGTTCCCAGTCAAAGTCACCGATTCCAGATGGTCAGAGCACGATACCCACACAAAGCCATTTCTAGGTGTTAAAAAGAAATCCTTCATCCAACAAATAAAAACCTGGCTCAGAATGCCAAGCAAAAAAAATCAGGCTGGGTAGAGAAAACACTGCATTTCTTCCATACAAGCATTTACAGCGCTGCTGGGTCAACCACATCAGAAACAGAGGTGGCAATTTTTATCACGCTGCTTTCACTGCACAGAAGAAGGGCAGAGGAAGAATACTGAGAAAATGCTACTAAGCTATTTCTTACTCTTTTACGTGCAGTGATAGGTCTAAAGGCACATAACAAACTTATGTGACCTCATTTTTTTCATGCAAGGTGTTAAGGTTCATAGGTAAGTGCACCATTGCTACACGTGGAAGCTAAATTTAAATCAGAATTTTAAACTTTTCCAACACATCTGAGATGGCAGAAGAGATCAGAACATGAGCTTCCGATACTTGTTGTATTTTACAAGTAGGTTGGTGATATTTTTAAGGTAGAAAGTTTTCCCATCACTTTTTCAAACTATTTTTCACGCCTGACAAATTTCACTCTTCATTTTTGATTAAGGATACTTGAGCTGGTCTTTGTCACATTATATATGGCACCAATGACACCCTAACTCTCTGCCATACACACACATCTCTCAAGGTTCCTTGTATGCCCATCTGGAGCCAGATGCCACAAAAGCCTTCTGGAAATAAAGCAGATAGGCAGCTGCTCCCTAATCACACTGGGACAAGCTACCACAATTTTAATTCACCTAAGCAAACTGTTTTTTCACCTCCTGGGGCACAGAGCACCAGCTGCCACCCCTGTACTGCAGGCAGCAGTCAGTTAAAACATCTACTAGTGTCATAGTTGCAGTGCCAGGATCCTTAGGGGTCCCTTCCAACTCGAGATAAAGAATCATAAACTATCTTTCAGGACCTTTTCCATAGGTAACTCTTATTTAGATTTGAAAAAAAAACCCCAAAACCATTTCAAGGCTCAACTACCAAGATGCTCAGCAGCATCTAAATGGTCAAAGGTGAAGAGACAGTCACTACTGCCACCCCCTCCCCTAAAACACTCAAATTGCAGTTAATCATTATGTGTCTATTAGGCTAGTTGTCTCCTTAACAACATCATTAAAAGCACATTTTTGATTTTTAATTATGCACGTCTTTGTGAATAACATTAATTTTTAGAAAGATGCTCCAAGCCATTCTCTCCCAATTCCACTATTTACCTGGACTGAAAGCTGTTTCACACTTCTCAGTGTAAAGAGTCACTGCATTTGCTAGAAATTGGAAAGCTGGTAAGTTTAAATAAGGGCACAGGAATAACACTGAAGTCAGCAGCAGTATCTTATCCGTGGTGCAATTCTACACAGGGAAGAAATCACATTTGCAAAGTTGAAAAGGGGAGCTGAGAATACTCTGTCAGATAGCCCAGTAAGTCAATGCACTCACCAGCTGAGAAAGCATGTTGAGCAAAAGAAGTTCATCACTTTGCAGCAAAGAAACCTTTTTTTAATGACAGTTTTAGGGCTGACTTCTGTTGCAGTCTGGATTGATGAGCGTTTTTCAGCAGGAGGCTGGAAACTGATTCTGGTTGAATATATTAAAATATCTAAACAGCTTGAAAAATTTATTTTACAGTGGGGTTTTTTTGTCATTATAGACAACTTCATAAATGTAATACACATTTAGTTACCAGGAGAAAACTGTTTTGGCAAAAGAACAACCACCAGTTAACATCCTAGAACCCAAAAATTAGGTGCCTGACATACATGACAGAGAGGAAAAAATATCATTGAAAAGTTGTCAATTTTTCATCCTGAAAATCAGCTCATGCCTATGAGTGATATGCTCATAATAAGTTCTGATTTTTGCAGTAAACTGTATCAAAATCTGATGGAATAAACAACTGAGAACATAAAACAGTGACAGTTCAGAGCAATTCCTCACTCACATGATGTTTCTAACCAGAAAATAGTCTCCAACTTCATACAAAGGACTGTAAGGAACAAAACCCACAATTCATCCACAAAGACCAGAATTTGGGATCACTTTAACTGCATCTGCTTACATCAGCAATAAACTCTTTATTTAAGCTGAAAGTTCACTTACAAAAGTGACAAACTTGAAGAATCAAGACATCTGATGACACAGGACACCACAATTTACAGCTTCTCAGATATTCTTTTGATTTCAAGGCCCATTCTACTCGCAGAAAGGTGGAAAATATGATTTTGTTGATAGAAGCACAGTTCATACACATGACACGACCACACACCTGCATCACAGCATTCCTTAATAAAGGCAAAAACCCACTTTGTACAAAGTTAATAATTATGTATTCATTTGTAAAGGTAACTCCACTGACTGAACACTGATTTATAAACACTAGCAGAAGTTTGACAGTTTGCATGTTGATACTTGAGACACACCACACCAAAAGAACACTTTTTACTCTTGTCCAAACCAGTACAAAAAGGCAGCACCACAAAGCTGTGAAGTAACCCAAAGACTGATGTTTTTATTAGAGATCTAGAACGTTTATTCCAGAGCCTTCTCACCTGCAGTCCAAAATTCACTAAACCAGCTCCCAGTTCCAAGTTGTTTGTGAGCCAGCTTATTTTGGTTTCACTCACTCAACAGCTGAGCAGCTCATTGTTCCTAAACATTGCTAAGCAGCATAGTTTTGCAGACTCATCTGTGGTGTAGTGACCTACTGTCAAAGTAAAGGAAACTAATGCCAGGGTTGTATTTTTACACATGTACACAAACTACCAGAAAAAAAGGCAATTTTGTTCACATAAGAAATGGATATTGTGGCATATCCTGCTAAAATTGGTGAATTAATCCTGAATACTGGCAAGATTTTAAATGAAGTTTAGGAACTATTCCCTTGATGCAATATTTAAAAGTCTGAATTACTCACAAATTAAGCTGTTCAGTAAACTCACCTTTGTGTTTTCTTCTTTTATGACAAAAAACACTTCAAGGGACATTTGAGCAGCACTATTACTGTTTGTTTATACACTTCCTAACTGAAGTACAATTCAGATCCCATATTCCATTCACTATCAGCTAAACCTCTCACTGAAGTTCTGAAGAAGTGCCACACGGTGGAGGTAGATGCCTACAGCTTGAAATGAGAGGCAGAGGTGATGCAGTATCTTCATTTTATGTTAGTGTAAATTAATTACCTAAATTAATTATCAAATTACTTGCTTTGAAAGGTACTAGAAAGCTAAACTGAGGTGGGGTAGAAGGAAAAAAATCAACGCCATCTCCAAGTTATAAAAGTCTTCACCAAAAATAAGTTTAAATTGTAGGGTAATTGTCATTGAAACAATACAACAAACCCTTCTACAATTTAAAACCTGTGCAGATCTATATACTAAGAGAATTAGACCCCCGAGTAACATGCTTGTGATCCAGGCAGACAGCAGCAAATATGTATTTCCAAGTTTTACTTTAAATTAAAGCCATAATCCTAAAAACAAAAGCGTCATGTGCAGTCTTACAAGAAACCCCATATATCTGAAATCAGAAACCCCTTTTCATGAGTGTGTTCTCATCACTGAAGTCCATAACTTTGGCTCTAATGTAAATCCCATCTAGCAGAAGAGAATTCTTCCTTATTGCAAAGCAGCAGATCCCCCATTAACAAAGGGGCAGAACTGGATTTTCCAGGGCAGTGCTACCCAACAACAGCAGCTGGCCTTGAAAAGGGTTGAAGACTTGAAGACTCTTGCAAGTGTTTCAGAGATTTTTCACAGATGTACTTCAACAGCCTCTGCCCTTCCACAGGTGGCCCCTGGACACCCATATCATAATTACATTGCCAGGAACACGTTGCAAGGAGGCTGCACAGGGGTTGGTGCACTCTGGGACTGTCATGTTCTCACACTGGGCAAGCCCAAATCATTGGTGCCAGGGTTTAACCAGTACTCAACACTAAAACAACACAGTAAGTCCTACCAGCAGAAGCCACATCATTTCTTAACAATCCTGTCCAGAAGTGCACACATTTACATGTTCTGAGCTTTCTTCTTCCCCTGTTTACCACCTGCAGAGCAAAGCAAACAACATCCACTGCTCCCAAGTGCTTTTACTCTACAGGAAGCTGCAACAACTGATTACTGTAGTCATGCCTAGAGTTAGGAGAAACAAGAAACTAAAGTAAACAACTCAGTACAGTTTTAAATCTGTAAAACAGATCAGCCACACTACTGTCTTGGGCTCCAGCTCCTTCCTCACGTATTTAGCTTCAGAGTTACTTGGTTCAAGTTCAACATTATCACTTCACTACACCAAATCCAGCACATATCACAACTCCCCAGCACACCAGAAATGTATTCTGCCAAGCAACTAGCAAAACAAGAATTTAGCTGAACTCCCTTGATTTTTCTCCAGTCATATGCATGGCAAATATTTTTTGCCAAGAAAAAAGCCAGATGTATTTGGAGAAAACGTGCTCAGCTGTTAAGTCTGAGCAGTTCCCTTTGATCAAATATAAATGGACAAGTAGCAACCAATATTCTAAAAGCATAAGCCAGCAAATCCATCAAATGCATCTCAAAAATCTCTGAATCTGCCTGCAGGTAGGTTCCTTCTAAAGCATTCAGTGAAGAACAAAGTGCCCCGAGGTAGAAACCTCACTTCTCACTAAGTGCTTTGGGGATTTTAGTCAGGACCATCTCTAGCTTAATCCTGTAAACTGGATGCCCATCAGCACCTGAGGGACATGAGGCATGCTGCTGGACTCATCTTTCATGCTGCTGGACTCATCTTTCATGCTGCTGGACTCATCTTGCAATCTAATTTTATCAGAGGAATGCAGCTGAAGAACTTTGAGACCACACTGCAGTGTGAAGTAAAGCATGGAAAGGGGTATAACTGGACTCACCTGACCAACACACTACTGACCCAAACTAAAAGGCTGATGTTGACCACACTAACACAGCCACAAAGTTATTAAAGGAATAGTAGATTCCCAAGTATTAAGAAAAAAATTGTTCTCATCCCAGATGAATGAGACTAGCAGCTTAAATGACACACCTGATTAATTGAGAGGCTCATCTCCAAAACTTCCAGGGGGGAAAGTTCAACTCAAAAAGTAAAAATAATTCAGCCAAACCAACACCTTGAGAGAAAATTTCTTAGAAAAGTCTTGAAGTGAAAGCAGCTGTGGTCACCAAAAATTGCAGTTTCCTATTTAGCTACTTCAACTCAATGTTTTATAGTTTAGACTGCTACAGTTTGTTACCTGTTAAGTGCACACTGCTATAAAATACCCACAGAGACAACATTTAACCACTAGCTAGTTTGAAACACAGTTTGTACTACTTTGTAAAAATCAGCAGCACCTCCTCTGCTGACAACACTTCAATAAACATTAGACAGCATCATGTTTAATAGTTCAGAGCACTGCAGATAGTTTTTCCTAACAGAACTCATACTTGTTTAAAAACCAACCAAAGGAAAAAACTTCACTTGATCTTTATTAATAATAAAAAAAAAAAGGAGTTCAAAGGCTGCTATGACATTTAGAACAGTATGCCAGAGATAATTACAACACAGCAATGAATTTTAATTTAAAAAAAAATAAAATGACACATACTAAGAACAGACCCTGTCCCTGGGAGCCAGCTGTGCATAGTTTTCTTCCTGTAAATAGCCCATCATCTCTCCAGAGGGGGAAAAAAACCCAAAAAATTAAAGGCATCAGTAAATGTAGCTGCCATTTTAAGCATTTCCAACTTAGTGGGAAATAACTCGCAGGAAGTAATTCTAGAGAAGTCAGTGCTGACATTTTTTCTACAATCATGCAATTGGAGCACAAATGGGAATAAAGCACTTTTATTTACACTTAACTCAGTTTGCAAACCCAGGTGTACATTGCCATCCTTTAAGGTGCAAGCTACATGTCTGCTGAATTTAACTGAAGGCAGAAGAGGGGCTATGGGAGATAAAACACCCCCTGTAGTTATACAACCAACCAGCTCCAACCCTGAGCAGCTGAGTGTGTTCCTGCCTCTGGGGTGTTACCAGCCAAACACATATTCCATTGCTTTGGATACAATACTTTCATCTTTCCTAGGAGTCTGTCTGTCAGAAACCACCTACAATGGAAGGGAGAAAAAAGAAGAGAGAAAATAAGAGAGTCAGTCAACACAGTTAATTCTTTTTACACAAACCCATTTTTATTTCTTTTCCTAAGGACTACTGTATTTTGACAAAATATGTTTGAAATCGTTTCAAAACAAGCCCTTAATCCCTGTAAAAGTGACAAATAATTCATTTATTATTATTATTATTTTAGAGACTGAACAGCCTGAAGCACATCTTTAAGGAAATGACAGCAAAAGATAAAAGCTAAGGTCACGTTGAAGTTAATTGTCTGTACAGCCTCACACAACCAAGGGGAGACAGCACAAAAACACATGCTTCTTTTTCCCTTAAAATACCTGATAGTCACTAGTGGAAGCTTTATATGCTGTTGCAAGAGGTCTCATTGTAGAAATCCTTGTAGCATTATTTGCAAGTTGTACTGGTGTGCCAGTAGATTTTGTAGGTGGAGTGAAAACCGAAGACATTGAGGATGTAGAGTTTCTTTCAGAGTTTTCCATCACACTCTTAAAAAGAGGGTTAATATAATGTAAACAAATACTAAAAAGCAGTATTCCAACCTTATCTAAAATTCTCTACTATCTAAAATTGTTTGGTAAAATGTATTCAGACCCCAAAGATAAATGTCCTGTCAGTAAAGAGCACACAGGTACAGACCACCAGCAAGCATTTTCCTCACTGCAATCATTCCCATGCTGGATTATGCCATTGCAAAGTAGGGAAAGCTTGGAATCTGTTCACAGTCTGTACTAAATGTCAATCAAGTTTGAAACAGTGTAGAGAAAATATATTGTACTAATTGCAACAAACTTCAAGTAGTAACTTGTTTCAGGCCCAGTGGAACAAAGTAGCACAATGCTCCCCTTCTAAATACTTCTAAAATATTTGACCTGATCCAGACAAAACTGTCTTCAAGTCTTTAGAAACTCTCACCTTTTGCTCAGACTCAGCTTGCCAAAGAGTTTCATTCACTCCCTTTAGCAGATGCCAGAAAAGAAGTCAGAAGGCTCCATTTTGTAAGCTTATGTTTGGAAAGGAATGCATGTAAAATGAAAGAGGCATCAAGTGACTTGATGGGCACCACGAGTTCCACAAGAACCCAGAGAACACATGGTGGGAAATAACAACTAGCCTGGGGGGGGCAAATTTTCAGTTCAATGTACTAATATAAACTCAAAAGCCAGAAACACATGAATAGTCACATTAAAAAGAGAGGGACAATAAGGAGGAGCAGCAACAGTCTTAATCTGCCAGCACTTATATATTGCAGCCTCTGAGAGCCATAAATTCCAGTTGGGAAACTTCTCTCAGTTGCCTCATGTTACAGTTTCATTTCACTACCTCCAATAGCAGTATAATTCTGTGCATTGCAACTTCCAAGGAGCAGAGACTGCCCACAACGATCCTTCTCAGCAGGAAATGTTGACAAATACTTAAGAAAAGAACTCCTGTAATGTGTAACATTCTATACCTAAACAGCTATACACGCTCTGCAATTCCAAAAGAAAAAAAATTAAAGAGGTCAGGGGAAAAAACAAAAAGGAAGATGAAAAGAAAAGTGCCTTATAATTAACTAAAAGCAGCTCTTAACTTACTTTATCTATACAGGGCTTGACACCAATCATGATGGATTCACCAAAAATTCTTCCATCTTTGCTTAGGGCTTTCCTGGCTTGAAGCTTAGACTGATATCGAATGTGCATCCAGTTTCCTGTGTTGGACATCTGGAGGAGGTGAGGTGAAAATTGTGAAATGCAGCTTCTTAAATACATGAGTCCCAAGGTTTTCAGAAATAAGTGTCAAACTAAGACATACCACGTGCTTTAATATGTTTCCATACTGAGCAAACTGCAGAAGAATGTAGGAAGCTGATGCTTGGGGAAATCTGAAGGACAGAAAAAATGTAAAAAAAAAAAAATATTACTAGTAGTTTAAGAATTGAGGTGCTAAAATACAACCCTATGAAGGGTTTATAGAAATCCAGAAGAGAGCAGTGTGAAACCATTTCAGAAGCAGTGACTTCAGGAATACTACCTTCTAGGCACTTTTACTTCACCACACACCTCCACGGCAGAATGGTGCCTTTCTAACTTGAAAAAAAATAACATTTAGCTTAAGTTAAGGTGACTCACTAAAAACTATGTTTGCTTGCTTTAACCACAGTTGTATTTCCTGCACACCTACGAGTGCCAGACAACAGCAACGCCCAAGCATTCCCCTTCACATGTCACAAAGACTTCAGCCAGGTTTTTCTAACAGTTTGGAAATCAGCTTACCCAAATACAGTTACCCATGTGTCATCAAGCTGATCTTCTGAAGTAAGGGAATCACCTTGAGTATAAAAAGGATCTAGCTGAGCAGGAGACAGAGTAGTTTTCCTAGGCTGCCCAATGCTTGCAGGACTGAACACGCTTGAAGCTGTTAAATTAAAATGGCATCGTTGAACGGATTTCTTTTGCAAAACAGAGAAGCTTAAAAGTCCATAATAAAAGAATAAATTCACTTGTATGTGGAGGAGTCTGATGGAGATTTACTCACAGACACAGATAAAAAGTAAGTCAATCCAAACTTCATATCCACAAGCGTGCTACTGAGTCTCACGACTAAGACAAGATCTGAAACCTTATGAAGATGGAAGGCAACCCATCAATCTCAGCTGCATCACTCGAGTACAACCACCTCTGTGCTCAGTTCAACAACACTTCTTGAAGAAGGAATAAGTAAAGTTGATCAAAAAATTCAAGCAGTGTCAGAATGGATAATTATTTCCTACTCATACACCTCCTGAAAAGCCAATAAATACAAAACTCCCTTGCAAATTAGTAAGGAATTGCTGTAGTTTCAACAGTGGTGACTCTTCTGTATTAAGGAAAGCAATAAGAAAGCAGGTTATATCTTTTTACAGGACATCTACCTGTGCCTGGAGTTGATGGCAGAATTCCAACTGCTGGGCTCTGTGTTAAGGAGAAGTTGGCCTGCATTGAAACACAGAAAGTAACAAATCATTCTTACAGGTATACACTGCTCAGATCAAAAGACATCATTTCAGGTGATTTAAGCATCAGGCAAGAATATTAACTGTTGCCTTAACTTACTCCTAGTTTTTAAGAGTAAGAACATGTATATTTAATACAAGATTATTAAGAGTTAGTAATGAAAAGTTATTTGTATTTAAATGTACTTGACATATGCTTCGTGAAGCACAGTATCTACTCAGAAACCTTACAGTTTAGCTTTTTCAAAATACTGCTGCAGTACAGTAAGTCACACATCCATGTGATGGGAATCCTGATGGGAAGAATGTCAGTATCCTAAGGCACCAGCATCTAATTCTCACTTCCTAAAGGGTTCAGAAATCATGGGATCACTCGTGTTCCTCACTACTAGACTCACTTTCCTGCTCAACTGTTTAGTGCAACTGCACTGAAGGGAAGTATACTTCAAGTTTTAGCTGTTAGTCCTTTTTTTCTTTTTAACACAGGATTTCAACATCCAAAACAATTTTAGTGTATTTTTAACCTGAACCATGGCATTTCTTAGCTACAAGCCCAACCAAGCTGGAGTGCCTGTAGACATAGCAACATGTGTTCTGACAGCTGCTCAATACCTTTTTCTCAATTTAACTCCCAGGCTTTTAAGACACTATTGGATTCTCTCTGTCACAGGGAACCTCAGCTTCCAGAACAAACTCTTCAGAAGGCAACATTCAACAGAGAGACTGCTCATTCAGTGAAAAGCACTCTCCTTGCATCAGAAGGACCATGTCCAACGAAAAAGAACCTAATAATGCTTGACTACTCACTTGAGGTAAGTAGCGGAGCTTATTATAAAAAAATTACCCTGTAGAAATTTTAGTGTTCCTCTTTCAAAATTAACCCCACCCTCCTACCCAAATTTTGATTAGATATTTTACTCAGAAAAAAATTCCTTCTATTTCAGGAAGTGCCTCTATTGCCCACTAAAAGATAATCAGAGAAACATAGAACTGTCTGGGTTGGAAAAGACCTCTAAGATGGAGTCCACTAACACAGCACTGCCATCTTCACCACTAAACCATGTCCCCACGTGCCACATCCACATGTTTTTTGAACATTTCCTGGGATGCTGGTTCCAACACTTCCCTGGGCAGCCTCTTCCAACACCTGACAGCCCTTTCAGTGAAGAAATTTTTCCTGCTATCCAATCTAAACATCTTCTGCTGCAACTTGAGGCCATTTCCTCTTCTCCTATCATTTGTTACACCTGGAAGAAGAGACCAACCCCCATCTGCCTACAGCCTCCTTGCAGGGAATGAAAGGGCCCTTCTGGCAATCAGCAGCTCAATAAATCTACAAGCAGGTGAAAATCTGCAACAAGCCTGGATTTGTACACACAAAGCACAACTGAGCTACAATTTGCATTCCTCGCTCTCTACTGTAATGCCAGGAGTTTGCTTCATGCCAGCAGCTCTCAGTCAGTGTGCACAGCAGCAGGCACACCAAACACCCAGAGCGAGCAACAGCACGAGCAGAAGGCTCACCCACCAGTTTACAAACCCAGGCTGAAGAATTCGCTGAGGCAGGAAGCTGCCCCAGCTAAGAGCAGCTAAGCTGCCCCAGCTAAGCTGCTCTTCTGCTAAGAACAGGCCAGTACCAAAGACACTTACTGGTCTTCCTGAGGTTAGAGGTGTTGATCCAAGCCCAGGACTGGACAACTCATCGTAAATGCTCCTCACGGGGGGAGCGCCGCCTTTATCTTTATGTGTTGGGACCACTGGCTGTGGGGGAGATCCTCCTGCAGTTCAGAGGAATGAAGGAAGAGCATGAGCAGACTTGCCACTTTACTCCACTGCTGCCTGGTTTTGAATCTTCAGGGGTAAACTCAGCCAGGAAAAAAAAAAACCTCTTGGTTGGTTCACTGGGCATTTGTGAGACCATCTGTTCAGGTTTGAATGGTCTACAGAACAGTATCACATGTGTTAAACTGTGTCCTTCTAAAACTTTTAGACCTCTTCTTAACCCTTCATACTCTCTGTTAACATGCACTTGTTCTTTTTCTGAAGTTCTGAGCATACATCTAGCTACAATGAGCATACAATAGCTACATCTTCCTATTTTAAGGCAGGTTAGCAGTGTATTTTAATTGTTTCAGACACTAACTTGCCTGTAGTAGAGATGCAAAAGCAAGATTTTTAAGGCTTGAGACGTATTACATGCTAAAGAACCACACCAAAATGCACACAGGTGTACTGCACGTGATTGTCACATTCCCACTGCCTAAATTCCTTGGCTTCCCATCTCATTTCACATTGAATAAAAATGTAAGCAAGCCCTTGACAGCAGGGACTAGCTTGCTTTTAGACAGGATGAAGTGAAGCCAGCTTCCCTCCCACAAACTTTGGGACTTCCAGCATAACAGAGAATTAAACTGACTGAGAGAACTTGAGGTATCTCTAAACATTTTGCGTGGGTTTACCTCAGGAAAAGAAAAAAAAAAGTTAACAGTTTTCACTTGCAAAACATTTAGAAACTAAGCTTTTCCACAGTACTTTTCAATCCTAAAATTCTGAGCTTCAAGACTCCACTCTGAAGTGTCTAACACATACAAGAACTGCTCCTGTTATATGCAATAACTGTATATTATATAAAGCACTCTCCCATCAAGGTTTTCAGTTTTAGTGATGTATTTAATCACTCATTTTGGTAAGCCTGTGTTAGTACCTTACTGTTTCCTCCTTATCTAAAATTGATACTTTGAGACTGTGATAAAGCCTTTTAAAATCAGTTGGGTGAAATTCCCATGACTACTTCCAATGTCATAAATATTTTCCTAAGAGGTTTGTACTTGATGGGGTCAGGAAAGGCAGACAACAGCAAGAAGTAGGAGACCAACAGACCAACAATCACAGAACATTTTAAGTTGGAAGGGACCCAGAAGGATCATCGAATCCAATCCTGCCTGAGATTCAAAGAAGAGAATATCTAAAATTCTCTTGCAGTGCCTTAATCCTCAGTTTCTCCTTGAAGATGACTATTAACACCATCAGATATTAAATTATGCCAACTGATCTAGTAAAAAAGCCAAGATCACCTGTGATGTGTTAACTACTCACTCATAATTCTCAGAGAAGAACACAGACACAATAATACCAACTTAAAACCATGTGTGAGAGCTCTTCCCAGTCTAATCAATCAGGTCACAGAAAAGAAATGAGTATCTACAGCTAGGAAGAGTCAGTGCTACTTCAGTTCAATGACAGCAGACATCAAGACTAACTACAACCACTAGATAATAATTAAGAAGCATTTTTTTAGTTTCTCTCCTCTCAGTTTTTACAAGTCTGACAATCTGTGACATTTTAGAACTCACTGCAAAGAAACCAGCAGTTTGCACGTGCTGCACTTAGTTTGCCAGCAGACCTCTGTTTTAAATAAAGAGAAAACTCTAATGGCTGTATTTGTAAAGAGTTGTATAAATTGATTCTGTATTAGCAGAGATTTATATTAACTTCCCGGTAAAACAAAGCTTTCCTGGTACCAAAACTGCCATTTTTAAAACAGCTATTAAGCTCAAGACTAGTTTGAAGAATTTAGCCAAACTCCATTGAATACACTCGAGTTCACCAGCTATTCAATCAGTGGAATTTGTTTACAGCCAGTTATAAAACTTGCTATAAGGAGTCAAGTCTACAACAGTCAAGCAGAACGACAAGACAAAGCAATTTCTTTACTTTCAGGACGATTTTTCAGCATTTTCAGAATTCTGACCTGCAAGTAGCGGAGACCTCGTTTCCATTACTCCGACTGAAGGGCCGCACAGAGCACGTGGCTGTGGAGTCACCGGGGCAGGTAAGTCACCCATCAAAAACCCGGGAAGGAACTGAGCACCAGCTCCTTGTTTGGGAGACGTCGGGGAGCCGAGAGTCATCGGCTCAGCTCCTGAAAACAAAACGTAAAACCAGGGAGAAGAAAAGTGATCTAGCGTTTTTCTTCCAACGCTTTGACTGCGGTTCTGTTGAAGAACGTAACACGAGATACAGCAAGTGATTTAAGATCACAGAATGGTAGAATCCTTAGGATTGGAAGGGGCCTCTGGAGATCATCGAGGGCAGGGTCACCTGGAGCAGGAGACACAGGAACATGCCCAGGTGAATTTGGAATGCCTTCAGAGAAGGAGACTCCGAGACCTCCCCGGACAGCCTGTTCCAGTGTCCTCCCACCCGCAATGGAAAGAAGCTCTTCCTCACGCTGAGGTGGAACTTCTTGCGTTTTAGTTTATGGCCATTGCTCCTCATCCTGTCCTCATTGCCACCGAAAAGAGCCTGGCACCCATCCTCCTGACACCCGCCTCTGAGATATTTACACGCATTAATGATTCCAAAGACGGTTCTACAATAATTCATTTTGCAAGTTTTGCAAGCCAAGTTTACCACGACCTCGCATTTTCTGCAACTCCAAGCCCGTTCCACTTCAACCCAGAGGGAAGCTCAAGTGGTCTCAAGTTGTGCCAGGGGAGGTTTAGGTTAGATATTAGAAAGAATTTCTTTACAGAGAGGGTGGTCAGACATTGGAATGGGCTGCCCAGGGAAGTGGTGGATTCTCCATCCCTGGAGATTTTTAAAAAGAGACTGGATGTGGCACTTAGCGCCATGGTCTGGGAACTGCAGCGGCAGTGGATCAAGGGTTGGACTTGATGATCTCGAAGGTCCCTTCCAACCCCGCTGATTTTATGATTCTATGATTCCCCGTCCTGGTGCCGTCTCCCACCGCCCACTCCAGCCCGGCGGCATCCAGACTCCTCCCGGCCTGGAGCAGGGGGGTCAGCGCCGGCCCCGCTCCCTTCACCGGGACACTCGAGCGCGGGTGGCGCCCGGGGACCCGCCGAGCACGGGTCCGTGAGGCGGCGCCCGGCACAGCGGCAGTGCGGGGGGGCGGCCCGCGGGCCCGGCTCACCTGCGGGCGGCGGCTCCATGGCGAAGGCGGCCATGGCGGCCCGGGCGGGAAGCCGGAGACGGCGGCGGCTCCTCCGCCGGGCGCTTTCAAACAGGACGGAGCTTCCTCCCTCCGTCACTTCCGACCCGCCCCCCGCCATCTTGTGCGGGAAGGGGGCGGCGGGAGCTCCTTCTCCGGGCCGGGGTCTCCCCTCACGGTTCCCCGGCAAACGGCTTCACCACCCCGTCCCCCCCTCCCCATGCCCGCGAAGGGCCAGGTCGTGAAAAAAAGAGTTGAAAGAACCGCGGTTACCGTTACAAGAGCTTGTGCTGCGTTGTTGTTTCCACGGGCTGAGAACTGTTAAGATGCCACCCTGACTGCCCGGGGAAAGGGCTGCGGTCGCTGCCCGGGCTGCCACAGCCCGCCGAGCCCGGGGTACAGCGCTGCGACAGCTCCCCTCGCAGACGGTGACCGAGGGACCGCGATCAGATGCAGAGGGGTCGCCTAAACCTCGCACTAGCGTTTAGCACAGAGTCATGGGATGGTTTGGGTTGGAAGGGACCATAAAGATGATCTTCCACCCTCCTGCCGTCTGCAGGGACACCGTCCACTAGCCCAGGTTGCTCCGAGCCCCGTCCAGCCCGGCCTTGAACACTCCCAGGGATGGAGCAGCCACAGCTTCTCTGGGCCACCCGTGCCAGGGCCTCACCTCAGGGAAGGCCACCCTCGGGGAAGAACTTTTTCCTAATATCTAATCCAAACAGTCTGTCCGTTTGGATCCATTCCCTGTTGCCCTGCCACCACACTCTTGAGCATGAGCAATTAATATTGAGAACACACGGTGTGTGGTTCAAACACGATGGCATGCAAAAGTTCAGACTATTGGTACCAAGAACGCCAACCTTGAAACCAAAGCTTTCAAGTCACTTCAGCACACAGTTTATCCAAACACAGGGTCCTTTTTATTTTACTGCATAATAATATATCAAACCATTAAGAACTGGCGTGAAGGCCGCAAAAAATACTATTAAAATCTTTTACAGATTTTGCGTGTGTATTGAACATGCCATCTTAAGACAGTAATTCCAGCCTGAGACTTCTCAGGAGCGCTAAAGTTACCCATCCTAGGATGTCCATTCTTTATAGATGGTGTGGAATGGAATGAGGGAACAGCAAATGTGGGTTGAATGTGAAGAAAAGGCAATAGCAGTGAGCAGATAGGTTGTTATCATCATTTTTCATATCTCCACCGAAATGATTTACAAAAAAAAAAAACCTCTGCTGGTTCCAGCACTTTGGAAACATCATGTTAGTGCACTTCAAATCCCTGCTTGAGGAGAAACGGTAGAAAGACATGAAGCATGAAAGCATCCTACACATTTTGAGCATCCTCAAAAGACCATCTGTTTTAATTTCCAAAAAAATTTAATGGCTGGCTAGCCCACAGAAATCAATAAAGTCCTCTTTACTTGCAATATAAATTTAAAATCCAATATCAAGGTACTTCATTATATGAACATTTTATTATCTAGATTTTACAACCGAATAGAATGCATACATTTGGAAAGTAAATGGGGCAACTTATCTCAGTTATTTTATTGTCTTTCTCAATTGCCTGCATTTTCTGATGTATCATAAAAAAACCCACCGTCATTCTGTTGTTTTCTACTGTTTCAAGGAAAACTGAACTTTATCTTTCTATCAGCACTCTAGGAAGAGCTGGTTCTTGGGCAAAACTTCTCTGAAGTCAGTGGAATATCATCTGGCCTATAGATGACGTGCTGAAAGAAACAGGGTCGAGGGAATGTAAGAAAAAATATGCAATGACTCGAAAATGCCCAAGTGAAAAGGGGATTGCAAAATGACAGATTAAAGGACATCCAACATCTGTGCCTGTGTAGTCAAAACAGATTGTTTCCCTTCTCCCTTTTGATCAGTCGTGATCATTTATGCTTCCGTTTTCTTTTACAATCTGTTCTTGGTATTTGTGAAGCTGCTCCATGAAGCCAGGATTCGGACGAGCCACAGGCCTCGCATTTTTCACCAAGGAAAAGGCTCTGGCAAAACTCAGTCTTTCTGAATTCATTAGAAAACCAATGACTACAGCCGCTGCACGGGAGACTCCTGCGTTGCAGTGGACCAGTACCACGCCATCCTTCAAAAAAGAAATTAAACATAAGGCGGGATATTCGTTAGGCAGATAAAAACAAGTATGTGGAAACTTTATATAAAAATCTATTAAGACTTACTGAAAGCTCCTTGCTGAGCTCAAAGCAAATATTTATACACGTAAGTAAGTCCAAACACAGATATATAAGCCCAAAATTAAGTATTTTTCTAATCAAAGACACTTTACAATTGCCAAATACTTCAAATTTAATTCATGCCTTAAAACTAAAAAATATCCCCCTGTCCTTTTCCCTGAGTCCTTACAGGAGCCCCTTCATGTAAAAACCAAATCACAGACTCCCGGGATACTAAGATATCCGATCTAATTGGGTGCCAATTTTAAAATGGATTTTATTTGCAATTCGGAAAGGAACTTGACAGTATCTTGTTAAAGGTTAAAAACATAGCGAGGCAGCAAACAGCTGGGCACAGAGGCAGATTTTGGAATATCCTGTAGTTCCAGTCACACTCTTCTTTAAAAAGACACTGCAAGTTTCGTTAAGAAGTAACGAGCACTAATTAAAGCAAAGACAACTGAACAATCTAGTGTGGCTCAGGGAATGTTTGCAAGGCCCAGGCTTCATAACACTTCACATAACCCTGGAAACATAACACATAACCCTGGAAAAGGCTCCAAACTGCCAGCCAGATGCCACTGTGACACAAAACCACACCACCAAACCCACAGAACCTCCGTATTCTGAATGAAGACACTGAAACACGACGTGATTTGCTCAGATACTTGAGAACTAAGCATATCCATTCTAGATATAAACAGCCTGCTCTGTCGGCCCTTAACAGGCACAAATTATTTAAGGAGCATTTTAGCCAGTGACAGAAAGACCAGTGAGTGACAAAAAGCACCAGGGTTCCTTTCCAGGAACTCCATGGTTTATGTTACAGAATTGGGAGCTGCAAATTATCTGGTCTATTAATAAACACGCAAGAGCAGAAAATGGTTCCTGCTCCAGAAATCTCCCAGTTTAAGTAAAAAGACAAAGCAGGAAATTGAGTATTATTATTATTCATCTTGGAGAAATGCCAAGCTGAGACTAGAAGAATGACTTGCACAACAAGATTATGGCAGAGCTAGGCACTGAGTCTAAACTCCTGCATCCCAATAAATCACAATATTATCCTTCCTTGCAATGAAAATCACATTCCCTGTGCACTGCCTGCTGCAAATTGCACTCTTCATTCCCTTTCTCACAGTCACAGGGCCGTGACTCCTCATCACACAGACCATGTGGGAAGCAGACCTGTCCATGTATTTCAACTACCTGAGGGAGTGGCAGTGGTGACCTGTAAATCCAGAACAATGACATTAAAAATTATGCCACTGCTAATGAGTCAATTGCTGAAGCTTCTCTACTGTAAATGTGGAGCAGTTTTTACTTCTTTAATGGGAGTTATTTCAGACATAATGCACCATAATCAAGATCAATATCCAGCAGTGGCACTAAGAGTAAATAATACACATGGAAAGTGACCTTTGTTTTTTTTCCCTTTGTAAAGTTCATGCTTTATTTTCCTCTTCACATATAAGTTTGATTTTATTTTTTTTAATAACTGTTCTGTTTTACATTGTCAAAAATTATTTAGTGATATCCACGGATCCTGAAAATTACTGAACATGAATGAACACAGGCAATAACATTAAACCAAATTTAACACTGAGAACTTTTATCTCTCCTTTTTAAACCCCCTTGTTTGCAATTCATACAAAGATTAATTCGACATGTCATTCTTGACTAGTTTTGTATTTGCTATGAATATGAAATAAAGTGAGAAACAGATTGCAGATAGGAAATTCATCTCTGTTTACCAGGAACTCCTTGCTCTGACTCTGGTAACCTTTGCCTACCAAGAAATGGTCCGTGGTCTTGCAAGAACATCTTTTAAAGATTCAAGACCAAGTTGGGGTTTTTTTAATTTTTTATAGAGAGGGAAACGAAATCACCTTCCACCGAGAGAAAAAGTGATTATACAATGGTTATATACAGTGGGCAAAAGAAATTAAAAAGCAGCATAAAGCTTTAAGCTAATGTAGTTAGTTATGGATCCTTTCTACTTTGGAGTGGAACCAAGTATTTTTCGTTAGGAAAGACAGAAGGAGCAATAAGGAGAGATGTTCATGAATAAACAGGGATTTCCTCCTTAGAAACAAAAGATTTTAGAGGTTTTATTATTCGATATTAAACAGAAATATGAAAGAGCAGTAGCACTATGGCCTGACACGTGTCACCTAACATGTCATGGAAAACCTGCCTGCCAATTTGGAGCTTAGAAGAAAAGGTGAGCTCTGATGGGTATCAGAATTTGTACCATGGTGTTGACAGACTTGAGCCATCAGAGTTTCAGAAAAGTTGATCCAGTTCCGAGTAGCAGCTGGCAGTGACTTGAGGAACAGCACAGGCTTCCCTTGCATCCTCAAACTGGAGTGCTCTCATACTCTCTCCTTGAGTTAATCACGTTCTAACAATAATTTCTCATATATCCCACTCTCTCAGCAGTGAATTTCTCTCTCTCCCTCATATTAGGAGATGAAGCACTTGTATCTCTGTGATTGCTTGAGCAGAAGAGCACTTCACGACACAATTTATCATAAGCCCTTTTAACCCTATTTTGACAAAGCAAATAAAGTGATTCGAGCCACCCAGAGATCTGTCTCTGCATACCACTATCACATGCTTTGTGAACTGATCCTGGAGAACAACTATTCCACCAATTACCTGCTCTTTCACCCACCTCTCCCATTAGAAAACTGTTAATATGGCTGTAAAAGTTTTCCTGAAAACTTCTTAGCTTACAAAATAGTAACCAGGACATAAACACCAGAGGCAGAAAGCAAAACTGTGCAGTTAGGAATGGCAACTCTCATCTAGAAATGAAGTGGAAACCGTAACTAGACACCATGAAAAGGTCATTAAGTGACAACGTGTATCACATAGCTCGTAAATGATAAATGAGAGAAGGAAAGAACACTGCAACACAAAGAAAGCTGGGACAAGTGTATCTTCTTTTATCCCAACCTACATGAATAATGAATTTGGTAGATATGGTGGAATAACATGCAATAAGGTTTGGTTGTCAAGCCATAGTTTTCCCACCAAAGCAATGGTGGTTGTAAATTACACAATAAGCCTGAATTTAACAGCTGTGAGTCAGGGATGCTCCTGGTCACAGACAACTCTGCCAAGCAACCCCAGAAAGAGTCCCTTCAGCCCATTTCCCATGTCACATCTTTTTCAGGATTTTGGGAGCAGTTAAATCACTTGTTGGCTCCAAGACTACTAACACACGCTCTGACATCCTTGGTACATATGTGGATTCATAGCTCAGCGTGTGGCATCTTCTTTGAGAACCTGGTCTAGTGGGAGGTGTCACTGCCTGTAGCAGGGGGTTGGAATTACATAATCTTTAAGGTCACTTCCACCACAAATTATTCTATGATTCTATGATGAAAAGTTCAAGGATGGTGACCAGCTGATGCCAAACCACACAGATCTGTAAAAGCCCTGTTAGGCTTGCTTCTAATCCAAAACAACATCCCTGACAGATTAAGTAAGTCGTCTCCTTTTCCCTCTGCCAGGGGTAGTGACTTAGGATGGGATTTCTTTATCTAAAGTCAGCCACTGCTCCATCTGTATTAAAGAAGCATTTCTCTAAAACTCAAGACAGACATTCTGAAAAAAACATTGCTGGAGGGAACGGAGATTAACAGCAGGGTCACGTTTCTAGGAATGCTTAGAAATTGCCTGGATTCTCTGTTTAAAATTTTAAAAGGCAATGGCAAAGCTATTCATTTGGTAGCATATTTTCTTTTGACAAAAGAAGCTGCTTAAGTTCTTAAAATAGTGTAATAAATAATGTAAACAGGATAACTACTAACATCAATTATTGATATACCATACCTGGATCTTGGCTTTCTCAATAAACTCAAAACATTCAGGGAAGTAGGAGGTAATATCAGTTTCTGGGAGGTCCAGAATAGAAATGGTCTTGTATATGAAATCATCGAGGAAGGCATTTTGGACTCCATATGCCACATTTAGAATGTGAGTAACCTAAGTCAAAAAAAAAAAGGAAAAAAATGAAAAAAGCATTTTCTGAAGACAGCAAGCAAAGTGAGCAGTGGCAAAGGTAAATTATTCTTTAGGCATACACAAACTGTATCTTACACAGCTGGAACGTTCAGTTTTTCATACATATGCTGTCTATGGTGTGGTTTTCTCCAAGCAAAGTTTCAATGTGTGCTAAAACACACTGTGAGAAATTTCAGGGTTTTTCTGAGAGGAAATGAAAAATCAATGCTCAAACAAACACAGACTAAAATACGGATTTTCAACAGAAAAGGGAGTTGCCAGCATGTAGATGGCAAATAAAAGAAGAAGCAATAGGAACAAGAGCTCAGGCCACCCAACAATTCCCCAAATTTCAAGCCTGCCCTAACCCATCAGTTTAATGTTCCTTCTGGTGAGTTCCTAGAACCATTTACTGGAGCAGAAGGATTTCAGAGTAAACCATACCTGCCCTTGGCAGGCGAGACCACCTCTGGCCTCCTGCCATCTCTGCTTTGTCCAGGCTACAGCCATTTGGTGGGATTTTTAACTTACAGTGAAGTGACATTTAGATAGCACCAGATCCCAGCCTGGTGCACTCCCTGTCCTGCAGGAGCACCACTGTCCCAAGGCCTTATCACCCCATTACTGTAACAGAGAAGAGTAAAAAGACCAAAGTTTGGGACAGACTTTGAGCTTTGTTTTTCCAGTTTCACCAGTACCCGTAAGGCAAGGAGGGATGGTGCTGCTTAGTGTCTGAAATGTAAACACACATAGCAATGCAGGAATCTGCTCCATTAACAGCTCTAAACAATCATCACTTTTGTGGTGCCCAGCACCACAAGGAGCAGTGGCCATAAACTAAATCGCAAGAAGCTCCATCTCAACATGAGGAAGGACTTCTTTCCACTGTGGGTGGCAGAACGGGCTGCCCAGGGAGGGTGTGGAGTCTCCCTTTCTGGAGACTTTCCAAACCCACCTGGACACGTTCCTGTGTCACCCGCTCTAGGTGACCCTGCCTTGGCCGAGGGGTTGGACTGCACGACCTACAGAGGTCCCTTGCAAGATTCTTGAGATTCTGTGAAACCATTTCAGCTTCCCGTGAAGCTCACGGGCACTCATCCATCCGCAAACGGAGCAGCCTTTTTGAAAATGCGAATGGAACACAGCTTTGCTCAGAGCCGCTAAGAGAACATTTTAGATTTTTTTTAACTTTAGAGACACCCACCGCGCGCACGGCGCGGGATGCGCGTCCGCGCCGAGTTACCTTGTGCTTTCTCATCGTCTCCAGGTCGTGAGCAGCATCCTGCGACCCTGCGGAGAGAGGAAGGACATCCCGCCGGTTGCTTGCGCTGAGTCCCCCCCCACACTCCTCCCTGAGGCCCCGGGCCCGCCGCCCGCAGCCCCACTCACCCAGCAGCAGCCAGGGCTTCACCACTCCGACCTGCAGGTCGGCGCTCAGGTCCCGCACGAACCCGCCGCCCGCCTCCCCCTCCTCCTCCTCCACCTGCAGGCAGGCGCCTCGCCACGTCTCGATGATCCTGCGGCCGGTCAGCGTCGTGACGCGGGTGCGCTGCTTCCGCAGGTTGGCCCTGGAGAAGCTGCGGATCTCCTGGGCGAGGGAGTGCATAGCGTGACCACCGGCTCCTCCGCTCCGCGCCGCCCGCCCCGCACCGCCCGCCCCGCGCTGCAGACGCGCCCTCCGGGGCGGGACCTGGGCGTGAAGGGACATCCCCCTCCCCCGGACCGCCCCGGACCGTCCCGGAGGAATTAAAGCAGCCTGCAAGCTCGGAATGCCTGTGCTCGGTGTCAGCGAGCCGTGCGGCAGCGCCTGTCGGTCTCTAACTGGGACCTGCTTCTTGGGAAAACACTGTAAGGAGCTAAACGGAAAATATTAGAATGAAATAGAATCATAGAATCATAGAATCATAGAATCATAGAATAGATTGGGTTGGAAAAGACCTCCAAGATCATCAAGTCCAACCCCTGATCCAACTCCAATTACTATATCATGGCACTAAGGGCCACGTCCAATCTCTTTTTAAAAACCTCCAGGGATGGTGAATCCACCACCTCTCTGGGTAGGCCGTTCCAATGCCTGATAACCCTCTCTGTAAAGAATTTCTTCCTAACATCTAACCTAAACCTCCCCTGGCAGAGCTTGAGCCCATGTCCCCTTGTCCTATTGTTGGTTGCCTGGGAGAAGAGACCAACCCCCACCTGGCTATAACCTCCCTTCAGGTAGCTGAAGAGAGTGATGAGGTCACCTCTAAGCCTTCTCTTCTCCAGACTGAACAACCCCAGCTCCCTCAGCCTCTCCTCATAGGACTTGTGCTCCAGTCCCTTCACCAGCCTCGTTGCTCTTCTCTGGACCTGCTCCAGCACCTCAATAGTTTGGGTATTTTTTCCTCTGGAGTATTGGACTAGAGTATTCTCTATAGCATACTATTTGTAGTGTTACACAGCTGGTACACAGAATCATAGAATGGCCTGGGTTGGAAGTGACCTCTCAGATCACCTAATTCCAACCCCCTGCCGTGGGCAGGGACACCTTCCACTAGACCAGATTGCTCAAAGCCCCATCCAACCTGGCCTTGAGCATTGCCAGGGATGGGGCATCCCCAGCTTCTCTGGACAGCCTGTGACAGTGCCTCACCACCCCCACTGTAAAGAATTTCTTCCGTATATCTAATCTAAATTTCCCCTCCTTCAGTTTGAACCTGCAACCTCTTGACCTGTCACTACAGTTCCTGAGGAAGAATCCCTCTCTGGCTTCCTTTTAGGTCCCTTTAGATACTGGAAGGCTACATTAAGTGTGTAAAATCTGTATGTGTGTTTAAATCTGTATGTGAGTCTACAGAGATCACCATGCAGATGGAGCTGTGGAAAGCCAAAGGAAAGATTTTTCACAAGCGCACTGGGTTTAAAGAAATTTGTTTAATTTGTTTTCCTCCTGGCTCCAGTGTTCAACAACTTTAACTCCTCAGATATTCAAAGTTATTTTGGAAGTGTTTATCATACAGAAAGTGGAAATGCTGCCTGAACAAAAGGATTGATATTTCAAGGGAGGAAGAAGGTGATGGAAGGGACAAATTGTGGGAACAAAGGAAAGTACAAGTTCGTTATCACATGAATTCAGTCTCACCCTGAATGGTTTTCCTCTGAGCATGAATCCACACTATGACAAAGAGTTTGCTTTTCCCAATTTGTCCTCCCCTTGCTGCATGAGGAAATTACAGCAACACAATACAGGGTCTTGTGCGTCTTCATTGGGTTTGGTAATAACAGCAATTTAAAGGCTTTGCTTTTCATAATTTTGCCAGCAGATGAGATGGAGAGTGTAAAAAAATCTTGATTTCAGTGATCCCTTGATTATTTTTTTAAGTGGTCATAGCTGTCATAACACTCACTCTGGTGAGTGTTAACTGGTGTTAGAGGAAATTTCCTGTGTTTTGGGAATTCTCTCTAGATCAGTGTACTGAGGGTATTTAGGAAATGCTGGAGCTGAGATTTGCCAGGGTCCCGTGGTTAGCCAGTAGCCAAGGGCTGAGGGCTGCTCCTGAGGTATCCTGTGGGTTCCTGTGCCATTGTCCTGTTGCCACAATGCAAGGAATGAGAATAACCATTTCAGGAGAAATAAACTTTGCAGAGACTTGCAATGCTTTGCTTGATGTGTAAGGACAGAGGGTGCATTTGAGTCTGTCCAAGCACCAATGAAATGCAGAACCTGAGTTCATATCTTGAAAGGGTAAAGTAATTCCTGTGTTTGGAAAAGGTATTTTGTTAAGGTGTTAAAAAAAGTTCAAACTGGTCTTTTCAAAGCATCAAGATGGTACTAAGTGCATCAACAAATATTTGCATTGATTATTTCAGTTGTTTGTTATATATTTTTGAAATAGTATTTACAAATAATTCTGAATGTTTTTAATTCTTTGGAGCCTTCCTTAATTATTTAGCATTTTGGTGTTCAGGCTGTAAAGTATGTGAACAGTCACAACATTACTGCAGTCAGTTTGGCAAATGTATGAATAAACTGGCTTATGGAAGAGTCACACCCCACTTGCATTTCAACCTGAGGGTGTTACAGTGAATGAGAACAAGCTGGAACACTTGTAGAAACAGCAAATTTCAAGCAAACCATGAGAGAGAAGAATTTTCATGCTAAATATGGTTTTTATGGTCAATGCAGTGCTTAAGAGCCAGGACGTGTAGCATGTTGCTCTCTACTTTTTTTTTTACTATTAACTTAAAATGGCTCAGATTTTGAACAGCCCATCTCTTAGTTACTGGAGATGCTTCACTGTCTCCTAGTGAACACACTCCTGGAGCTGAAAACGTTGCTTTACATAAGTATTTATATATTCTGAAACTCAGCCACAAATGCTTTTTTTTCCCAGCACTGAAAGGCAGCAACCACAACTGACTTGAAATGGGTTGGTTAAAGTGACCTGATACAATTTTGGCTCTTTACTCAGCTGTAACTCCCAGCAAGAAGTAAGCATGGACTCTGGACTGAGGGATGTTCCACTAATACATTTGAAAATGTGTATTTGACAGTTGAAGTTATGTATCAGGAGAGGACAACACAAACAGAGATAAAAATCAACACGTAAATTACCAGCTGTGTTTTATATTGTGGGCTTTTGTTTAACTGTTTTGCAGATATAACTAGTAAATCCTTGTATGTGCATAGATTAGCATTAGGAATAAGTGGCAAAGTCCATGCTGTCACTATGAATTTGGATACTGAGCAGGATAAATGCACATCTTCCTCCTACTACTGTGTTTTCCTCCTACTACTGTGTTTTCCTATTTTTTTTTTAATTATCAAAGATTGAGGAAATTGCAGTAAACTCCAAACAGTGAGTTTTGTGGTTGTAGTGCAGCCACACTTATTTTCTCTGCGTGTGTGTACATAAATATGCATTAAAATGGTACTAAAAGAGCTTAAGAATGATCTTGGCTTGTGTGGTTTCCCCTGGGTGGGTAGGAACATCAGGTGCAGCCTGATGTTGGGATCCTGGATCATGGCAATCAGTGAATGACCTCAGTTACAAAACACCATTCTGGGTGCCTTTAGTCTGCTGTGGTCTCCTCTGAAATCCCTGCTGTAAAAGCAGCTACTGAAACATGGTTTATAAATTCACTTAAAGTATTCTAAATCCAGTGCTGATGTGAGACTGCTCCTCCAAGGAAAGATTTATTAAACAAACAAAATCTTAAATGAGAAAACTGCAGACGAGAGATATATTTTTTCACACTTGCATGACGGAACATGTGGGAATGATGGAAACACTGAATCTTGTGTTCTTCCAGCCTCTGTGTTGAAGGGGTGGCAAGGCTTTAATCCTGCAGTTTTCTGAAGGAATGTGTCTTGGAAGAGAGAGCACTGAGTTGCCAGACTTGATTCTTCCTTTGGAAGAGGAACCCCAGGTCTTGCAGTGGGTGGCTAGAATGGGTTTTAGCAATGTTGTTAAGTGGAATATAGATATAAAAGGGGTGCTGTTACCTTCGATCAGCCCTGCGCTGCAATTGCCCATCCCACCTCCCCAAAACTGATACAAATGAAGATTCCTTTCAGGGAAAGCACAGAAAACCCTGGTTGCCCACAGAGTGCCCAGGCTGCCCTACCAACTGCACCTGAAAGCCAAAGCTCACAAGCTTTCTGTCCTGGGGCACAGGGCTGCTGTCCCCTTTGGTCAGCCCCGCCCCACCAGGGTTTCCTGAGTGGATTTGCTTTCCCCATTTGAACTGGCTTTTTAACATTGCTTCTTTAATCCATGTCAATATATATTTGCCTGGCTTTTGCTGTTGTGCCCCGGGAGGTGATGGATTTATCCTTCTTCTTCCCTCCCTTACACACTAATCTAAACTGGGGACGCATAAATTTAGTGTCCTCACTTTCTAGCATCTGATCCCTCTGGGGCTGTGCTGCCTCTCCTGTGCAGATGGAGATAGTTGCAGATGGAGATAGTTGCAGATGGATGGGGAGTTAGTCATGGTCTCCTCCTTGGTGGAAGCTGGCCAAAACTGGGCTGCCTTGGAAACTGAGGCAGCCAATTCTAAACTTGGATCTGCCTTCAGACATACTTTAAGATATACCTGTCCTGACAGGTCTTCCATAACCCGACAGATACTTTTCTCATCTTATAGCACAAGATGCTTTCCTGTGGAATGTCCTACATCTATCCCTGGAGGAGTGCTCCTTGGCATGGGATGGAGAACCTCAGGGAAGGGAGGATTCATTGTGCCCCATTGCTGATGGCTGAGGCTCCTGGAGGAGTGGGCAATACCCTTGATCCGGAGGGATGCCTGTGTTGTGGAGCCTGCAGAAGGAATCTCAGCAGGAAAGCAGAGCCTGGGCCTTGTCAACAAGCCAGTCTGTATTTCCTCACAGAGGAGGTAGCTTGCATGTTTTTGCCACCGGCTGTCTCTTGCTTTTCCATTATTAATTTGATTTAAGACACTGATATGATACTGTCTCAAGGCAACTTGGTGTCGTTATTTTCCGGCTTCCCTGGTGTAAGTGGGTAGTAGCTCTTGCTTTATGCCATTCCTATTATTGTTTCTGGGTGTAGGATGCTAATGTAATTCCAATAACAACATTGTAAAGCTGTCATCTAAGAAACACGTAAATCTAATAATCTCCCTGTTAATTTATGTTGAGTTTTCTCCCATCGGGAAATCTTTCTCGTGATAAGGAATGTCAATGAGATTATATAAAATGCCCCCTTTTTTTTTAAGAGGTTTTTATTTTGTTTAAAAGGTGTAAATTTGCTTTTTGTGGTGAATAGCTGGAAAACACTTTTTGTTTTATCTGCAGTGTGGGTTTGGTCTGGAAGATGCTAAAGTCACATTCAGTTAAAAATTTGAGCTCAAAGAAGAAGATATGAGCAAGGGAAGGCTGCAAGTGTTCTGCTTGCCTAGGCTGGTGGCATGTATGCAGGTATTTTGAAAAGAGATTAATGTAATTTAGAAATTAACCATGGGCTGTAATTATCCCTTGATTGCAATATTTTTTTCTTTTTGCTTTCTGTGAAATCTTGGATTCATAAATTCAGAATGGTTTCAGCACGAACAAAAACTCAGGGTGAGGTTGTAAGCTCATGACTGGATTGACTGCAGCAGAACTGCTCAAGGTAACATGTTCCCCAGTTTCTACAGCATGTCCTGTGTGGGCTGGAGGGTGCTCTGTTGCCAAAAGCAAGGGCTAATTTGTAATGAATAATTTATTCACAAACTTCACCTTTCTTTCCTGTTCTGCTCTCAAAACAGTGAGCAAATAGACAACATTTATTCGGATATTAGAAATGGTTTTTTTTTTGATTTGTGACTGCTATCAGTGTACAGTTGGAGCTATGAAGTGTTTGGGGTGTTTGTGCAGTGGTTTGTATGTGGCTTATGTACACGTGCTGGGGGTCCTTGTGCTTACACTGGTGGGGAACTGTGAAAATTCATCTCTGTAAATACATGGTGGGCTTAGATTGGAAACACTTGGTAGCAGAATCCCACAAACGTTGTCTTCAGGCCAACTTGAACACACGAGTGTCCCTGCCTTGCTGGAGCTGTGCTTGTATTGAATTAGTTGCTTTGGATAACTTTTGCTTTAAGACCTGCTGCAGCAGGTTTCCCTTAAGGCCTTGCCTCTTGCAGTTTGAGAATCTCAACTTAAAAGCAAAAAAAAAAAACCCAACCAACAAACTCCAAAGCTCACTGCAAGCCCTTAACGTGGTCAGTGAGGCATAAACTTAAACTGTAAAATCCATAAATCCAAGGACAACAGTCTTCACCCCTTCTGTAATTTTCCACAGGCTTTCAGCCTTCTCGATTTGACGCCCAAATTCTTAAATGCCAAGAGTCACTGGTGTCCGTGATGGCTTTGATCCTCAGGAGAAGTGACTGAGGTTTTTTCCTTGCAGCTGGTCACCGCAGTCAGATTTGTCTGCTAAATGCAGGCGCTCGGGCAACAGGCAGCACCACTTCTCGGGTGATGGATTGCCACGGATGCGGCTGTGGCAGGTTGACTCCAGGTGGCAGCAAAGCCTCACTTGCTGGGATAAGAGACAGAGGAAAGCGCAAAAGCAAGGAAAAAACTGCAATTCCAGGCTGGGATAACAACAGTTTAGCAAGTGAAGAGTAAAAAAGAAAAATAGTGATGCAAAAGCAATTACTCGTCACCAGCCTGGCTGTAGTAGCTGTAACATCCTGGTGTTAGCAACATTCTCTTGGTTACTAACTCCATCCCAGTCAAACCCAGTACAGCAAGTTATGGGTTGGAACAGCCAGCTGCGTGCTGCAACAAACATGATAAAATAATTACATACCCAGGAAGACACTGCAAGGGATGAGAGTTCACTGGGAAATGGCTGGCTGCTTTAGCTGTAAGCAGGTCTAAGAGGGTAGTAAATGATGCTTGAGGATGAACTTTTGTGAGTTCATTGTGAAATCTGATGAAGGATTTTTTCCCAAGGGTCTCCTCGAAGCATAAATGGAGGAAAAAGTGTTGCACTGGCTCTGTGAACCAGAGAGGATCAATTGGCTTTGGCAGACTAAGTGTTAAAGCTGCATCAGGTGACAGGGATCCCAAGTTCAACTCCTGTGCTGCCACCACCGTGGGGGGTGAGGGGGGTAAAGCTTTGTGTATGTACAAGGTGGTCGATGAAAACAGTAGAACTACAAGAAGTTAAGATGGTCCTGCAAGGTCCCTGCCTCAGAAGAGAGGTGATGGGGCAAGGTGCCTACTGAGCATGATCAACCAGGACCTACTCTGGATCCTCAGGTGGATCATGGGATGCAGCTGTTTCTCAGGAGTGGTCCCTGATGCTGTGAACCTCCGGTATGAGCTCAGAGAGAGCCTGACCTGTGCCCTCTGCCCAGGACATCAGGCTGTGTCTCTGTGTCTTGTTTGGGTGGTGACAGAATGAGGGCAGACCAATAACACAGAGGGCTGCAGCAGGGCCCCCATGATTTTCCTACTCGGGCCTTTTCTGCTCTGGTCTTGGAGCTGGTTTGCTCTATAAATCTAAAATGAGGGACACATAAGAGGTCCAACAGATCATTTCTTCCTTCTGTGGGGGTATAAGTAATCACTGCTGGCTGTTTGAACTCCAGGATATCTTGTCTTGCTCCCCTTGGCTGTACCTGTGGAACAGCTGAAGCTTCTCCTGTAGCTGTAACCGAGCACCACCATTATCCTTGTTGCAGGAAGGACCAGCACCCACTGGAACCAGGTGGTCCAGGGAGCCTATCCAAGAGGAGGACAGGGGATGTGGGAAGCAGCTGGCCAGCACTGTGGTCTGGATGCATCATGGAGTGCCCTGTACCTATGTGATGTGTGGGCAGGGGGACAGCACAGGTAGGGGATGGCAGCTGGGACTGAAGTGTGTGAATCCCAACAGGGAATCCCTTGATGAACAAGACTTCCCAGAGCTGAGAGTGCTCCTGGTCTACAAAATGTAATGTAAAAATTAAAAAATCTTAAAAAATATCTCCGTCCCACCCCCTGCCATGGGCAGGGACACCTTCCACTACACCAGGTTGCTCCAAGCCCCATACAACCTGGCCTTGGACAGTCCCAGGGATGGGGCAGCCACAGCTTCTCTGGGCAACCTGTGCCAGGGCCTCCCCACCCTCACAGGGAAGGATTCTTTCCCAATATCAAAGCAGTTTACCCTCTTTCAGTTTAAATATGTGGCTTTTTTCAGCAAGAGAGAGCTCCCCTGGCTCTGTCAGCGCCTTTGGACTGTCTAATGTCGGGATCAGGAACTTGCACCAATTCCAGGGTCTCCAGTGACATTAAAGATGCTAAAATTGGGATTAGCAGTTGGTATTGTGTCTATATAAGGCTAAATTGGAGTCTTAAACCTCCTTTGATGCTGCAATGTTTGCACAGCAGCTGAGAACTTGAGTAAAATTGTAGTTTTACTCTCAGCTTGGGGAATCATAGAATCCCAGAACAGTTTGGGTTGGAAGGTACCTTAAAATTCATCTAGTTCCCACCCCCCTGCCATGAGCAGGGACACCTTGGACCAGAATTGGAAGAACTGGACTAACCCCTCTTTACCTTTTCCCCCATGGATTTTGAGCTAATGTGAAAATATCAGTTCAAGTTGAATTTTGCAGGCTTGCAGAACAGGTACTTCCAATGGGATGTATAACCCTTCAGCCTTTGTAAGATCCTGCATTTTGAGCCCCCCTGTACAACCCTGTACAGCAGGTTGGTCCACTGCAGCACCTGAAAGTCTTTGTGGTTCCATGTGTACCTCGAGACTTCTGAATCCCTCATTGAATTCCCCGTTGCTGCTGTGCCGGGCATGAGACAAAGCAGGGCCTTGAATAGCCTGTTTGGGTATTTCTTGGTTTAGGTGTTCATGACTGAAGTAATTATCTAAAATATATACTGATTTAAGCCTTGAGCTCACCACCAGTGACTTTTTGTTTAATGTCTAAAACCTTGTGTGACTGCTCAGAGACTCTGAAATCCAGAGGTGAAAATCACAGCTTTGGTATTTAAGAATCCTCGAAGTTTGGACTTGTGATTTTTCTGGTCAAGGATCTTAATTCCTGTGGGGGAATTACAAAAATTTTAAAACATTGTTTTCATTGGCAAGCTCCTTTAAATGGCAGCAAGAAACTCACAGGGGACAGGGTATGACACTAGCGACTGTACTTGACAGCCGATGGCTTCAAAAGCAGGAGGTGAATGTTTTGCCTGGATTCATCCAAGATTTCAAGTTTTCCAGGGCTTGGTTTGACTGGTGATTGCATGTAATGTTCACTAAATGCAAGGATGTAACAGCAGAACTGATGGAAAATGTGCCCCAGAGATAGGGAGAAAAACTTGAAAATGATCAGTAGGGTCAGCAAAACATAAATAAATTAATACATTTTAAAATAGACATAGCTCTGTGGCTTTTCAGGTACCAATCTTTGGGGCTGGAGGTAATATTTGCCTTGCATCAGCTACTGCATTTTGCCAGTGGCCCTGTAAGAGCTGTTCCTGCTGACCTGGCAGGCACAGGAAATCTAAATATTTAAAGTTTCAAAGGCTCCAGGTAACGCAGTGAGGCCTGTGAGGTTCTGCTTCAGGCCATGGTGTTCCAGAATGCCCATCAGGGGTGTGTAACTGAGGTTTTGTTTGCTGTAACTTGTGCTTTTTGTTGCTTCACTCTCAAAGTCCACTTCCAGCAACACCAGTAGGAGCTGTGGAGGGTGATGTGTTGTCCATCAGACCTGCAGTGCCGAAGGGATTAGACACTGATTAGAATTCCACAATCACTGAGGTTGGAAAAGCCCTCCCAGCCCATGGAGTCCCCCCTGTGCCTGACCCTCACCTTGTCCCCCAGCCCAGAGCATTGAGTGCCACAGCCAGTCCTTCCTTGGACACCTCCAGGGATGGAGACTCCACCACCTCTCTGGGCAGCCCCTTCCAAGGCCTGACCACCCTTTCCATGGAGAAATTCCTCCTGATGTCCAACCTGATGAAGCTGCTGGGTCCAGTGCTAAGGAAAGAGTTGTCTCATTCCATGGAAAACTAATGATTAAAAGTGAACAGAATAACTATATTCTATCTTTGACTGTGGAGATATAGGGAATTCAGTGCTCCCTGAATTCTCCTATTGGGAATTCAGTCCTGGGAAAAAGGCACTGCAGCCCATCCCTTATCAGAGAGCTGCTGCTAAAGGGAGAAAAGCTGACAGCAAATATTTATCCTGGGATCAATTCTGTTTAAAGTGCAATGTTTGTAGCAGGGCTTGGGCGTGGGGAGGTCAGGCGTGGGATCAAGGCTGCATTTATATAAAGACAGGAATATGCACTGGGAATCCTTGTTTAGAAAGCGAAAAGACTGGAGAATTTTGAGAGACACATCATGAGGGTCCTAATTTTTCTCCTCACAGTGTGCATTTTCTCATGCTCTGGTAAGTTGGAGCCACATCCTCTTCCTTAAGGTGGTTTTGGGGAGAAAATACAAGTCCACAACGAACTCCTAATGGAGCTGTGCTTCCCTCTCAGGGTTTCCAGCCTATGACTATGAACTCCCTGTCGTGGAAGAGGCTCTCAATGCTTCCATTGCACGGATCAATTCCCAGTCCTGGGGGAGGAACCTGTATGGTGTTGTCAGGAGCCACGTCACAGGAGTAAGTGCACAGAAACCGGGGATCCCTTACCTGAAACTTGCTTTGCTGGGATGCAAAACCCTTTTCCACCCAGCTCTGGAAACCCAGATTTCGTTGGAATTCACTGCTTGGAAGAGGGTGGGCTTGGGGCATTATCGGGAATCATGGCTTTAGGAACACAAAACTCCTTTGTATGTTGGTTTGTGATTAAAAATACTTTAGGAGTTCAGGTTTTTCACCCTTAGAACAGAAAACTTTGAAGGATGTCTTGTAGGATTTTGTTCAAAAGTGGTGGTTTTAAATACCTCCAGCTAACCACTTTGCTTTGGGCATCAAGCAACCTGGTTCATCTCAAGGTCTCAGCTGATTAAATGCCACCACACATTCTTTCTCCAATCTGTATTTGTCACCTGTCTAAACCACCAGTTGTGGTTTAAATCTGCTGCAGTCTAAATGCAGGCAGGAAACCTCTATCTGTTTTAATTTGTTGTGCTAAGAATTGTATTGGATACCTTGAGTTAAGGAGTTTAAGCTTCTTAATTCCAAGTTAGCACATCCATGCTCCTGAACACCCTCAGAACTGTTTCTGTAGGTGGCATGTATCAAGTCTTCTGCAAGAATGAATGACAAAATGACTGCTGAATTTATATAGTCTAGAGAAAAAACAAACAAATATTTGAAAGCAATGCTGATCTGTTGTTAGTTGGGGGTTTTTTGGGGGAGGGGAGGTTGCTTTTTTTTTAGTCTCTCATCTGAGCTAAAACATTGATTAGACTGTGAGAAGGAGAAAAAAAAATAACAAAAAGCAGTCAAGCTCTCTAAATCTTTTGGTGGTGTGTGCATGTTGCCCATTGAGGCACCTGAGCTGACATGAAGTGCCTCTATAAGCTCCATTAAATCACTTGCTTGCTCTCATGGGATTTATTTTCCAAGCCAGGTGTTTCCGATAGACCTCCCAGCAGTCAGGATATCCAAAACAGAGCTTTTGGCACCCTGGTTCTCACAAAGGAAGGGGTAACATGCAGGGGAAATGCTATGCTCATCTGCCTTTGACAGTTTAGGTCCCCACAACTCTGAGCAGTATCAGGATCCAGCAATGACTGGAAGACTCAAGTGGAGTAAGATTCAAGTGGGATTCAACCCCCATGAGTGGTGTTTCAAGTGAAATCCCCATGGAAAACTGTCCTATGTTGCTGTTACCAATAAAACAAGCCTTTCTCACACGCAGCAACCCGCTCTAAATTGGGCACTGATGCCTAATGCCCTCAGGTCATCTTCTGCTTGACAAAACAAAGCAAGGTTGCCATGCAGTGGGCACAGAAGAGTGTTGTGTTGACCTTCCTTTTACCAGGTTGACATGTGGAACAGTGATGCCTACAGACTAGAGCTGCAGTTCAGCATCCGTGAGACCATGTGCTTGAAGGCTTCAGGGAGAGATCCCTTCACCTGTGACTTCAAAACTGGGCCTTATGTGGTAAGTGCCTCTGGTAGGAATGGGAGCCCTCCCCTCCCTGCAGGATGCTCTCAGGATGTGTTGGGAATGCTACTGGTGCTGAAAAATGAGGAATGACTGGCTTTCTGAAAGCCTAAACAGATACAACCCACAGCATGGAGTGGGTGTTAGGTGGGAAGGGTCAGTGCTGGGAAAGTCTTTTGCCTGGAATACAGGGGGGAATACAGGGACTGCTGTGAGCTGAAAACAGGATTTGTGTCTTGGAGCAGCATGTAGGAAAAGTGTCTGTGTGTTCTGGGGCCAAATCCCAGAAGGAATGGCTTCTTTAAGATAAGATGGTGGAAGAGCTGATGTTTGACCGGCTTGAGCCTATCATGCCTCTGGGCACCAGGTAAAGCTTTCTCTTCCCATGCAGTACAGATTCCCTCTCTGTGCTGATGGCTTTCAGCTCTTCAACTCTCAGCCTCAAATAAACAGGTTCTTGATGCAGTTCTTGCTCTGGTCTTGATTCTCAAATCACCAGCTTTGGTGAAAATATGTCACCTTTGAGTCTGGACTTCTTTGTGCACAGTTATTTTGGCCAAATCACAGCTCCCACTGAGAGTTTCTGAGGGCTTGTATCCTAACTGCTGGCACAGATCTTCCACAGATATTATCTCTGCCTTTATGCTGCTCCAAGCTGAACTCTTCTAACCCCTTTTCCCTCTAGGAATGGCTGCCAAACTTACTTGTCCTTCCTGGGCACAGTCTTTAGGGAAGAGCAGGGATCTGGAAAGGCGGTCAGCAAGGTGCAAAGGCTTTCCTCTCAGCTTATGAGTAGTGTTACTCCCACAGGAGGCAGTTTACCCCATAAAAAGAGGAATGGAGTCCCTTTGAGCATCTCTACTCGTGAGCTAAGCAGCTGGTGTGTTTGTGTAGATGGCACCACACAGAACTGATGGTTATTGCTTGGTTTTCCTTAAAAACACAAGGGTTGGCTGCTATGGTGTTATCCCTGGATCCTAAACAGACACCATCCCTCTTTTCCTCTTGGGGCAATACAGTGTGAAAGATAGTGTGAGGGTGTGTTTTCCAAACTCGAGTGCAGGTTTTGCTGGAGCTTCTGTCAAATTGCAGAGACAACTTCTTTAAACAAAGGTAATTTAACATTCAGAGCTGGAGCTGCCATTGGCATAGCCCTACACTGCCCCTGTTTGTTGTCCTTGGTGATGCCAGGGCAGTGAAAAGGATGTGGAGGTTTTCTCCTACCTCGAGCAGGCTCAAGGCTTTGTACAGCCAACAAGTAGTTGTGGAGGAATAACCTGTGTGTCCTGTATAATCTTGCTTGAGTTTCTTTCTCTTGGAGTTTTTTTCTAACTCCTTCTACAGGTTCCCACCCCCAAGGAAACTCTCATGTACTGGAGGTTTGCCCTCTGAGATTTGCTCTGTTCCATTCTGTTACAGCCAACTGCTTCCTGCAGGAGTGTTGTGGAAGTCTCTGATGAGCAGATTTCCAGTGTCATCGTGCGGTGCCACCGTGGCACCTTCAGCTCTGAGTCGCTGAGCAGCGAGGAGGTAAGGAAAGGGAAAACCTGCTTTTGGCTGCCTGGGGGAGAGAAAAGTCTTCTTATCCTCTTTTAAAGAGAAGTCTGTGTGTGAACTGCAGTTCCAAGACTGGAGGTCTTGATCAGAAAACTGACTGTGGTTTGAAATCCAGCTGTGTCCTGTTACACTTCCCTTTGCATCAGCTGAGGGGTTTGACCCTGCTAAATGTGTGAATCTCTGCAGCAGCCTGGCACACCCACCAGCTCCAACACTTCCTTCTTTGAGTATGTGCCTGGAGAACAGTGATCAGCATGTCTTGGACAGAAACAAATCCTGATGGCTCTGGCTCTGACACCAAACCCAGCTCTCAGCTGAGCATGTCATCACAGCACAACTGAAGGACGTTTGCTCTGCTGAGATCTGTGTGTTCCCTTTTTGAGCTCTTGTTTGATTTTTAGGGTGTGATGAAATGCTGACCAAACCTGGGAATTCCTGCTGGCTGTTTTCAAATCATGCCAGTGTCCACTTTATCCTTGAACTGACACCTGAACCTGGGTGCCTGCACTTTGAACACAGCTCTACACTGGGTGTTGTGCTTGAGGGAACAAAGTTTCTCAAGGAAGCACATGGAAAGTTTTTAATTCTGTAAAGTATAAGGGACTAAATTAATAATTTGGGTTGGAAGGGATCTGAAAGCTCATCCAGTCCCACCCCCTGCCATGGGCAGGGACATCTCCCATTATCCCAGGTTGCTCCAAGCCCCTCCAACCTGGCTTTGGTTACTTCCCAGGATGGGGCAGCAACAGCTTCTCTGGGCAACCTGTGCCAGGACCTCCCCACCTTCCCAGGAAAGAATTCCTTCCCAATATCCCATCTAACCCTGCCCTTGGGCAGTGGGAAGCCATTCTCCCTTGTCCTGTCACTTGTGAACATTACAAACCCTTGTGAAAAGTCCCTCTCCAGCTGCCTTGTAAACAAATAGGATTCTGTGTCACCTTCACTTGGCTTGAATTGCCAAATTAGCTTGTAATTTATTCTTTTTTTTCTCAAAATCTCTTCAGAGCTAGCTAGTGGCTGCACCACAGGAAGTCTTGATTTGCAGAGCAGAAAGGCTGCATGTGAAACCCTGAATTGTGGAACACAGCACTGGATGTTCAGTCAGTCCTCTGTGGGTTGACATAACTGTTGTTTAATAGGGCACTCAGCACAAACACTTGTTTTTACCAGCAGACATCTTCCTGCAAGTCTTCCTTAACCATCACTTAAAAATTCAGTGCTGCTGCCACTAGTCCTGCTGGGGAATGTATTTCCTGCAATGTTAATAAGGAATAAATGCCAAAGGGAATTATTGCACTTGAAAAGAAAAGTGTTTCCCTCTGCAGAGGGCTGCAGCAAGTGCACTGTAGCTCTTGCTTGAGGGCTGTAACTCAGCTCAAGGGACCTCAGCCTGGCTGAGATGGTGTCAGTGTAGCTGTGGTGGTATTTGGGGAGAAAGAATTGGGATTGACTGAGGCTGGGATCACAGGATCTCCTGAGCTGGAGGGAACCCACAAAGATCACCAAGTCCCACTCCTGGCCCTGCATGGGACACCCCAACAATCCCATCCTGTCCCCGAGGGCGTTGTCCAAACGTTTCTGGAGCTCTGGCAGCCTTGGTGCTGTGCCCACTGCCCTGGGGAGCCTGGTCAGTGCCCAACCACCTCTGGGGGAAGAACCTTTTCTTGGGATCCAGCCTAAATCTCTCCTGGCACACCTCCAGCTATTCCCTCAGGTCCTGTCAGTGGTCACACAGAGCAGAAACTGGAGCTGCCCCTTGGGTGGAAGCTCAGACCCTGATGAAGGCTGAGCTCAGTCTCCTCCAGGCTGAACAAGCCAAGTGATCGTGACCAGTGGGATCTCGTTACTTGGTTAGAGACCAATAAAACAAGGCTTTTAAAAAGACAACTTTGGATAAATGTGTCCAGGGGGTTCCCCCTGTGGCTGCAACAGAGTAGGAGCTCTGCAGGCTCTGCTCTCCTGGCTGTGTCTGCACTGCAGGGAGGTGAGGTAAGGTTTGAGACACGAAGGATTTGGATCTGAGAGCCTCCCTGCAACCACGAACTTCCTTAGCAACGCCACTACTTCGCAGGACTATCAGCAATACTTGTTCTCAGCAATATTAATGATGAGGTTTGGAATTACTTTAGTGATCACCCGGTGCCTGAGGAAAGGGAGAGGTGGACTTGTTGATAGATGGGCTTTTCAAAGAAATGTCTTTAATTTACAGATGATGTATGTGCCGAAAATGACCCCCGGCCGGGGAGGCAGCGCTCGCAGGGAAGGTAAGACAGCCCTGCCATGATGGACTGCCTTGGCCTGTGTTTGCCTTTTGTAGCATCTCAAGGTCATCTGTCTGAGGGAGAAGACAATGTGGAAGGTCAGCAGTTTGCTTTGGTCATGGGCAGCTGGTTTTTCCTTTGCTGAGGATACAAGGAGGGCATTTTTCTGCCAAGCAGGGCCACGCTGAGGTTTACGCATTGTCTGGATTGCCAGATTTGTGCTCTCATAACCAGGACTTGTGTGCAGCCTCGAGGGTGCCCCGATGTCATGCTGAATGCTGAATATTATTTATTTTAGAATCCCAGAATGGTTTGGGTTGGAAGGGATCTTAAAGCCCATCTCATTCCACCTTCTGCCATGGGCAGGGACACCTTCCACTAGCCCAGGTTTCTCCAAGCCCTGTCCAACCTGGCCTTGGACACTTTCTTGGGCAGCCACAGCTCTGGGCAACAATGAACACACTTGAAAGCGTCTAATGCTCATGTATGTCACCATGTTCCTTTTTAGAGGATGTCTTTGCTCCTGAAGCCTCACCTTCGAGGGGAAGAGGTGGCAGCCATGGGGATTGGCACAGACTCAGCTCTGACAAGATGGAATAATCTGGTTTGGGTGAGTACAATTCCAAGTGGAGCATTTATACACCCTAGGTCTGCAGTTTTTGGGGCAGGGTGGGGAAGTGGCTGCTCAGGAGGAAGGAGCTCTTGTTCCTTCACTGCTCAGAAGACATCCCAGCTACAGATCTCATGGCCATCACTCCCTTTTGAGTTCCATGTATGTATATGGCCATCCCACATACTCCCACGAGTGTGCTGGGGTGCAGTAGTGTGAACAGGGTGCAAGAAAATCAATCTGCTGAGTGCGAGTTTGACACAGAGTTCAAGACTTTTTGCCTTCATTTGCCTCACTCCAAGGACATTGAGGGGCTGGAGCACATCCAGGGAAGGGAACGGAGCTGGGAAGGGGCTGGAGCAGCAGGAGCAGCTGAGGGACCTGGGGGGGGCTCATCCTGGAGAAAAGGAGGCTCAGGGGGGACCTTCTGGCTCTGCAACCCCCTAACAGGAGGGGGAAAACGGGGGAGGTCGGGCTCTGCTGCCAGGGAACAAGGGACAGGAGGAGAGGGAACAGCCTCCAGCTGTGCCAGGGAGGTTTATATGGGACGTTAGGGGAAATAAAATTCACCAAAAGGGTTGTAAAGCTTTGGAACAGACTGCCCAGGGCATTGGAGGAGTCGCCATCCTGGAAGGGTTCAAAAAACCTGTGGATGTGGCACCTGAGGACATGGCTTAGTGGTGAACAAGGTGGTGATGCTGGGCCTTGATGATCTTTTCCAACCTTAGCAATTCTTCTGTGATTCTGTGTCTCTTTATTGGCAGACACATTTCTGCCTGATGTTTCATGGATTCTTTGGACCTTATCCCAAAAAACCTTGACACATGGCTTCTGAAACAAAAACTGACTGTGGTGTAATGGCTCTGGGAGAACCACAGTGCTGTTTGCCCAGGAAAAGCATTTGTTGCAGATAATCTGTGAAGGAGATGTTTGGAGCCCAATTAATGGGAATGATAATGAAAGACACCCATGATTTATTGGAGCTGGCAAGGCCTATCCTACACAATCCACCTTTACTGACCTGCTTCTAAGGCTCTGTGTGGGAGCAACTCTAATTGCTGCTGCTGTCTTACTTGCCATTTTAGGGATTTAATCTAAAGGGGAATGCTTTGAAAGAGTTTTGGCAAAACAGAATGAGCTCGTTCTTAGGCATGTTAAACAGGTTTAAAGCAGTTGGGAAAGGAAGGTAGTGCTGTGTCTTTGTGATTAAAAAGGCTTCAAGTACTCACTGGGGCATCATTAGCAGGTGTCTGTCCCTGGAGAGGGCCAGAACTGAGCTCAGCTCAAGGCTCCTGCACTGGAGCCAGTTTTAAACAGAATTTAACACCGATGACTCACCAAAACCTAACACATGTTACTCATAAGCATATCTGTGGTAAACTTCCCTGTGCTGAAGGAGACAAACCCCCTGCTCTCCTGGAAACAAGATATGAAAGGAAAACCCAGGCACTCCGTTCTGTTTGTAAAAATGATTCCATTAAACCCATGTGCTATTTTAGTTTATCCATGAGCCACTAAAGCCAATGGGCTGTTTTAATCACTTCCTGTCTTCTATAGGAATCCTAATTTTCCTTTGCATTTGGGAAGTGCCAGGTATCTTTAATCCTTTGGCTCTCAGGAAGAGCTATTCCCGTTAAGCTTTGACACAAATGCTTTGTGTTCCTGTACCTAATGCCTAAGAAATCTCCAAGCCAAAAGCAACCTGTAAAATCTTCTTGAAAGAGAAAGTGAAAAAAATGGGGAGAAATGTATGCTTCTTGAAATCCTGAGCAGCTCGAAATTTAATACTTTCTGCTTGCTCTTGAAGATGGGTTGCAAGTGGCATTTGTGGAGCTGTGTTTCATCCCAGTGTCCTCCTGGGTTTTGGCCATCTCAGAGGCAGATGCCCCATGAGACTGGGAGAGAATATCAAAACCCCTCAAAGCTCCCTGTTTCTCTTTTTTTTTATCAGTTTGACTTTTTAGCTGTCAAGTGTGGAGAAAAGTCTTCTTGATTTGAGTTGTTTCCAGAATGAGAGGGTTTCACCCCTGGGTTTAATTTGGATCCACACAGCCCCAAATGATTTCATGTGTTTGAGGCCAGGAAAAGTTATTCCTGCCTGTTTTCCCCGGGTTTTGGCACCTGTGTGATCCTGGCTGGAATTATTACAAGCCATACTGTGATGGCAGTGTTTGGTGGGGCATGGGAAATGAGAGTTTTGAAATGGCAGCAGCTCAGCTGGCTTAGCTTAGCTGAGAATATTTTGGGGGAGGCTGGGGAAATAGTAATTTAATAATAGAAGACTTTCATCTCTTCCTCAAAGAGCCTGGTGCTGACAGGCAAAGCTAGACAAGTTCAGGTGAGAAATGACATGTGATTCCTTTTTTTTACACAACAGGACAGATAACTGGCTGCTGCAAAAATTACTCAGGCAAGTGGCTGACAGAGTTTTTCATGCTGGATTTTAGGTTTTCTGAACTAGATCTTCTCATCTTTTTGGCTAGAGGAGTTATTTCAGGGGAAATCTGTGCCTGGAACTCTGTGCAAGAAGCTGGGCTAAATGATCTCACTGGTGCTTTGTAGCTTCTTTTGTTTATTAGAATGTGCTAAATATTCAAGAGGGGGGAAAAAATCAGTGCCATTGTTACATAAAGAACTTTTTCAAGTCTGCAGCTGTCAGACCCACTGGTCTGCTGGGGCCTGCAGGAGTTAGAAACTGCATATGAAAAATCCATCAATGATTAATGAGCTTATTTCAGTGACAGGTCCTAATCAGATTTTCTGGATTTATTTCCTAGCGTGTCTCCAGAACTGGAGAGATCTAAAATTCCCACTGCATGCTGTGGGCCAGCCTTTCCAACAAAAGGCACGTGAGGGAGCGACAGGAGGAGGGGAAGCTGCTCCTCGGTACAAGAGCTGATCACCTGTTGCAGGACAACCTGCAACAAGGGTTGAGGTCATCAGTGAGCTTGGCCAGGGATGTTCAGAGCCTGTGGGAGCACCAGAGGGCATGTTAGTGATGCTGCTGAACTCCTGGGGAATGTGCTTGGAAAAGATGCTGCCTAGCGTACAAATAATATGAGAGGCTCTTTTGAGTCTGCACAGGACAAGGAATTCGGGGTTCTCTTAAGCTGGAATCTGCTTAATGATGTTTGTGGCTCTGAATTGCAAAGAGGAGCCTAAAAATAGCTCAACCTCGTCAAACACCTCGAAGCCCAGAAAGCAAATGGGTCCCAATGCTCTGCTTTTCCAAAACCACCTGCCTAAGGAAGTTTTTCTGCGCAGGGGGAAGCCTGACCTGTGGCTTTTATCTGGAATCTCCCCAGCAATGCTTCATGGCCTTGAACAGGAAAATAAAGCAGCAAGTTGCCTTTGCAATATGCACGTATATGGTGAATGCTGATAGTCTCTTACTCATTAATCACACGAGGAAAGCATTTTTTAGCAGAAAATCAAATCCCTCCAGCATCAAGGCTGTGATTTCCTCCTCGAGTTTTCTCTATTTTCCTTACAATTACTCTCTCTTACCTGGCACACCTTGCTGCTGGCAGGAATATGGTGGTTATTAGCAGCTGATTAACAGCCTTGCAGATGCCAGAAGAGTGGCACCCTTGAATATTAGGGTTTGGTTGTGGGTTTTTTTCAATGGAAAAGTAACTGGCAGCATTGGGCCTCTTTTCATACCAAGAAATCCAGGATCTGACCTTCAGAGTGAAATGGATGCTTGTTTATCTGTCTTCTATTGATATAATACCAGAGCAGGGTGCAAAGCCCTCCTGGGGCACGGGAAAATGAGCTTTAATCCCCTGTGTCCTCATTAAGGAGCAGCTTGATTTTAGTTGTGCTTTCATATCCCTGTGTCTCTGGTTTTTTTTCCTCTCTCATTCACCCACCCACCTTCTACAGTTCTCAAAAAGCAGCTTATTGCTTTCTGGGGAAAGAAAAAAAAAATAAAGTGAAGCACCAGAGGGAAGGAAAATCCCTGGCGAGTGGGATCTGTTGCAGAGCGCGTGAGCTCCGTGTCGGAGCTTTGGGAGCTTTGGGAGTGAGAGCTTGGGGAATGACAGGCTGCTGTTTCATCCCTCCTGCCACAGAGCCTGTCTGTGATGGCTGAGCCCTTGGTGGCACCTGGCAGCTGTGATATGGCGTGGCAGGGAGGACAGCAAGCTTTCATCTGCTCGCAGGGAAAGGACTGGGATTGAAACAGAGCCAGGCAGGACCTTTCCTGGCGGAGGTCAGAGCTGTTCTGGCAGAGAAGGGAATTGCTGTGACAATCTCCTGTTGCTACTCTGAGCAGCAGCAATTTTTGTCTTGCCCTTTGTCCACCTCTTCTTGATCTGTTTCGAAGGATTAGACCCACATCTGCATGGAGGAAATTGTCCCTGCTCCTGGAGGATGCAGAGCTTGGATGATCCCTTAGGCTTCACAAGCCCCTTAATCAAATTCCTGGAGAAAACCAACGGGACTTCCCTCACTGGAGGAGCAGAAAGGGCTCTCGGCTGCCCTCAAACTGCTGCTCATGGTTGGATTTTGGAAGCACTAGAAACGAGCTTGTCAAAGGATCAGGCAGGCGGAGAAGGACCCCTCAAAGCAAGGCCAGGTTCCTGAGGCTGTGTGGCTCAAGTTAGGATACCCTGGGATGTAGATCCTCTTTGGGCTCTAGAGAGCAGCACTCTTGGGGGAAGGTTTTTTTCCTTAAACTGAGCTGGAATTTCCCATGTTCCCACTGGTTCCTGTGTCTTCTCCTGTCACTTGGTCCCCAATGGTGAGTGTAGTGGCTGGTCCTGGTCCTTAGGCCTGCACCCCCTCCTCCAGGGCTGGTAGGACCCAGGTGCTCTCAGAGGGTCACTCTATTTCATCACTTCCACATGTCTGGACATTCCTTTCTGACCCAAATCTATCCCTCAAATTTTACCAAGAAAATTGTCTTACTGAAACATTTCAGGTTGCCATGGTGACCAACTTGCTGAAGACACAGTGTAGGCTACAGAATGCTGGAGAAACAGTCACATGTTCCCTCTGAAAAACACATCTTCAATTTCTTCTGCATATTGAAGCTTTTAATTCAGATCCATCTCAGAGCAGACTCTACATCAGCTCCAAGCCTCAACCATCTCTGCTTTTGAGCCTTGACAACATGTGTTGATTTGTGTACTTATTTCCCTGCCGTTAATTTTTCTAACAATCTGCTTCTTTTTTTTTTCTCTCTTCTTTTACTCTAATTAGCCATTGCCATGACATTTGTGCACATATGTTTTGCATATGCAGGTTTCTTTCTGCAGATTCCACATGGTGGGACTCTGACGTTAAGCAAGTTAATAAGCAACTTGGTGAAGCTGAATACCCTTTTTCCAAGGCTATGGGTGTTTGGTTGGTTGTGTGAAGTATGAGACATTCTCAGCTCTGATATTTCTCCTTTCTCACTGTTTTTCAAATTAGATTGGAGAATGTGAAGAATCGAGATTAAAAGATCCAACATGGGAAGAAAGAACCTGGTGTTTTGTCCTTTTTTTTTTTTTTGTGAAAAACTATTCTGCAATGAAAAGAAGTCTTTTCCCAAACTGAGTTTCTGCCGTGATGGCAATTGGATGAGCTCATGAGATGCCAAATACACACTTGTCCATCGAGAGCCCCTCCTGATGTGTGGGATTTCCCTGGGAGGACTCTCAGACACCGAGTGTGTAACCGCGTGGAGGATATTTGTACCATCCCATAATGATGCTATTAAAAGCTTGTTATTCCACCTGTTTGTTCTACGTTGCTCTCTGGTTGGTTGTAATTTTCTGTAATGGTCTCAACTAATTATTGATTATTCAAACCAATAAACTCACTCAATTCCGTTTTCTCTGGGGTGCAGCAGCTGTGGAAAAGGTGTCTTGCTACAAAACCAAAGGCTTGAGTTGTAGCCCACCAGCAATCTGTCTTTAATGGGTACTTGGCCGCTAATGAGGGGAGCTGAGGGATGCTGATGACAGTAATTGCCAGGTACTAGTGGCTTTTGGAAGGAGGCCAGGTTAGAACTGACCTCTGGTATATTCCTCTCCCGGGAAACATGTCTTAGCAGTCTTGTCCCTTTCCCTCCACTCCATGCACAGAGCCCACCCTGCAGCTCTTTGTGAGGGGAAAGTTTACTGTGCAGTCTGGGGGGGGGTTCTGGTTGAGTTTTTTAATGCTTTATCAGTTATGCCATCGTCAAAATCAACTGATTTTTCTGTCTGAAGCAGCTCTCCCACCCAGTTTGGCTCTCAGTTAATTTTCCCTGCTCATTGCTGCAAGGTGACCTGATTTGTAGGAATTTCTATCGCCAAAGCATAAAGATACGTAGTCAGAGCCCTCGATGATCACCTGTAGCAGCAGCTGGGAGCAGAAGAAGGTGAAAGGTGCTGATAAGGTGCAGAGGTCCAACAGAGGAAGGGATGTTTTCCCTTTCCAGGGTGCTTTCACTTGGCTTGGCTCAACAGAACTGGGAACAATCAGCCCTTCAAGGCCAGCTTGGACGGGGCTTGGAGCAACCTGATCTAGTGGAAAGTGAGCAGAAAAACCTCCTTGGCTGTTCCCTGCAGACCTGTCTTTGTCTCCTGGGAAGGATAAGGTGGATTGACACATGAACCAGCTTCAGCTGGGTTTGTACTCCTCCCTATTTCACTCTTGCTTTTCCCAGTTCCCAACAGACAGTTCTCTTGGCCTAAAAGCAGTGATGCAGGGCCAGGAGTTGGACTCAGTGACCCTTGTGGGTCCCTTCCAACTCTGGATACTCCATGATTCTATGTATTGCTGATACATGATAATCAAACATGCATTTCTCTACCAAAAAAAAAAAAGGGGGGGGGGCAAAGGAAAGCCTTTATTTTTTCCCCAGCAAAATGAATTCTGCTCCTTGCTGCACGTATGCAAATGCCTTCACACCTAGAAGCTGATGTGGCATCTGCTGTGCAGATGTTTATCTGGCAGCAGGGAGTAATATTTCCTTTGTCGAGTTTTCCTGGTCTCAAATCGCTGACTCAAGCACTTGATGCTCCAGCATACCAATGACAGTTGCTATGGATGTTCCCTTCCAGCTCCCCCGGCTGAGACTCGGGTCTGCGTGAGCAGATCACGCGTTTTGTTGTCGGATTTTGCTCGGGGAGTGGAGATTTATGCAGCAGCAGGGACAGGGAGGGAGTTTTTCCCTGAGCCCTTCGAGATGCTGCTTGTCCTGGCAGGAATGTGCAGAGCAGAAATCTCCTCTTGCAGACTTTGAGGTTGCTCAGAAACTCTGAGGCAGCAAAAAAGGAGCGGTGGCTGAAGGGAGACAGCAAAGCTATGAGGGATTAGACCTGGCCTTGCTGTGTCTTTGTGGCAGTTTGAGTGTTGCCTCAGCAGAAGGTGAAATATAGCCACCCTTCAGTGCGTAGGGTGAGAGAAAAGGGGAGGATTTACATTGATTTGGACTTGGGTAATAATTTGGGGAACGAGCAGGAGCAGTTTCAGCCACCTGCAGTGGCAGTGGCAGGACCCCCGGCCCCTGCACAGCCAGTGTGTCCTGGAGAGCTCCAGCACTGCAGTGTGTTCATGGGGAAGGATGGAAACTGCTGACTTTTTACTCTCTGTGAGAAGTAGTACTGCATCCATGGCAGAATCACTCCTTTTTCTGCATTTTTCTCTGGGGTTTTTTGTATATCCCAACACTTTTTATGCTGACAGTGTCTGGGCAGGAATTCCCACGATGTGGGATGGATGAAGGACAACACCATGCAGTCATGCTGCAGAAAAAACAGGTTCAGTTCCCTTCATGCCCTTCAGCCAAGACTTGTGGAAGCACAGTGGGATTTGGGCTCTAGGGTGTCATAGCATCTCATTTCCCAGACCCTCTTTTTGGCATCATACCACGGATGGACACCCCATCCCTGGAAGTGTTCAAGGCCAGGCTGGACGTGGCTTGGAACAACCTGGTTTAGTGGAAGGTGTCTCTGCCCATGGCAGAGGTTGGAAAATGATGAGCTTTAAGGTCCATTCCAGTCCAAACCAGTTTGTGATTCTCTGACCGTTGCTGGGCACCGATGTAGTTTGTGCCACCACAGGTTTGGTACTGGTGCCTTGGTAGCCCTGTAGCAAATTCAGTTCATGTGGACTAGCTGGGAATGAGTAGAACTCCCAACAATAAAGTGGGGGGGTTAGTCCTACATGAAACTGGCCTAAAAATTGTCAAAGAGCAGAGATCACGAGCTGGATGGAGCCCCGCCCATGTGAGAGAGCAGGTTTATTGCTCATCCTGGAGGAATGCAGAGATTTCTTGGCACATGCTCTGCTGTCAGCAACCTCTTCTCAGGTTGCTAATTCAGACTGACCCCTGGATGATCTCTCAGAAACAAAGGAGAGGCCTTAATTGCCAAACCCATGTCCTGATTCAGAGAGCAGGGAGATGCTGGGATCGGGACCTGAGCGTTTTCCCATTCTGACTGAGCGTGTGGTTCGTCTGCAAATTTAACACGGAGACTTGGGAGGGTTTTAGGGAGACACAGCTGTGCTGAGGGTGGAGAACATCCTTTGTGGCAGAATAAATCAGTAGCTAATGCTCAGGCTGTTGGTGAGCTTGGCCACGCTGCTCCTGCTTTGCACTGATGCCCACTAGATGTCAGAATTGAACAAGTGCAAGGGGAGGCAGGAGCTCAGCTCTCAAATTACTCCCATTTCTTTTTTTACCTTCTGATTTCTGGCCTGCTGTGTGATAAAATGACCTTTGGGCAAGGAGGATCTGTGTATTTAAATGGTAAAGAGAGCAGGGGATGCAGAAGAGAAATGACTGAGAGACAAAAAATCCTGGACAGGTTAAAGTGCTTGTTTTGCCCATGGCAGCTCAGAGCTTAAATTCTGCTCCAGGCACAAAAACAGTTTTGCTTTTTACTCCATGGGACAGTGGAGTTTTCTCTCTCCCGCATGACAAACCCTTTTTGATAAAATGGCTTTAAATAAAATTTTAATCGAATTTTCCATCCACCCTTTGCCTTGGCTGTAAAGTGCCTTTGATAAGAGGAAAGGTAGAGAAATAAATGCTGGTTGTAAAGAGGGTTTAATTTTAGAGTTGAAGTTTTCTACCTGCTCCCATCTCTCCTCTTATTCAGGAGCTGAGCTCATTCACTGCAGCTGGTTAACATTAGCAAGGGCATCCTAATGGTTCATAATAATTAGATGTGCTAATTAATGCTTCCACAACCAGCAAGAAATTTGCTGCTGTCTGACATTCGCAGCTGCCACTGTGTTGGCTCCTTTCAGACCTTCTGCAGTCTTTAAAATCCTGATTTTTCCCCCTCCTTTTTCCCAGGACAAGTTTATGCCTCAGTCTCTTGATGTGGGGGGGGGGACTCTCTGTAGGAAATGGAGCACCAACACTTGACAATCATGATGTGGTGAAGAATTCTGAGAAGGTGGTCGTGACATGTCCGTGTGCATTGCTTTTTCTCTGTGACAAACAGGGAGTCTGGGGCTAGAAAACCAGAGCTAGCCCTGAAAGGGAGCCCTAAAACACAGGTCTTAACTCTTCCAAGAAAGTAAAGCTCCTGGAAGTGATCAAGATATTTGTTTGAGATTAAATCAGGGGGAGATTAAACTGGGAGGAGCAGCCCAAGAAGGAGATTGGGATTTTGTGTTGGCCTCCAGGCACCAAACTAGTTTAGGGCATAATTTATCTATGAGAGTTGAAGGAGGAGACCACCAGGAAAACCACAGAGCCTGGCAGGATCCCAGGGATTACAGGCCATGATTAATGAGAATTTAAAAAGAATCTTCTGTGCTTTTGGCAGCAGAACCTTTTTCTGAGCGATGGGAAGGTGATGGTGTTGGCTGAGCCTCCTCATCTGGGATAAATAATGGAGGGGAAAAAATCAGCATCCCAAAGAGAGGGCTGTGGATTTAAATAGGCAAAAGAATAATCTCATCAACAAGAGGTCCTGTGCAGAAGAACAGGGTCAGAAACATTTAAACCTAGGGCCTCAATGACACCTGAGGGTTACTGGGATAGACTCATTGAAGCTTTTAGGTTGTAAAAGACCTTTAAAATCATCGAGTCCAACTGTCAACTTAATAATGGGGCAACAAAAGCCCAATCACCTTTTCATGTTTTAAAGGTCTTGAATTTCCTTTTGTGTTTGAATACTGAAGGCAGTCTTGTTCAACAGTGAGGAATCTCCATTAAGCAGGTTTTCCAGGTATTTTGGAAGTAGATAGAAAGGATTAAAAAAACCCCACCACAAACAGAAAACCCTGAGATAGTCTCTGATGCAGGGGCTGCTAAGGAATATTTTAAGACCTTTCCTATGTAGTGGAATGGTCTTGCAAGGTACTTTGAGGGGAAGAAGCACTGACAATAAGAAATGGTAGAACTGATTGCAAGAGCCTTTGACTTTTTTGGTTTTCTGAGCTGGTTAAAACCTGTTGTTGTATTAATTGCAAACTTGGAAAGAACGGAAAGAAACACTCGTCCATGGTAATTTTTTCAGCTTCTTGAGCTCTTAAGAGCTTTCAAAGGATTCACTGGTCTTGCTGATTAATTTTCAGGAGCAGGCCCCACACCACGTTTCCCAGCAGAGAAAAGGGCTCAAATAGATGAGGTTTGTGCATCAAGAAAGATCCCCCTTTTCAAAGGGTTGGAGCAGCAGATCTGTGCATCTGCAATGTGTTCAGTGAACCAAAACACAGCTTTTTGTCCAAAAATCCCACGTGACAAAGCCTGCAAATACACCTACTGCAGTGGGGGTGTCTGGGAAAGACCAGAAGGGAATGGTTGGCTTGCTGCTGCTGTTTGAAGAGCATCACAGATTTTAGTTCCTTCACTGAAAGAGATGGAACAAAAGCTTGGAGCTGAAATATTAGGCCTTGGTTTTCTGCTGTGAATATATGACTGTATCTTTTTTAAAACTACTATTCATTTTGCTTATTTCCTTATGAAATGACTATTTAGTTGCTGTCTGCTGTTGGGCAACAGGCTGTGTTCTGACACTTCTGCATTTCTCATCTCTCTCTGGCTGAAATAACTCAGCAAAAAGTTGCCAATAATCCAGTTTCTCAAAAAAATCCTATTTTTAGGAGAACTTACTATTTACTGAGCACGTTGCCTGGTCCCACTGTGAACGAGAGCATAGATTCTCAGCATGGTGCTTGTGCCTGTCATCGATTGACATTTGCAGTGTTGGCTCTGCTGGAGAAGAGCAGGAGCAGAGGGCTGGAATTCCACAGGGACATGCTGGGAGGCTGGAGTCTGCCACGGTTTGAATGTGAATGCTGCTGGTGCAGGAGACTCCATCTGGTTTGTATTCATAGCCCTGCAGGGGCTCCCAAAGCCCAGGGAGCTGGTTTGTGGGAGCTGAGTGTGACCTTTGGAATCTGCTCCTCTGAGCAGCCAGAGAAGCTGTAAGGATCTTAGGTTTAAAACTCTCTCCTTACTTGATGCTAGGGCTGTTGATTTAAGGATGAGGCATCGCTGGGACCTGATGTGAGTGGTTTTCCTTCCAACCCTGAGCATTCTCAGATGTGCCACCCTTTGCACAGTCCCAGTCGTGGAAGGAACTGGGCTTGTTTCACCTCAAAACTGCCAGAGCCAAGGGCCAATTTGGCAAAAGAGGGGGGTTCTGGTGCTTGTGCCTCATTTGTCCTCCTAGAGAGAAGGAGAAACAGAAGAGATCTGTGGAAGAGTTTGGCTTTTTTTGCCCATGATCTGCCAAGAGTGGGAAATTCGCTCTTGAGCAGCCCATGACATACAGCAAAGCTCAGCCAGGCTCAGCTGAAAGTCCTGTGAGCACTTTCCCTTGTTCTTTTCCGTGTGCATTCTCTCTTATCTGCTGTGAGTGCAAAGAATGATGTGATTCCTGTCCTCCAAACACACCTCCCCAGCCCCTAATGTGTTAAAAAATATGGCAAGTGCTCGTTTACAGAGTTGGTAAATGATGTTCTGAGTGGCTGAGCCCAGCGTGGGGCAGAGCCCTGTGCCAGGTTCCCCTGCACAAATCCCAATCAATGTAACCACAGGACATGCTGCTGCAAGAAGCCACAGAGCACAAATGCTTTGCCATGATTAGGGACCTGTAGATACTTGCTGGTGTGGAGTGGTGCCCGCTTTGTGGTTATTTGCTCTTTTGAGTCCACTTTTAGAGGAGAATTGAACAAGTCAGGCACCATCTGGTTCCAAGACACTGATTTTAGCAAAAAAACAGTCATTCAAAGTCTGTCTTCCCCTTGTTTCTCCCACCTCATCCTGCTCTTCACGGATCAGGGACAGGCAGTTCAAATGTGTAAGGATACCACGAGCTGAGAACATGAAAGGCAGGGAGACAAGGCAGCTCTGAAAGTAGGTTAGAGATGAAACAAGCCTGAAATTTGGCAGCTACAGGCAAGGCTGGGTGGCCCAAGGGAAATGGCTCGAAATGATTGATGAGATAAATGATTAATGAAATGGTGTGATCAGCCTGGTGCGGGACTGCGTTTGTGTTTGGATCCCCAAGACAAAACCTGAGAGGAGAAGGGTGAGTGTGAGTGATGCAGAGCAACAAGTGCAAGGGCAGCATCTCCCAGAAGACAAGTAGATCACTCAAGTCAACCTCATGTTGGTTTTATTGCATCCCGTGGGGTGTGAAATATGCCCCTTGCTATGACCCTGTTTGGAGGATTGACTCATCATTTGGTACAGGATTTGCCACCTGCACAATTCTGTTCAGGCAGCTCAGATAGACAGAATTTCATCTGAATTTGACACATGGAGTTTGCTCTTACCTTTGCTGCCATCCACTGTGCAGAGCAGGTTTTTTGGTGGATCAGGAATATTGGGTCTCCTGGGCTGTTTGTATAGGGGTAGTAGTAACCTTGGGGCACGGGGGGTGTTCAGATCTCATTCTACTTTTTCCTGGCAGATATTTCTTTCAGGAAAGCAGGATGTTGGTGCGAGTTGTTCGAATAGCAGCTAATCTGTCATGTTGATGGTTGTGTCAGTGGAGTCTAAATAAGAGATCGATCTGTGTTTACACCCCTCGCCAACTTCTTGGAAGATTTTGGAACTAGGAGAGTGGCTTGTGGGAACTCGTTGCATCTGCCATTAGATTAATAGATCCAGACTTTACAATGACAGAACTATGCCCTCAAGGATTTCTTTTTTTTGCCAGTTTAAAAGACAAATGCATCATTATGTGATTCTGCGTGATCACTGTTGCTCAGATCCAAGTGTTTCCAGCGCACAGTAGGGCCAATAAAACCTGTTCATTAGGAGCTGGCTTGAAGAACCAGTCTCTTTGGACCCATCAGATGACTTCCTTTCCAGAATGCAGACACAAGTGCTGGCTTTCCATGGCTGGCACGTCCCAACAAGTGGCTGTCTCCTCCAAAATCAAACGGGAAGCTTGCAGCAAAAGCTGCCCTAGGAAGATGCTGTTTCTCCCAGAAGTTGCAGCACCTCCTGATTATTTAATGCCAGCTGGCTGGGATGGCTGGAGACTAGTATGGATGTGCCCGTAGCAATGGATATAGAGATATAATTATGTCTTTCATATGTAGATTTTCTTCTCCCCCTTCACTCTACAGCTCTTCAGCTGCCATTGATTAGGAGGACACTGATTTATAGAAACCAGTATAGAAACGGCAGATTTCTTCACCTTCCCCTTTCTGACATGAGCAACTGCTTCAAACATGGCTTGGAGAAGCTGAGCTGATATTCCAAGCAACACCAGTCTGGGCTCTGTTCCTGCTGAATAGAGAGGCAGCTGGCTTTGCAGCCTTCCAGAGCTGCACAGGGAAAACCAGCTCTGTGTGAAGGTCATTTATTTCCCCAAGGACAATAAACTTACATGGGATGGATTATCAGTTGGATTTTTAAGCAGTCCTGTGCTGCAGGATTGCTCAGTCTTTTATAACTGTGTTGGTTGCTCTCTAGGCTGGATGTAAGTTCTGGAATGACTTGGAGAAAGGTTGGGGGGAAAACCCCAATATATTTGTGTTTCTCTTTTTCTCGTTCTTTTCTTCTTCTTAACGACATTCTTCATAAGACCATGTTTTGGGGAGCGTGTGCTCGTTCAATGACTTGGATGTCACCCTTGGGCTGGGTGACATCACCCTTTAAATGCTGAGGTGGGTTTCAGGCCCTTGATAATTTGGGGAGCACAATGTCATGAGCCGGTGGATTCAGCTGACCTTCTGCAAGGCATTGCCATCAGGAGATAAGGAGCTCTTAGGAAACCACGGGGGTGTTACACAAGAGCCTTTCCCTTCTCTGGCTCTCACTGACAGCAGTTGGGTGGCTCCTCCACACAACCTCCTGGGACTTTTACCATTCCCCACAATAGCTGGGCTGTGCCACGAGCTTGGGCTCTGATTTGGTGAGATGCCAGCAGGGCACTGCTGCCGTGCCTCTTTTTGGCTGAACCTCAGAAGGCAGGTATCCAAAAATCAAGGGTTTTTTCCACGTCCACCATCTAAATCTTTTTAAAATGAAGGGATTAAAACAAGGAGGCAGAAATGAGATCCCCATGTGATCGCTGCATGTAATCTGTGCTCTCCTTGAGGACGTGTGACCTCAGGAAAACAGACCTTACTGCTTTTCCTCAGTTACAAAGGTGTCCCCAGGTATTTGCCTTCAACTGAAACCTCCAGGGCATGGAAAGCTACCAAGAGTCATCAAGACCTACCAGCTAAAAATGGATTGTTACTGAGTAGGCTGGAAAGCCCTTGAGACCAAAGATCTCTATGATGTGTCATCACCATGAGATGGAGGAAAAAACAGCTGTAGAGGAGCCAAGGGCACTAGTCTCTTCTGGGATGCTACCAGGAAAGAGTTTGTGACACAAGGAATTCATCTTTCTTGTTTTTAAAGAATCATCAGAGAATCCCAGACTGGTTTGATTGGAAGAGACCTTAAAGCTCATCCAGTCCCACCCCCTGCCATGAGCAGGGACACCTTCCACTAGTCCAGGTTGCTCCAAGCCCCCTTCAACCTGGCCTTGGACACTTCCAGGGATGGGGCAGCTGCAGCTTCTCTGGACAGCCTGTTCCAGGGCCTCCCCACCCTCATAGGGAAGAATTTCTTCCCAATATCCCATCTAACCCTGCCCTCTGGCAGTGGGAAGCCATTCCCCCTCGTCCTGTCCCTCCAGGCCCTTGTCAATAGTCTCTCTCCATCTATCTTCTTGGCTCCTTCAGGTCCCAGAAGGCCACACTTAAGTCACGCTGAAGCTTCTCTTTTCCAGGCTGAACAATCCTGATTCTCCCAGCCTTCCCTCCCAGCAGAGCTGCTCTATCCCTCTGATCAACTTGGTGCCTCCTCTGGACTCACTCCAACAGGTCCATGTCTTTCCTGTGCTGGGAACCTCAGAGGTGGAGGCAGCTCTGCAGGGGGGATCTCACTGCTTTCCTGTGAGGTCTTGGGGGCTGAGAAGCCTTAGGAGAAATATCCCAGCCCCATTTCTTGCTCTCAGACTCCTCTACAACCATTCCCTAGTTTCTGCAAGGGCACATCTTGCAGTCCCACTGGGATGCTGGGAATACAGAGGGTAACACTCAGCTCCTCCTCATGCTCTTTTCCCACCTGTCCTCCTTTCCTTCTGCTGGATGTGACATTCACATCTCAGGGTGTTGGGAATCCTGACAGTTGCTGAATTCTGTTTCAGAAGCCAGGCTGTACTTGCAATTTGAGGTTTCTTTGAGTAAAGGGAAGGCTAAAAAAAAAACAAATCATTTTTTTTAAAAGATGGGTTATGAGAAGAAAATGATGAAAAAAAAATGGAGTGCTGAAAGAGATTGACAGGGTGGTTTCATCAGCTGCTTGCTCTCACAGTAACCATATAATTTTTTTATCCAGGAGAAAAAGCTTTTCCAAGTGAAAAGTATCTTCAGTGCAGCTGGTTGCACCTTGTCTGCTCTCAGGGTAAGTGAAAGGCAGTGCTGACTGTTCCCCTGAACGTGGCAGTGAACAAGCCAGTTCTGTTGCCAGCACACTCCCAGGTAAAAGGCTCTGTGCAAATGCCAGAGGAGTGTCTCTGTCTCCAGACTTGAAAACTCAGCTGTCATTGCTTTCACCTTAACATGAAATAAGATGCAAAGGGTGTGGAGAGAGAGAACAGACAAAAACTGAACTCTGAGCCAAATTAGGTCTGCTGTGAAAGCAGTTTTCTGTTCCAGAGGTCCCTTTCTCTCCACAGGGGCTGGGTTGATTTTGGGCAGCTGCCAGACACCCTCCTGGATGTCTCTCACTGCTCCTCCTTGGCAGGACAGAGGGAGAAAACAAGATGGAAAATCTCCTGGATGGAGATAAAGAAAGGGAGATCATTCATCAGTTACTGTCCTGGGCAGAACAGACTTGCTTTGGAGGAAATGAATGTATTGCTAAAATTTGTGCAGCTTGGGGAAGAGGAGACTGAGGGGGGAACTCATAGAAGCCTAAAACTTCCTCCCAAGGGGCAGCACTGATCTCTGCTCTGGTGCCCAGTGGCAGGACCTGAGGGAATGGCTGGAGCTGAGTCAGGAGAGGGCTAGGGTGGATATCAGGGAAAGGTTTTCCACTCAGAGGGTGATTGGCACTGAACAGGCTCCCCAGGGCAGTGGGCACAGCCCCAAGGCTGCCAGAGCTCAAGGAACATTTGGACACACTCTCAGGATCAGGGTGGGGTTGTTGCGGTGTCCTGGACAGGGCCAGGAGTTGGACTCAATGGTCTTTGTGGGTCCCTTACACATTTTTTGGGTCATATCTTTATCCTTTTATATTGCCATTTACTGTAGCTAGTAACAACCAAAACAGCTACATACCTGTTTTCCTTTGCAACCAAATAGTTCTAAAATAAACCACACACACACACACACACACACATATATATATATATCTGTAAACATTGATCATCTAGTATTGATGTGCTTTGATTCACCCCAAGGGATTTATTAGCGAAGAACAAAAGTTACTTCTGTCTTTTGGGGCGGGTTGTAACAGTCCCTTCCAGCCCACATGACTCTCTAAAGTAGATTTGGATAGTGAGAAACAGAGACAAAAAATAGAGCAACATCTTCTCTCCACCCCTCTTTTTCCAAGCCCAGCTTCACTCCTTCCCAACTCCTCTATCCCTGAGGGACTGGGAATGGCTGTGATCAGCCTGTAACAGCTCCTCTCTACTGTTCCTTCCTCCTCCCACTTTTCCCTGGAAAGTACTGGGCAGAGGCAACAGAGCAGCTCCAGCAGTGGAGAACATGGGCTGAGACATCCAGCCCATGGGATGGGCAAATGGATTTATCCTTAAGGCTTCCCATTCCAAGTCCAGTGCAGGAAACAACCTCGACCTTCTCTTGTGGTATATTTGGGGTTTGACTGGTAACTGTCCTATTTGAGAGTGTAAGGACATCGCCAAATTATTTAAAATTCCCACTTCCCTGTCTGTTCTGGCCTTGCAGCGCAGTGTTTAATAAGTCCTTTACAACACTGAGAACTAAAGGCTGCTTAATAGCTTGTCACTTCAAGTTTGTGTTATTTCAGCATTTGCATAACTGCATTCAGGATTTTGGCACTTCACACGAAGCCACCACAGAAGTTTGAGCTCCTTGGCTCACCCAGCAAGAGGAAGCAGGTTTGAGGGTAGATCACATGGGTTCATTTTCCTGTGGGGTGGGCAGGAATGTTCTGGTAAAAATAGGTGGCTTCTCGTTGAGCCAGGCTGATGTATCTGAAGTCTGTGGTCCTCCCACTTCTCCTCTTCTCTGGCAGCTACTCCAGCAGCAACAGCTGCTTCTTCAGCCCAGGCAGCTGGGATCTTCCAGAACAGAGAAACCTGGGCCCAATTCATCATCTCTGTTAAATGCCCCCATGTCACATCATACCAAATTGAGCTGACTGGCTCATTGAGCAAAACCCCCAAATCCCTGGAAGCTGCCAGTACTTCAGCTGGATCTCTGGAGTAAAGCTCCTTTCTACCCTTCTCCTGGTTTTGTTTTCCCCTATGAACCATCACATTTTCTCAGGAGAATGTGTTTTAAGATCCCAGCCTGCAATATGTTGGATGTCAACCCAGCTTTTTGTTTGGAAGGAGTTTTTTTGCCCATGCCAGTGAGAACTGGCTGAGGTTCCTTTTCCAAGGGATTTGTAACTCTGCAGAGTAACCACGGTTTCATAGCTGGGCTCCAAAAGAACCTGAATTCCAAATGCTGATGCAGGAGTGGCACTGTCTCACAGCACTCCAGATGCTTTCTGCCTGCTCTGAGATGGTGAAATGGATGTTGAGCTCCCGTTTATGCAGATTTTCTCACCTGTGACTGTCCTGGAATGGCATTTTTAAGCCAGCTTCTAAATCTTAAAGGAGAATTTCTTCCCCAAAACCCCTGATTACCTGGCCATGATCTTTACAAGTGTGTAAAACCGTGTTTCCCCTTGTCCCTATTATCTCTTACCATGCTGGTGATGTATCAGGCCTCATCTAGGTGGTTCTAAAACCCACAATAAACATTTTTTACTCTATCTGTCAGTGTGAATATGTAGGTACTTTTCTTTTGTAAGGCAGATTCCTTAAACTCTTCTAGTTCCTGGCTTATTTCTAGGAAGCAGCAGGTGTCCAGGCAGGAAAACACCATCCATAGAGCCCATTTGCAGCCTTGCTCTCTGACAATTTTCCCACCTTTGTAAAATCTTTCTGAGATCTCTTTTAAAACTGGTCCTTCTATTTTTGGAGGCCATCTAGTTGAATCTTAACCTCAAAATATCTGAGTGAACCTGTATCAGATTCGATACCCTTAGAGTTTTGAGTGGAGAGAGGTTTTTTGCCATGTGGAAAATTGACGCTTCCGCTTTGCACCAGCTGTGATGAAGGAGTTTTCTTAGGATTTCTGTAGGAAAATGCTCCCTGCTAATGTGTTAGGAGGATGGTAACAGCTGCTGTGAGTTGGCAGTGCCCCTGGAGGCTCCTGGAGTTCGGAGAGCGAGGGCAGAGCGAAACAAGGGAAGGTGAAACCAGCAGCTGGGGGAACGTGGGGAATGAAAACAAGCCAAGAATACCCTTTAGTCATACCCTTTAGTCATGCCAAATGTAAATGTGAACATTCCCTATCGCTGGCATCCGACTAAAAAGCGGAAACGAGTGAGCTAATGAGATGCTGGAATTAATGTGGTGTGTGAGAATGCCACGGATCCTGAGCAGCTCAGGGAGCAGAGGGAGGTTGAAGTGAGGTGATAGTTTCATTAACATCTCCCCCCTTAATCTTTTTGCATGCTCACAAAAGCCTTTGCTGATTTAGAGAAGCCTGAAATGTGTCTCTTGTCTTCCATGTGAGCGTTTGCTGCTGTTTGTGCTCCCTGATTTTAAATTATTCAGGTGGAACGGAATAGCAGCTTGTTGAACAAGAAACCTGTTAGAGAGCAAGACCTGTGCATGGAAGAGGCAGGGGGAGGGCTGGTGGAGTGGTGGTGGCTGCTTGAATTAGCTTTGATCCCAACCCTGATATGAAGCCAGGGTGGAAAAGCAGAAGTCCAAGGCTGTCCACATCCTTGGCTCAGCCTTTTCCCATTTGTTCCCCTTATCCTTCCATAACAGGATAAGCTCTGCTGCAGCGCTGGCGCTTCTGCACAGTCAGAAAGGGTTCCTGTTTCCTTACCCTGAGAATGATACTAAAATTCACCCCATGGCTCAGAAACTGGATAAGTAAACGAGCTGAAATGTGTGTTTTAACTTCCTCTGCACTCAGGATGAAAAGCTGAACGTTCCCTGGAAGGAAGTGGGAATTTTGTTGGTTGCTTGATTTTGAAGTGGAGGAAAAGAACCTCTCTGCCCCTTCATCCTTCTGTAACCGTCAGTGACAGACTGTAAGTGTCACAGTGTGAACGTTGGCATCTTCTACCAGGGCTGCTGGGAGCCACATTTTCCAGTATTTAGTTCCTGTGTGACATGTGAGATGAGAAAGGGTCTGCTGTGCTGGCAGGAGGAGCTGGGCTATGCCGGGGAGGGGGTCTCTCCCTTCCATTGGGAGCAGCTGACCTTGGCTGCACGTGGGGTTGAGATGTGGCTTTGGAGATGCCCTGGAAGCCCCATGTTTGGAAAAGTGTCATCTTGGGGAGAGTGGCAGATGGCAGTGAGCAGCAGCTGCTGACCCCCAGCCATACAGTAACAGCTCTTCCTATTCCTATCCCTTTGCACACCAAATGTGGGCAGCAAGGGATGGTCTTGGGCTGACCTACTGCAGCCCCAAGAAGTTTTCAGCGGTAGTTAATTCTTCACAGGATTACCAGGCCATTGAAGTAGTGTTTGTATGTCAAACTTTTGGTTTTGGGGGGTGGTAGATGCTGCTGTAAATCATGGAGTCATTCAGGTTGGAAAAGACCTTTGCATTCATCTGGTCCACCGTAAATGGTGTGACTTCAATAAAGAGCTGGGACAGAGTTGGGCTCTATGCAAAAACACCACTAGAGCTGTCAAGTAGTCAGGTTGTCTGCCTTCAGCAACCTTCAGGGTTGTTCTTGCCCCAAGACTAATTTTTATCTTGTAGCATGAATCAGTTGTGTCCTTAAAAAAGCAGACAAAGCCACAAAATCTGAGTCATTGCTCTTTGCCTTCAGTCAAATCCTGGCAAGGCCAGTGTAGGTGGCTGTAGAATGGGGCAAAACATCACTTGCATCTACCAGTCCCTCCATAAATCCAGATGGGAAGTAGTGGAAACTAGCTCTAGCCAGGGCTCCCTGTCCTCCTGTGAAGTGTTGAGATCACACAGAGCATGACCTTGCATTGGCAATTCCCATTTCACCCTTTAATTAACTGGGCTTCCAGAAGTGTTTTTACCACCCAGTTACACAGCAGTTAAAATTTGCTTCTGTGAAATCAAACTTGGTTCCCTGCATATAACAGAATAATTTAGGTTGGAAAACACCTCCAAGATCATTGAGTCCAACCTTGATATAAACCAAGAAATCCTATGGCTTCTGAATGCAAGTCAGTGGTGCTGTTGTGGAGGTAGAAATCAAATCACACACTGGTTTGGGTTGGAAGGGACCTTAAAGATCATCTCATTCCAACACCCTGCCATGGGCAGGGAATGCTGCTGTTAATTCCCATGGGCAAACCCAGCACCATCCTCTGCTGACATTCCTGGCTCTTGTCTATGGAGAATGAGTCAAGCCAGGCTCTAATAAGCTGTAGTACCTGTCATTACTCTTATCTGGGAATGCTATTGAGGAGAGACTGTCAAATATCCGGTTACACTTCCAGTCCCAATCTCACTTCAGCTTTTTGAAAGCAAACCACTTTGTGTCACGTGTAAACTCTCTATTTTGGGTTATATGACCCATGCTGGTTTTTCAGTAAGTCACCAAAAAAAGGGGGAAAAAAGCTACCCTAAGGTTTTACACCCCAAACTTGACTGGTAGTTCCAAAATCAGAGTCAGTTTTGCTGCCTGTCACTTCTCAGCCAAGGTGATAAAATGCCCTTGGACAAGGATTTTGAAAGCTTTCTTTGCAGCAGCTATTGTGGCAACTTGTTTCTGCAGGACCCAAATGCCAAGCAGCCTGAGAGGAATCTTAAAATCACCTTTGACATGGTTTGTAGCAGCTTTCTGAGAGACATCACAAAAAAAGGAGCAAAACTCAGCATCCCTGGCACTCTTTGGTGTTCTTTCAAATTATTTAGCACCGAAATGATATTGTCTCCTGAGGACCTCAAGGCCAGGCTGGACAGGGCTTGGAGTAACCTGGGCATGAGAAGGTGTCCCTACCCATGGCAGGGGGTGGGACTGGATGGGCTTTAAGGTCCCTTCCAACCCAAACCAATTTCACGATTCTGTGACATGATTCCATGACTTGCCTGGGATGAGACCACCCACCTGTGCACCTGGAAACACATGTAGGTGCTTTTCCACTTGCCAAGTCCTTGTTTAATGCTCTGACTTGCTGCTCAAATTAGACCTTTCTATTAAGTACATTACTTATTAATTAGCAACAACCACCACCATTGCACTGTAAGACAATTATTTCGCCTAATAACACAGCACTTGCAGGAAGTCTCTGCTTTTCCATGAGCTCTAACTTGCCCCTGGCTTTCCTGCTGCTTGCTTTCAAAGCTGACAGCTCTCAGTGGCTTTGGAGAGGCTTTTCCTAGGAAGGGTTGTTGTCACACTGCTTCAATGATTGTTTCTCTGAGCTACCACAACTGAGATTGCTCCCCGAGGGCCTTTCTCAGACCTCTTCACACAGTTTACACCCTGTAGCTATTGGGTATTTCAAGTATGCATAAGCTGTTGCTGTATTTCTGGACTATTCATTTCCTACTCAACTGTCTGTTTTGTGATGGATTCCCCCTTCCCCCCTGCCTTTGTTCTCCTTTTTAGTTATTTATTTATTTGGAGGGTTGTGAAATCCTCACTGGGAAAGTGCAAGTGGAGAGCAGAGCTGAATTTTAATTCTGCCCATCTCTGGCTTGATAGGTGAGCTTGAATCATCCAACCTGGCTGGGCTTGAAGCTGTGGCAACACACACAGTGCTGTGGCAATGAATCAAAAAGCACTAACTGAAAGCTCTGTAGTTAGAAAAATACATTCTGGGAGATTTTTTTTCAGGATCTTGCTTGTATTTTAACAGCAATGCTAGTGGGATGTATGGCACCTTATAGGAATAACTGCAAGACATCCTAGATCGAAAATAAGAGGTGAAACCTTTATAATCTTCCCAAATAGCAGCTGGGAGTTGTCAGGAGGGGAGGGTCCAACACACTAGAGTCTTGCTTCAAGTTGACAGCTCAGCTCTGGCCCTGCCTGTGTTTCTGTGCTGCCTCCCACCTGCTGGTACCTCTGCTGAGGTTTCCTTCGGCGTCAACAAGGTGCCAAATTGGCATTTTCATCTTAGTTACTGAAATACTAGGAAGGGGATTTATTATTTTCCCCCTATTTTTATTTTTAATTGCATCTTTTCCGCTTCTTCCAGCAACAGATCTTGCACCAGAAGAATTGAAATGCAAGCTCAGAGCTCTGCACAAGCTTTGAGCTGCTCGGGACATCTGTTAGTGCCATGGGCAGGCTCAGGAGCAGACAGTGCTGCTGACAGCAGACAGGAGAAGATCAGTCTGGACAGTGTTAATCCCAGTCTCTGGCAGGCTGGGTGTTGGGACCAAGCACAGATGGCTGCCTGTTCTGCAGTCGCTTCCTTCAAGGAGCTGGAGCTTGGTGGTATTTTGTGAATCTATCTCATTTTAGCACATTTTGTGGCTTGTGATGTCACCAGGCAAGGACTGCCATAGTTTTGTTCTGTAGTGACACTCAACTGGCTGCTGAGGTTTGATTCCCCACTGCACTTTTCCCCATGCTGGGGCAGGAATCTTTCCCCCAGCTTGTGGCTGGAATCTCCTGCCATTTAAATGGCTTTTGGCTGAAGGAGTTAACAAGAGAGAGAGAGATCTCTTTCAGCTGGAGTAATACTCCTTCCATCCCAATCAAAACATCGCTGGGAACTTGATTAGGAGGAAATGTAATGCAGATCATCGAGGAGAATATCCTCCAACAGCTTTGCACCTGGAAACGATCCTAGAAATCCCATTGTTCCCTGACAGCTGATTAACAGCAGCTCTTTACAGGGTCATTACCATACCTGGCTGAGGCCTCTCTAATAATCAGCTGAATTAATGCCTTCTCGGGGTGACAAAAGGGACAAATCCAATCTCAGGGTGTATTTTCAGTGGCTCTGCTGAGGGAACTGTGACTGTGAAGGTCAGCACTGCAGTTGCCTCCTCTGGGTGTTGCTCTCGCTTCACTCAGAGCTTCCCCGCTGCTCACACCCTGAGTGGACTATCAAGATCTGAGCCAACTCCTACGGAATTCCCACATCTCTGTTCCCCAGGTTCGTTTTAATTCACTAGCACGTGATGGGATAACACTTAATACCCTTTATTCCTTATGAGATGGAAGGAGTGAGATTTAGCCCAACAACTGCTCTTTGACTTCGTAAAACCACAAAATCCCAGAATGGTTTGGGTTGGAAGGAACCCTGAAGACCACTCCAGTAAATCCAGACAAATCATTTATTGATCCCTTAGTGCTGTGTGATGGATACCAGGGTGCAGGTGTGCCCATGCGGGATGGGGGGGCTCCAGTTTTTGAAAATGTGTTACTTAATATCAGGCTCTGAATGAAATTTGCTTTCTGTATAGATTTTTGATGACTAGATTAATGAATCTAGCACCTCTGTTAATATGTTAGCCTATATTAATTCTTAGAGGATGAGCCTCTCCCTGGCTGCCAAACCTCTGCTCTCCCTCTTCCAAGGTGGGTCTGGGTGTGTGCTGTGCATGTAAAGGGAAATTAAGAGGAGAGGCTTTGCTTGCTGATTAAAATCAGTGCCTATAAATAATTCTGATGTTAAATGCTGCCTGTGCCCTGCAGAGCTGTCAGAGGATGCTTTCAGTTAGTTTAGCACATGATGGGAGTCTTGGGAGTGAGTGGAATTCTGGTTTTGAGTGGGGACTCACTCACTGTCTGTAGCCTGGGACGTGGGGTGGTGCCACTTACAGTCCTTGTGCCAAAGTCCATCTGAACAGCAGAAGATATCCCTCCTGCTTAAAATTTGGGAAGGTTCAGTGACAAACTTCTTGGTGGGGCTGTGTTGCGTGCCAGCAGCATATCTATGCAACCAGGAGAGCTCATTCCAGTGCTCCACACTCACCTTTCACCAAATGATGTCCTTCAGTGCTTCTCATTGCAGTGAATACTCTGATAAGTTGCTTGAAGGACCTCAAGGATATTCCCCCAGCATTGTAATTGTTCTGGAATGGGGGCTATCTCCTGGAAAAGGAAGGATGTGGGTTATTTTGCAGTGGGATGTTTTTCCATTGGAAAGCATTGCTTTTTCAGGCAATTACCCTGTGTTGGTAGAACGAATTTCAGTGAACAGTTGATAAAATTCATAATTAATGAGCTTTGGCTACCACGACGCTGATTCTGTTCAAAATAAGCTCAAATTCCACGCTTGCTTTTCCAAATATAAATGAATCTGCCTTTAAGTGGAATCAAATGTCACTTAGACATATGTAGCCTAGGGGGGAAAGTACATTCTTCAGCTGTTTAGTACCTGTCCCAGTCTGTTTGCAAGGATGCATTGATTTTGGCCTTCTGGGCCCAAAGTAGCAAGAAGAAAAACTTTATTCTATGTAAAATGCTGCCTGTAGGGTAGGATGGATTTGTATAGGGTGAATACTGAAAGCATGAATTGGATGGAGATGCCTCTAAGAGCTGTTTTTGATATCCTTGTCTCCATCTCACTGTTTTCCTCTCTCCCGGAGGACACATTAGAAGAACTTTTCTGTGGCTTGTCTGGGGACACCCCTTAGCCAGGTGACAGTGCAAGTGATGGGTTTGGAGGATTAGAAAGGCTTTTGAGCTCCCCACAGAAAGGGGGAGAGAAATTTTAAAAATCTTCAGCATTCAAGGAGGAGAGTAATTTCGAAGAGCCTTGGGGGGGATACCCACAGAAACACCAGGATCTTGACCTAAAGAGGGAAAACCAAGCAGTGCAGGGGACAGCAAAGAGTAGGAAATAGCACTTTCTGTGCTGGAGTTGGCAGTGGAGAACATCAGCCCTCCTGTGTCTTGCAGGGATAGTTGAAGCTGAGAACTGCAGGACAAAATCTTCCCTGGCCTCGAGGGCTTTCTGTGGTTCTTCTTGCTCAGGGATTTCTCCTCTTTGAGGCTGACAAAATAACTGGGCCACGATACAGAACTGACAAGCTTCAGAAAGTGGTAGCAATAAATCCTGGCTTGTTTTATCAGTGCCAACAGTTGAAGAAGTCACTGAATGTGGTGGTTGTGCTTCCTCAAGCAGTACCAGCAGGTCCTGCAAAGCACCTGGTAGATCTTAGAAAGATTTGAACAGGTATTGAAGGACCTTGTCTGTTATGATGCTGTGTTGCCTCCTTCTCCTCAAAGCAACCTTCCTGTGTCCCTACAAATGGCCATAAGAAAACTGGGCTGGGAAAGAGAGGGTTGGAAAAAGACAGTCTTTAAAGTCCCTTCCAACCCAAACCTTTCTGGATCTGTGTTTCTGTCATTGTTGATGGGGCATAGAGCAGGCTGGTCTAGTGGAAGGTGTCCCTACCCATGGTAGGGGTGTGGAATGAGGTGATCTTTAAGGTCCCTTCCAACCCAAACCATTCTGGGATTGTTCAGACTGGCATCAATGGATTCATTGCCTGCAGAAACCTGCAGAACATTATAAATTAGCTCTGGCTACTCAGGAAAAAATTAGAGCTGAGAAAAAGTGATCTGTGGAAGTGTAATTGGTGAAAATGAAGGAAACCTCAGTGGCCAGCTCAAGTAGGTTAAGAATTGCTGTGTGATTAAATGCTCACACCTGCCAAGCCAGAGCAGGGGTTTTAATCTTCAAACCAGCCTTAGATTAGCTCTGCCCTGGCAGAGATGCTGTAATTTATAATTTTTCATCTAATTGAGTGAGGTGGTTGCCTGAAGTGTGGTGAGAATGTATAACCCATGGACCTATTGGGTAGGCCAGAGTGTTTTCCCTGCTCTTGGAGCTTGGAGACCGTGTCTTGTAGGAGATTAATATATATTTGAGGAGGCTTAATTTTTTCTAATAAAACCCACTTAACTTTTTTTCCCCCACTGAATCTCCTGCAAATGTCTGCCCTGCTGTCGGTCCTGTGGGACGAGAGAAGCTGGCTGTGCAGTTCTGCAGTGGCTGCCACAAAGCTCAGGGGCTGGGACGTGTCCTGGGCAGGTTGAAATGTCAGCTGATGTCCTGAAGACATCTGTGGTCACTTAAAAGCTGTAACTTCCATTGACAGCGAGCTGAGGTGGGGTCAGGCCCGGACAGGGACCCTGCTCAAGGGTGGGAGGTCCTGGGGGCACTGAGGTAGCACAGGGAAGGGGTGACCACTCTTGCAAGTGGAGTGGAGGGGGCAGTGTGGTTATAAGCACTTGGTACCTCCTCCAGATTTTGGGATGTTGGCAAAGGGTTTAATATTCCTGTAGTATCCCAGTCCCTTTATGGTCTAATGCAGTTTGCAGGGCATGAAAGCAAATCCAACTTGGTAGCAGAATTCAAAGGGGAAATAATGACTCGTGCTCTGCTTCAAATAATTAAAATATGCAGATATTTAGTGATCTATCAAGGGATATGAGGGAGTAATAAGACACTCTGTCCAATTTGTTTTAGGGCTGGAGTTGGAGCACTGTAGTATAAAATTATAACCTACAAATTAATCACAAGAATGTTCCCTGTATCTAGGTCAAATCCACATGTGAACCTCCACAAAACTTTTGCTTCATTCAGCTTTTTCATGATTATCTTTACTTTCTGGTGCATCAAGGGAGGTAAAATCCCTTTGATTTTTAAAAAGAAAAAAAAAAGGGTTTTTCTGTTTTGTTTTGTGGGGGTTTTCTGTTTTTGTTTTTGTGGGGGTTTTGTGGTTTTTTGTTTATTTGTTTGTTTTTTTCCAATTTCTCTTTAACTTCTCCTTCCTGCCTCATTTTTAAAGTGGAAAGCTTTTTCCTTTTAAACAGAGGGAGGGAGGAAAAAAGGGAGGGGTTTTATGCATGTTTTTCACAGAAAATTGCTCGAATTCAACCAGTCCTGTCATGGCTCTGAAGGAGCCATAAAATTTCATTAACTGCTTCTGCACAGAAACCAATTTGAGTGTCCAAGGCTTAGTGTGCTGGTTTAAAGATCTCTCCCTAGAATCCCTGTGTGCCTCTTTGCCATCCCTGTGTGGCTGCCAGGTTCAGTTCATGTCTACTCAAGTATTTCTTTTGGGGCTGAAACCAATTAAAACTGTGATGAATTAGAGGTTCTGCTTTTGGGTTAGCTCTGAATCTTGGCTTCCTGTGCACGAGCATCCCACTCTGCAGGTGACTGTGAAGTTGGACGTGCTCTTATTCTTATACAGAGAAGGATGAAGAGGAAGCTCTGTGGTGTCTAATATTCTCACTTTAGCTGAAGGTCTGAAGTGTGGTTGTGGTTTGGGAGTTTGTGTGATAGACAGTACTAAAGCATCATCTTGTGTTGATCCATCCTTGGTGAGGTCCAGCCTCGTCCTCTTCAGGAGTATGAGTTCAAGGCCAGGTTGGATAAGGCCTTGAGCAACCTGGGCTAGTGGAAGGTGTCCCTGCCCACGGCAGGGGGTGGAATGAGATGGGCTTTAAGGTCCCTTCCAACCCCAACCATTCTGTGGTTCTACGAATGTAGTGTAGGAAGACTTCCAATTTTTTGGGGGGATGGATGGCAATGTCTGGTAGTCCTTGCCTTCCCATTCCCAACTATAATGCAGGCACAGCAGGTCACTGCCTGCCTGCTCTAAGGAACAGTGGGATGAGCTACACAGTGGGACACAGTAAATGGTAGCAAAGAAACCCTCTTCCACTCCTGTACCTGCCTTTGCCCTTCACTAATAGCCCTTCGAAGAGCTTTAAAGATAAAGTGGCCATAAAAATAAGAATCAAAATATTCAGCTCCTATTTTCTCCTTTTATGTTAAAGCCCTTAACGTGAGATTCCTTTGAAAATGTAACATCTCCTCAAGTCTGAGGCACTAGGAATAGTTCCTGTAAATCTTCCACTTCTAAAGGTGAAGAGAGCTGGAAATCTGAGAGTATGTCAGGAATATTTTAAGGCATTTTCCTGGTGAATGGTGTCTGGGATGTGTCTGGGTGAACTCCTGGACCCTGAGACTGGGGCAAAAGCCAACATACAGCAGCTCTTTGGTACCTTTGTTACTGTGAGAAGAAAACCAGGGTGCCTTGTTTTTGGCAGCACTCCCCGTGTGAGTTACATTGCAATTTACACATTGCTACCCCAAAATTGCACTCCTAGGCATGGTTATGGCAGGCTTTTTTTCCTGAACCACATGCAAAGCCTGGGGCTGCATCTCACATTTCTGTCCCATGCAGTGAAGCGTCCTTGGAGCTGTACAGCTGAGCTGGCACCATCTCAGAGCAGGCATTGGATTTCCAAAGCTATTCCAGCTCACACAAGCACAGAATGGTTTGGGATGGAATGGACCTTAAAGCTCATCCAGTCCCACCCCCCTGCCATGGGCAGGGACACCTTCCACTACACCAGGTTGCTCCAAGCCCCTCCAGCCTGGCCTTGGACACTTCCAGGGATGGGGCAGCCACAGCTTCTCTGGGCAACCTGTGCCAGGGCCTCCCCACCCTCACAGCCAACAATTCCTTCCCAATATCCCATCTAACCCTGCCCTCTGGCAGTAGGAAGCCATTCCCCCTTGTCCTGTCCCTCCATCCCTTGTCCCCAGTCCCTCTCCAGCTCTTCTGGAGCCCCTTTAGGCCCTGGAAGGGGCTCTCAGGTCTCCCTGGAGCCTTCTCTTCTCCAGGAGAACCCCCCCAGCTCTCCCAGCCTGTCCCCAGAGCCGGGGTCTCTGGTCACATTAAAACATTGGCTTAAAATATCACTCTGCTCTTTTAAGGATCACAGTTTGACCCAGCCTAAAGTCCACCTTGACTATTCTGCCTTGCATTTGCCTTGATCTCCACACCAGGGTTTGCTCAGTTGCTGACCAGTGCCACCAGACCTGATCCTTTCCCGCTCCCAACATCCTCCTGGTGTCCCTGAGGGATCAGTCATCTCCTCTGGAGCAGCAGTGTGAGAGCAGAGGCTCTGGGGCAGGATGGTAGTGACTGTTCCATTTATCTACTGAAGGCTTGATTAAACCCAAGAGGACTCTGGTGCAATTGCTGCTTGTTCCCTCATGTCGCTACAAGCAAACTGCTCCTGGGAGCCTGACACAGCCCTTGCACTTGGCTGCTCTGCCTTGCTGAGGCACAGGAGTGGAGGCTCATCCCTGGGCATCCCTTATGTGCCAAAAGGGCTCTGTCCCAGCCTGGCTTCCTCAGGGTGAGGAGATCTGTGCTTTTCCTGCTTATTACAGGTAAGGCTACTCACCTCTCCTGGGTGGCCTGTGGACAACAGTACAGCCTTTAATCAGAACAGACCCTTCTGACAGCCGTAGTCTGAATAAATATCTTTCCCTCTTGCTAGCTTTCCATTCTGATTTTGCTTTCCCTGGAGATTTGCACTCTCACCACCAAGGAAACACATTTATTTTTGAATGTGTAGCTAAGCTGGCAGCAATGTAACACCTTTTCAGCCCTCGCTCGGTGTAACTGCAAGAATAAATAACTCCTTTCTCTTTCTAGTCTCAGGAATATTTGAGCCTCCCATGGCTTTCCAGTAAAATTTGATTTATAGATAGGTGCTGTTTGCATCTGATCAGAGGAGGTTTTCAGTGCTCTGGAGGGGCAATTGAAACCACCAGGGTACAAATCCTGGGTCATCCCTTGTCACGGACAAAACACGAGGCTGAGCTTTGCTTCTGCAGGGAAACCAAGGCTTAAGGAGACAGTGATGGGCATGAGTGGCTTCACAAAGTCCAAGGTGAGAATGTGACTTTGGAGGTGTGGGATGAGCAACAGGCAAGGAAGCAGCTGTTCTGGAGGAGCTTTGTCATGCTGGAGGAACTGGGCCTGGAATTGAGGTGCTCTTGGTGGTCATTCCTTAATGGGAGAAACTGGAGCTTGGATGTCCCATCTGGGAACTACCTGAGCCAGATTGTGGGGAGTGAAAACTTTACCTAGTTATGGTTAATGGGGTGAAAACTGGGCACTTTGGGTTGAAAGAGAGGTGCAAAGGTGTTTTCAGCTTGCAGGAAGATAGTTTTGTGTTCACACTGGAGCAGCTGGGGATCCAGCAGTCACCCCTTGGTGTGGAATGAAGGGTTTGCAGCCAGAACATTCAGTCTCTGCAGCCCCAACCCTTGCCCTGCAGGTGCCTAATTCCCCAAGGAATTCCCTGAAGGGCAGTTACTGCTATAAGGCTGGAAAGCCAGCAATTCCCTCTGCCAGAGCTGTTCCATACGGACCATCTCTGCTTGCTGAAACAGGAGATAACCTGCCCTTTTGACTGCATTTCCTAGCAGGTTTCTGGGATTTTTTTTATTTTTTTCCCTTTCTCTGGCCTCCCACGTGGAAAATAATCCTTTCAACATGCAGATGGCAGCTTCCTTCGTGGTGAGGCAGGCATGTGCAGAAGGCTGTGTTTTTACTCTATTCATAGAGCATGTGTGTGTGTGTGTTGCTTGCAGGGTGTTACTCTCAGTATTAAGTTAAAAATAGCTGGTGTTAAGCTTCTGATTCTTAACCTTTTTTTGCTCACACTCCCTGACTTTTGTCATTTATGGTGTAAAACTTCTCTGTGGTTGAAAAGAGCTAGTCTGGCTTTCTAGGAAATGTCTACAGCTTGCTTATAAAACCAGGTTCTGATGGTTAAAACCATGAAGATATTCGGTTTATTGTAAATGTGCCAGGGTAGGCACTGGACTGCCATGTCCTGGATTGAATGCTGGTGCCTAAAAACACAAAATTCATAGAATCATAGAATTATCCTGAGTTGGAAAGGACCCCCTGAGATCCTTGAGTCCAGCTGGAGTGAATGACAGTGCTGTTGCTGCATAACTGAACATGTGGGTTGTGAGTAGGACAAGTAAAAACCCCTAGTGGACTGAAAATTGGCATTTGGGAGGAGGAAAAAGTGGATTTTCTTTTCTTTTTTTTTTTTTTTAATCTTCTAGCCTTTCTCCCACTCTTTGTGTGACAAGTGGCCTTCTGCCCAGGGTGCTGCAGCATTGGGATGGGCTGTGTTCCTGGGCTGCTGCTCTGCTGGGAGAAGAGATGAAGTGGGAGGAAGAAAAGGAGGAAAATTGAAATTTGAAGCCTTTCTCCTGAATTTTGTCCCACTTCATCTGATGGTTATTAGGAGCTTCCTGCCCCTGCTTTCCTTTCAGCTGGAATGTGTCTTATTCCTTTTTTTAGAAAAAAAGAACCCCAAATAGCAAATGCCTTGAAGTGAACATATGTGGGAGATGGTGCTTCCACACTGGCCCAGAAACCAGGAATCACATGGAATCACAGACTGGTTTGGCTTGGAAGGGACCTTAAAGACCAATCCCTCATCCCACCCCCTGCCATGGGCAGGGGCATCTCCCACTATCCCAGGTTGCTCCAAGCCCTGCTCAACCTGGCCTTGGACACTTCCAGGGATGGAGCAGCCCATAGACCAATCTGCACATCCCTGAGTGGAAACCATGTGGATAACACACGGAGCAAGCCCCCAGTGCCTGGTCCATGCTGTCCTCAGCTTGGCATCTGCAGCAAGACTCTGTGGTCTCGTGTGTCCTGGTTCCTCGGGGACACAGGACCCTCTGGAGCTGCCGCTGTGGTTATCGTGTCAGTGCACATGTAAATTCCAGCATCATCTTCCCTGTGAAGTTATTAATGAAAATCATCACCCTCATTTAGGAGCTGCCATCACTCAGCAGATTAACCTTTATCAAGCAACTTTGCTACGGCAGCTGCACGGCAAAGTAATTACTTTTAATAGAATCTGCCCTTGATTTGAAGCCACAGGGGAAGCAATTAAATTTAACAAAGGCAAAAGCCATGACTTATAAATGAAGATGGATGGCTTTTGTTATCTGTTTCATAAATTTTATTGTGTACAAGTATTAGAAAATACTCAATTCCTCTCATGTTTTTGGGAGGGGGTGTTAAAATGTGGTATTAGGCTCTGGTTCTACGGATGGATGGAATGTCATCAGCACCAGCTCTGGGATTTGGCTCAGAAATCAGGCTTAGTATCATTTACACTCCAGTCACAGATGACTTGCAGGGGGTTTTGAACTTGAGCATCTCAAACCTTTGACACTTGTGTTCAGCATGAAGAGTTTACAGAATGATTTCTTGGATTACCTGATCTTTTATCTCAGTCTGACTGGTCAGGGAGCGTTTTGCTTGAAACCAAGATGCCCCTTAAACTGCTTTATGTGTCCTCAAGAGCTGGTTCTGCTCTGGAAAGCAAACTGAGCGCCTCTGGGAAAAACTTGGCATCCCCAAGTCCTTTCTATGAAATGGCTGATGTCCTGAGCAGCCTGTACCACACCTCTGCAGCCACACTGAGGACAGATGGACCCCTTGAGGGAGCTACAGAGCAGAGCAAAGCCTTTGGGAATCAGCCACTGCTCCCTGAATTTCTGCTGTCACAGCTGAGATACAAATTGCTGTTCTAGGACAGGCTGGGAGAGCTGGGGATCTTCACCTGGAGAAGAGAACACTCCAGAGACACCTTAGAGCCCTTTAAGGAGCTCCAAGAGAGCTGGAGAGAGACTTTGGACAAGGGGGAATGGCTTCCCACTGCCAGAGGGCAAGGATATATGGGATATTGAGAAAATCCTTCCCTGTGAGGGTGGGGAGGCCCCGGCACAAGTTGCCCAGAGAAGCTGTGGCTGCCCCATCCCTGGAAGTGTCCAAGGCCAGGTTGGACGGGGCTTGGAGCAACCTGGGCTAGTGGAAGGTGTCCCTGCCCATGGCAGGAGGTGGAAGGGGATGAGCTTTAAGATCCCTTCCAACCCAAACCATTCTGGGATTCTGACAGCAGGAAGGTGAAGGCTGAGCTAGCACAGGGTGGGATGGAGGGGGGATGATCCTTGCAGGTGTGGTGACCTGTCCAAATTCCTCTGCTGTGCCTATACTCTGGAAAGACCTCGGTTCCCTCTGGGAACTGATTTTTAGTTAGTGTAGCTAATGCAAGGGAAAGTGTGACAGCTCCTGGGAATGGAGCAGCTTGTTAAGAGGAAATAGGTTTCATCATCTGCTTGGAAGTTTTGATTACTCCCCTGGGAGCTTTGCTCCATCTCTCCTCTGCTTCTGCTGGCAGCCCCAGATCAGGAGCTCTGCTACCTACATGTTCCCTTTGCATGACCCTCACCTGGGACATGCTGCTCCTTGGATTTGGGTACAGGACATGTCTGAAATACTTCCCTGGTAAAGGTATCCAGTTGGTTATGACTCTTCTGGAGGGAGAGAACAAGACTGAGCTTTTGTAATACTTTGCTTTTGTCTCTGCCACATCCACCTGGGTTTTCTCTGCCGGTGGCTCGGTGCTTGTCCTTTTTTTCCAGTGGCTTTATTCCCTTTTAGGGAGATTGATTGCAATGGAGGGGATGTTCTTTGACTGACTTTGCAGGCAGTTGTTTCAAATACAAAAAGAGAGGCATTTAAGGTTGCTCCAGCTATCTTTTGTAAAAAAGAGCATGTGCTCGTTTCTGAGCAGCTCCCCAAAGCTGCTCTAGTCTGGCAGGGAACAGCTGCCTGCGCACGTGCGAGGCCGATTAAGATTCAGTGCTGCTTCAAAGCTCCCATTTGTGCTCCAAACAGGCTTCTAAAAAGCAGGAGGAGAAAAAACCAACTGTATTAAAAAGCAGCTTCCAACTTAGAGTTATTTGTTTCTCTCTGAACAATCAGGAGCTGATTTTTTCTTTTTTCTTTTTTTTCTTTTTTTATCCTGCGTCCCTACAGAGCATCGCTAATCCTGCTGCAAGTCTCTCCTGCTGCTAAATGGGGTGGGTGTTTGGCATGGAAAGGCTTGGAGTCACCTTCCAGCCTGTCTGCAAGTTCCCAAGAGCCAGGAAAGGCTTAAACTCTGATGTGGATGCAGGAAAAGAATGATATGGAAATTAAGATCTTTTTACTCACCGGGTCCATATAGTGACGTAGGAATACTGTATCTTATGTATGCAGTAGAAATTAATCTGGATTAATTTAAGAAACCAAACATGATTAGAGTCACTCTTTTGGAATTAGAGGAGCTTTGTGTTTGATTTGGCGTAATTGGCTTACAAAGGTTCTCTAAAGGATGTTCATACCCACGCTGTCTATGGGAGTGTGTACTCTGAGCAAACCCTCCTCTCTGTCCTTTGGGATTGCCTGGGAACAGAACATTTGCAATATTATTCCATGTAAGTAAAGAGAGCAGAAAGCCAGGCTTGGTTTCACCTGGGATGCTCCGAGAGGTGAATGGTGCAGGTGACACCTTCCTCTCAGCAGGGTTTGGGAGTGCAGTAGTTCTCAGCACCCCAGTGCAGAGGGTATAAGAACTGAGGGAAAAGGCTATGACACCATCAAGGGCACGGAGAGAAGGGAAAGAGAATTCTATGCTTGTATTCCCTTCTGCCAGGAGAACAAAGAGGGAACAAACACCACTTCACACTGGCATTGGTCCTGTGATCAAAAGCACTTCTGTGTTTTATAACCAGCCCCCAGGATTTACTGACGAGCCAAGGCTCCAGGATTCCCAAGGGGATTATGTGCACAAATGACAATATTCCCTGGAGTGAATATAAAAGTGAAATGGAGTTATGAAAAGGATTTAAGCCTTCTTGTCTGGGGCTCTGCCACCCCTGGCTGCTGGTGCTTAGGTAGACCTGTGGGGGTTCTCCACCCACGGGCAGCAGCCCCTTCAAACAAGAAGGGCTGGGGACCACGTGAGCTGCTTCCCCAAGCCCAGAAGGGGCTGGATCTCACCCTGAACAGTCACTTCCAGCCAGAAGGGATGGGGATCCTGTAGGTCAGAAGGAAATCAGGGGTGTCTCTGATTTGCAGCACACCAGCCATGGGGTGTTCTGCCTCCTGTGTCTGAAATGTGAGACTGGTCCTGCAGCACCAGCACGTCAGAGCTGACTCTGCTTTCCAGCAGTGTGAGCAAACTGAATTTTGGTACTCTGAGGCTGGATGGCCAGGCTGGATCCATCCCAAAAACAGAGGGCAAGGCCCTGGAGAACCAAACTTGTGGCTCTTGCCTCTCCAAAGGACTGAAATGTGTTTATTGTGGGTGGAAAGTGTTCTGTGTTGTGCATTTGCATGTACAGCAGTGCCCTTGGTTATGCTCTGAAAAACCCCAGAGCAGGGCCAAAGGCTTTCAGGCTGACTTTGCTGATATCTTTCCCAGTTTCCCTGCCAGCATTCTGCTGTCCTTTCCCCATAACAGCTGCTTACAAGGGCAGTCCATAAGATTTATGCTCCTGCTGACTTCAGTCGCAACAGGAAAGCACCCAGCCCTCGCAGGCTGCTCTGGTGCAGAGATCTTGGTAGGGAAAACTGGCTTTGGCCAAGGTGTAAGAACCTGTAAAACCCCTAACACAGGCAGGTTCCCTCCTGGGAGGGATTTGACAGGTAACTCCCAGCACAGGGAGGAGGAATTGCTGATGGTGTTGCAGCAAAGTGTTGGAGATGCAGTGGAGATACTGAGAATCTCTGCAGGGAGTGTGTGTGTGCAGGTGAAGAGGTTTGCCTTTAAAAATCACCTTGCTGGGGTCTACCTGTGCCCCTGTGGCTCTGTCTTCATGTTACTCTTCATTCTAAGTTACTTTGGTGCTTTTTTAAAATTTTTTTCCCTAGAAAACTTTAAATGGGTCTATATTTAGAACAGGCTGCATGCTGCCTGAAGACTTTCTGACAGCAAATAATGATCTTAATAGGGCCCCCTGATACATATCAGGAATCTTCTACTTCTAAATGCTCCATAGTTTGAAGCTTGAAGGTGTTTGGGGTGTATTTTCTTTCTTCCCCCCAGGTGCTGACCACCTCTTGGTAATTTAATTTGAGTCAGACTGGGCCTTCCTGAAGATGAGTTTGCTGTAAAAATAGAGGCAATACTGAAAGTCCTGCAGTGATGGGGGAGTTTAACCCTTCCTTCTCCTCCAGTCTGTGCCAGGCAGAAACTGGTGGTGGAGGCAGCTCTTTGCCATGAGGATCAAACACTGCTTGGTTTGCTGACCTGGCTGGGATGGAAATGTTATGGAGGAGCAAATTTCCTCCCCATGGGATGTAACTCCTCTCCTTAACCAGTAGCCTTCAGGGTGCTGCATCCCAGAGCTGTGTCCTTGGAGCTTGTTGTACGTGAGGAGGTGGGAGCTCATGGGCCAGGGCAGTGGTCCTGTGCCTGGGAATCTGCTCCAAAGGGTTCTTCTGTAATTTCTCCCTGCCTTCCCCAAGGAAGTCAAAGGAACAGGCAAAGGGCCACTTCTGGCTGGTTCCTGTTTCATATCCCATTAAAGAGTTGACTCCCGGTGCCATAAGTCCAGGGATGAGGATTTCTGCCACAAATGGCTGTTCTGATGTTTTCTGTCAGCTCTCAGTGTTCTCCCTGGATGCACTAAGTGTGCTGACGCTCTCCTGCCTCCCACATCTCTGCCTGTCTCTGTGGAAAGCTGCCTCCCTACTCAAAAGCAGAGTCAGTCTTTCTGGTTCTTAACAGCTCCCAAATGAGCTGCTTCTCCACTGAAGCTTCTCCTGTGGCAATGTAACTTCTTTTGTGGTCAGCACACCGTGGCTCTGACACCTGGTGTGACCCATCCTGCCAGGCTCTGATTTGCAGGGCTTCTGCAGCTTCAGCTCAGCTCTGGAGCAGCACAAGCTGAATTTAAGAGCTGTTTTTTTCAGTGGCCCATTAGCTGTTCGCTACTTTTGAAATAGCTGTTGAGCTGAGCTGACAACAGGCACTTCTTGCAAATGGGAGGAAGACAAAATTGATGCTTTAAGAAGCGCTGCTGTATGTGGGAAGCTTTCCTGTGTTGGAATGTTTATCTCCTTGAGCACATTATTGCAGCTGTTGTTTTTCCAGCACACGTGGAAGGCTGCAAGAATCTCTCTGTTCTCTGCTGTGTGCCTCCCTTTGCATCTGGAGCAGGGAGATGCCATGGTGGGCAGAATTAACAGCCTCAATTGTTGAATACTGCAGTTTTAACACAGCACAGATTATGGCATTTAAGTAGGTAGGATAAATATTAATTAAAATATGTGGTCTGAAAGACTTGGAAAATCAATTGCATTCCTCTAGGGAGCTTTCTTGTTGAGACTTTATTTTTTGATTCTTTCTAAACCTTGGTGTCTTGCTGTGCTTGCTAAATTGTGGTTGTTCTGTGCTGCTGTATCTCAAAGCAGCTGCCTCATAAACCACCCCAACAGTGGGGATGGAGAGCAGCAAACTTCAGTGGGGAGCTTTAACGTGCCTTCCATAAAATATGGAACAGTCATGTTTAAAGATGTCTTGGTGGAGACATGAATATACGTCTTGGGAGGTGGAAAGGCACAGAATTCTCATCTGCTGAGGCAAGGATGAATTTTACTGTAATGAAAACTTGCCTCATCCTTGTGCTCTTTCTGCATTCTGGCAAAAGTTACTGTGTATTTACACCGTTTCCAGCCATGATGCTGATGAGAAACTGCAACACTTACAGATCTGTCTGTAGGGATTGTCAAGTATTCCCAGGACAAGCAGAGTAATAGGCAGCAATTCAGGTTTCATTCTCTTTGCTGTCTTTTTCAGTAAGAACTCCACAAAGAGCTGCTGCTGTCTCTGAATTGCTGCTCTTTGCTGTCTTGGGGGAACTGCCATCACCAAGGATGGAGCTGGAGCAACCTGGGTTAGTGAGTGGTGGGTAGGACTGGATGAGCTTTAAGGTCCCTTCCAACCCAAACCATTCTAGGACTTGATGATTCCCTAAAAAATTGTTTTCAATGGTGCTTTGCAAAGAGCTAGAGGTGCTTGCTCCTTCCTTGACCTTTCTCTTTGTAAAACTCTACTGAAAATAATTTTTTAGGGAATCATTGAATCCTACAATGTTTTGGGCTGGAAGAGACCTTAAAGCCCATCTCATTCCAGCCCCTGCCATGGGCAGGGACACCTTCCACTAGCCCAGATTGCTCCAAGCTGGCCTTGGATACTTCCAGGGATGGGGCAGCCACAGCTTCTCTGGGCAACCCATGCCAGGGCCTCTCCACCCTCAAGGGGAAGAATTTGTCCCTAATATCCAGTTTAAATCTGCCCTCCCTCAGCTTAAACCCACTATGAATGGATCAGGCCCTTTCCTGGGAAGATTGCAAGTGGATACATCTGTACAGCTCCGTGGCTGTAACTTTGTTTTTTGGAAGACTGGCACGAGAAAATACTCTAAAATTTTGTTTAACAGCCAGTCTGGCAGAGCAGCACCCAGATACGGTTCTGTGTCTTCCAGTGAAAGCCATCCTTCCTCTTGAGTATTTTTGTTTCTCTCTTCCCTCTCACCCTCTCCCTGCCCTGATCTGCTTTTTTTTTTTGCTTTTGTTTGATTAGTTGGGTGTTTTGGTGTTGTTTTTTTTCCTGCACATTTTGTTAGCAAGTGGACAGTGTGAATGACAGATCATGCCCAGGGCATATTTGTGGTTGTCTCTTGGCTGCCCTGCTCTCGCTGCTCCCGATGTGGCAGCGCTGATGTCTTTAATCAGAGCTATTACACACTTGAAAAGCTCTGTGCACTCCACCAGTGCCTCAAGCTTCGGGGGTTTCTGTGTCACAAGTCAGCTCCCAGTGACTGTGTTTCTACTTGAAATCATGCCATCATCTTGCTGCTCTCCAGCCTCTGCTAGGGGTGATCATAAATCACAACGGGGGCTGGGATGGAAGGAACCTTAAAGCTCATCCAGTGCCACCCCCTGCCATGGGCAGGGACACCTTCCACTAGCCCAGGTTGCTCCAAGCCCTGTCCAACCTGGCCTTGGACACTTCCAGGGATCCAGGGGCGGCCACAGCTTCTCTGGGCTCTTTCACAATGTTACCGAAATAGAATTTAATAAAAATTGGAATGGAAGAGATAAGAGCTCTTTAAACGATTTATAGATGAAAGAAATGATCACGTTCATGGACAACTTGCATAAAGCAAATTGAGAAGTCAAGTGCATGTGCAGGAACTTTTTTCTGCAAATCATTAGAGAAATAAAGCTCCTCCTGTCATGAGCTCTTTATGTGAAGAGACAGCAGGTAGACTTTGTGGAGATGAACAATGAAGCTGCATTAACAGAATCATGAGGAAGAAATGAATTTAAAAAAGAGACTTTTCTGTATTGTCTTCCCTCTTTTTCTTGATTCTGAAGCGATTTTTCAGGTCAGGAGGATGTTTAAGTTGCAGGTCTGAAGATGGGAAGTTATCCAGTGTGATGCCCTGGACAACAGGAGGTGCAGAGCTCCTGTCACCACCAAAAAGTTGGGATGTGATGGCAGTGAGAGATATTCATGAGTTTTGAGGCTGAGAGATACTTACAGTAGACTCCAACATCCGCTGCTCTTGGGAGATGAGTAAATAGTTAAGCTTGTGCTAAACCCTGTCCTAGGATGCTGTGGACAAATGGTTATGCCTGCTGGAAGTGCTTAATGGGAGACAGGATGTTTGGGGGTGAATGATGTTTCATGTCACTTCTCGTATGAGAAAGGCTTTGAGTTCATTTTTTTTTGCTACGAACCAATGCCTGGACAGGATTCCTGTGCTTTTCCAAAACAAAAGAGATCTTTTAGGAATGGTCTCCGTGGATCTGCTGTATAATTCTCAAGAACATGGACAAGCTTTGGAAACCAGTGTCTTCCAGAGATACACCCAAATTACCCGTGAAACTCAGGATGTTATCCTGATTATGAGTTGGACACTTCATTCCTGGTGCTTCTCCAGAGCCTGTTGTTGGTGTCCCTGCTCATTGGAGGAGTGTTGGACAAGGTGACCTTTAAAGGTCTCTTCCAACCCAAATTATTCTGGGATTCAATTACTCCTTTCCAGCTGTGGTAACCTCGTGGCCCAGCTGCCACCACCTGGCCTCAGTTTTCTTGGGAATGCTTTCACAGTGGCTTCTTTTGGGAACCTGTGGCTGCCTGGCCTTCAAAACTCATCTGTAACACAGGGATTGGATCTTGGTAGAGCCAGACCCAGACACCACTCTAAAATCTTCACCTTCCCTGCTGCGGTATATGACCTTAGTGCATTTAGTAGGCTTAATATGTCTTTTAAATTTATTTTTTTCTCTGCCATCCAGAGCTTTTGCTTTCTTTTTAAAATGTTGATTCTTTGAGCTGATCTTTCCTGCAGCTGGTGCTACTTATGTTCACTTCTGCATCTTTAAACCAGCTGGCAAGTGCCTTTTTATCAAGCTGGAGCCTCTCTCCAGATCAGCATTATTTAGAGATAAGTCTAGAGACTGATCTGTGATCAGTTGACTGATAGTATGTGGAGTGGGCTCTTTTTTTAGCTAAAGCCAGCATTTTTCTAAAAATACTCCTACTCAAACATAAGCATCAAAGGATTTCTGATCCCTGGGATTATTAAGCATGGCACAGTGTTATCTTGCTGGGATTGGTCTTAAACTTCAGAGGAAGTGCACGAGCTTCACGCTGGAGTTGGTAGTTTAAAAAATTGATGTTGCACATGTCAAGCTCAAAGGCTGAACCCTCATGACTGTGATGGGTTTCCCTGATCTGTCACCCTGGATTTAGGGAAAGTGCCTGGGAAGCATCACATTTATGTGATGAATGTACAAGTCCTTCCTCGGTTTTCTGGAGGTTTTTTTTCCCCCTTAAAGAGTGGCTGAAACTTAAACTTATTTTGATCTGCATGTGGGGGACTGGCTGTAGAGGCAGATTCCAGCCCAGGGCTTATGTCCAAGTTCTTGTTGTGATTCACACCCTGTATCCTTCTGGGAATATCTGTAAGTACTATTTTCCAGCATGGACACCTCTCTAAAATGACCTGGACAGCTCAGTCTGAGTGGCTTTTGTCAAACCTGAGTCTCGAGGTTGTACCAGAGCATGTTGTGGATGCCCAGCAGTGGAAAACAAAGCACAGCTTTGAGCTTTGACATGACTTGCTCTGCAGAGGGTTTTCTTGTCTCTACATCATCAATACATATTTTTCCTTGTTTTCCTCCACCAAATTTCCAGCTGGTGGGTTTTGTGCTTTGCATTGAGAGAATCCTCTGTGGGATGTTTCTGTCTCTTCCTGTGTCTCTGTGCTCTGATCAGTGATGCCCTTTAAGATCAGAACTCTCCAATATGTTTTCCAGGTCTCCCAATAATTTATAGACTTGTTCATGCTATTCATGGCTTCCTTGGGACACTCATGAGTCAAGATTAAAAGAGGAAGACTGTCCTCATTGTCCTGAGGTTACGAGCGAAATGGCTGAAAAATCTTTTGGTTTTACCTGGCAATTCCTGTCTTACTTATTCGTTTGTTACGCTGGCTGGGACAGTCTTGTTTTGTGGGAATGATCTGCATTCCTAGTTCCTGGATATGACCTGTTTGCCTGCATTTGAACGTACCTCTGTCTCACAATGTGATCTCCTTAAAATTGTTTTGGCTGTTTAACCTTCTCCGATGGTTTCCATCATCTGGAGACTTAATCATAACTTAGTCTCGATTATCATAAACCAGGTGAACCCTACAATATTGGAATGGGAAATTAGGGTATATAACCTCCAGGTTGCCCAGAGAAGCTGTGGCTGCCCCATGCCTAGGAGTGTCCAAGGCCAGGTTGGACGGGGCTTGGAGCAGCCTGGGCTGGTGGAAGGTGTCCCTGTCCATGGCAGGGGGTGGAACGAGATGGTGTTTAAGGTTCCTTCCAATCCAAACCAGTCTGGGATCTATGATTCCCTGGATACATCCCCTTCAAATGCTGATTCCCTATTGATAGTTAAACTTGGAGACCTGCTTATTAACCACTTTAAGTTTGTTCTGTGGCTCGTGTTAATGTTTTTGTAACATAGTAGCACCTGAAGTGGTGGTGCTTGGCCCTGTGTTGCTTCCCAGACCTTTGGTGCTCAGAGCAACGAGAGATCTCTCAACTTATCCAACTTCTAAATCAAAACTTATAAAAATAATGTTATCTTAATGCAACCCTGCATAATTAATGGCAATAAATAATACAATCCTTTAAATGTTTCTTAATTTGGTTTCAATCCCGACTGCTGCACTGAGCCCAGGAGTGATTCTGAGAGTCTTATAAAACATTGAACTGAAGAATGGATGAAAAAGGAGGAAGCAGTGGGAGATTTGTCAGTAGATAAGAGATGACTGAAGGGCTGCAAGAGTTTTAGGGGAACATAGAGCTAGAAATTCTCTCTCCTTCTGAGGCAGTGGAGGGGAAGAATGTATTTAAGAGACATGTGGATGTGGCACTTGGGGACATGGGTTAGTGGTGGCCTTGGCAGTGCTGGGCGAGTGGTTGGACTCTGCTCTTTGAGGGCTTTTCCAGCCTAAATGATTCCATAATTCCAAGAAGAGGTGGCTTGCTGATTTCTAAGCCACAACAAGACTGAGAGAGGATATTGTTGGGAGAACCTACCAGCTCTTTTTTTCTCATGAAATAGATGGGGGAAAAGAAATCCAAATAAATTGGAGCTGCTGTGGCCGGAAAGGACACCCATGTGGTGGAGATCTTTAGGAGTTTGGAGATAGCAAGGAACTGCTGGGAGATGGGATTTTGATAGGGGATTACTAAAGGCTTTAGACATTTCCCTGTCAGTATTGAGGGATTTTCTGTGGACTTTACTGAAATGGCTGCTGGGGGTACAAGTAGTGGAAAGATTTATGTGTTGTATCAAGAGGTGCTGAAATGGAGTTTGATTCCTAAGAAAATCCTGCATGTTGTTTGAAACAAAAGGCCCCCAAATATGTAGAAAACCCATGACTGTTCTTTGGAGGGTGCAAAAGAAATAGAGCAGGGAAGGTATTCCCAGGAATACCAGCCTCAAGGAGGTGAGGCAGAAGGCAATGCCCGTGCCTGCCTAAATTCAGAAGAAATAATTAATCTTGGGATTACTCTTGGCATACCAGAAATAGCAGCACTATTGCAAAGATCCCTTAAGCTCTTGTGAAGTTGTCTGGGTGTTGAATTATTTGAGTCCCCCTCCCTTCCCAATGAATATAAACTAGGAATGAAATAACTGATTTGCATCAAATCCCTCCCTACTTTTTCCTTCTCCTCTCCACGAAGATTACATGTCTCACATCACTTTACTCTGGTCTTTCATCCCCAGGCCTTTTAAAAGAGTCTTCCTCAAATCAGAATATTTGTGGTTGTCTGGCACTTCTTTCTTTTTGAGGAAAAATATCCTCACTTTGACTTTGGTGAACTCCTCACAACTTTGTTCCCTCGGCTATGCCCGGTCTGAAGTTTTCCCCTTTGAAGGCATAAGCTGGTATTTCATTAGTTTGGCATTTGCTTTGTCTGTGCATTAAAAGATTAGTGTGATTGCTTGCAGGGAAGCAAAGGCTGCCTCCCGACTCGGCTGTCAGTCCCTATTTCCCTGCCCACACAAAGGTCCGCGGCAGCCCCGCGCTGCGGGAGGGGGGAGCAGCTTTGGAGCCAATCCTGGGGAATTCTGAAAAGGGGGGAAAAAAAAAATAGATAAGACTTCTAGTCCCGGGGAGGCTTAGGAAATGTCAGGAGGCATCACTGACTGCTCCCCCAGAAAGAGTTTAGTGGAGAAGGAGCCTGATGACACCCATCAGCTCAGGAGCAGAAGAACACACTGGAGATCGTGTCCCTCTATCCATGGATAATGCCATGGAGAGCACCCCTCCCCTTCCCAAACAGGTTATGAGCACTGACTCTTTTATTTTTTTTTTACTATTATTTTAATATATATTCCAATCATGCAAATTCCTCCCAGAAGGTTTCAGTGATACCAACTGGGTCAAATTTATGCTCTGTAAATGAGCAATTCCCATTTCTCTTGTTTGTTACCCAGGTTTCTCACATCAGGGTAGAGGCAATTAAGGAATTTTGTCTCATCCCTCAGTGATTTGATTAATGTTGTTCTTGACATCGTGGTTTCTTTGTGCTAAATGAATAGTCATTTGTTGTCCCTTCCCTTCCTCTGCCTTCCCCTCCCCTTTTTCTCCTTTCATTCCTTGCTTTTCCCTGTTTAAAAATCTTTCTTCCTCGCGTGGTTTGAATCTCCCCGAGGGAGCTCCCAAACCCCTTTGTGCAGATACCAGCAGGTTGCCTGAACATTCCTCCTGTCTTCTCCTGCCCTGATCCCTTGTCAGGATGGTGCCATGTGAGATGTAACCCCGTGGTGATTATCATAAAATCCCAGAATGGTTTGGGATGGAAGGGACTTTAAAGACCGTGGGACAACTTCCCCTAGATCCAGGGACATCTTCCCCTTGACCAATACTAGAACTGTTTCTGTCTCTCTTTACAACTTTCTCTGAGGTTTTATTTTGTTTTTTGTAACTTACAAACTCCAACTTTGCTGGAGATTATATATATATATATATGTATGTTTTAATACCTGAGCCGGCTTCTGACCCAAGTGAACTACAGCTTTTAAAAGCTCCCTCTGGAGAAATCCTGTCTCTCTAAATGCACACAGGTAGTCAGAGCAGCCTTGATCTTAATGCACCACTGATTTATGGCCAGAAACTAGGGCAGACATGGGAATAGGAGGGCTCTTGCTTCGGCCAGGGAATGCAGAACCCAGTTGGAGGCTGCCTTGCTTTGAATGCTGGGCAGGTCTGAGTGCAGGGATGAGTAACCTGCTGACTGATGCTTGAAGGACATTTTTGACCCCCCTCCCCGGTTCTGTGACAGGCAGGGAGATGCAGATGGTTTGGTCTTGCAGCTTCCATTTCAGGATGACAACCTGAAGCATCCCCTGTTCAGGGAAGGACAGATTTGCGAGAGAAGGAAGTGGAAACATTTGTGAATCCAAGGTGAAAGAGCCCAAAATAGCTGCTTTTAATGTGTGGATTTATCTGGGTGCTGCCTGGAGGAGATGAAAAACACTGACAGATAAAGGTGTCCTGGGTCCAGAGCCCTCAGGAGGGGGAGAATATCTCAGGATCCAGATGGGACAGCTCTGTTTTGCTGGTTTTCCTATGCCAGAAATGCTTGTCAGGAGAGAAGGACCATCTCTGCTGCTGCCTGACCTTTTCTTCTGCTCGCTTTCCTCTCTGGGCCCTCACCACTCAGTGCTGGAAGATTTCTGGGCTCCAGTTATCTTTGGTAGAATACTGACTGAGGTGGGCCATGGGCATGGTTATTAGGTCCTGTGGGCTGAGAAACTTCCAGGCAGCCCTAAAAAAAAAAAGCCTTCTAGGCATCCCTAAGGATGGAAGATCTCCAGCTGCATCTTGAGTTTTGAGTTCTAGTCCTTCTTCTGTGCCTGGCACAGCTGCTCCAGTCCTTCTCAAGAGCTTGAGGATGGGCATCTGCAAGTGCTGCTGTGTCCAGGGGTCTTCTCAAAGGGATCTCTACTCTGCTCCTTCCCATTAAAGTAGCCATATGTGAGAGAAGGGAGCCTTTGAAGACCTCTCAAAGCATGGATGGGCTTCTTCTCTGTAGGGATCAGGAATACTTATTGAAGACTTCATAAAAAGCGTGATTTCCTCTTCTGCAAACTCATTCAGCCAGAGTAGCCGTGCCACAATCCAACCCCACAGTGCAAAAGTTGCTCTTTTCCTCTCAGCCTTGGACAGATGGTGCAGATTAGTCCTAGGCTAATACAAGGCTTGGCAGCTGCCCGGGGGGCTCAACATCTGGGGCAGAATTTCAGACACATCCAGTGAATAAGTCTAGACACCTCCTGAGCTGATTTCTTCCGAGAGAGAAAAATTTCATGATGCCCCTTTCCAGATGCTCCACCTTGGATTGCCCTTCTCAGCAGTGGGAAAGAATCAGTGTCTGCAATTCCTATCCCAGAGCCCTGCTTTTGTGGCCTTGTGTCCATCATGTGGCTGGAGTCAGCATCCTGCTGCATTGCTGCTTCCCTACAGATATCCCTGATCCTCTTCAAATCTTGCTGAAAAGGGTGAATTTGGAGAAGAACCAACTGGTCTAACACAACCCCTCCTGCATCTTTAAACTCTGTTTTTCCCAGCTTGTGCTCTGGCAGGCAGAGCCTTTCTGGTGCTGAGGTCTGGGGACATAAATTCCAGGCAGGCTCATTTACTTCCCTCAGACCATGATAAGGGAGAAATGATTCCCACTCACTGCTCTGGGAAGGGATGTGCCCAGCACTGATCCCACAGTGGGGGTCATCAGGCAGAGTGGGAGAGGCAGAGCAGACCATGTGGGGCTCCACATCTGTTCCAGGAGTGTGGGGAGATGGGAAAAACCTCTGCCTTTGAGCCAGGTAGATCTTGAACACCTTGATGTTCAGCTGGAGGGGAGGATGGAGAAGCTCCTGTCCAAGGCAGGGAGCTGCTCCAGGAACAGCACCTGGAGAATTGTTGTCATTCTGTTCTGTAAAATCATGGAATAACCTGAGCTGGAAGGGATGCACAAGGGATCATCAAGTCCAACTCCTGGACACCCCCGGGAATCCCAACATGTGCCTGCAGGACTGGGAAGGCTGTGGGTCCCATCCTGTGCCTGTGCTGACTGCTTAAAACCAGTCCCAGAGCATTTCACAGCTCAAAGTGTCTGAAAAAACAAGCTGAGTGTAAATGAACTGCTTGTCTTAGCCATGTTTGGATAAATCCTTCCCCGCCTTCCTACTGACTCCATTTTTTTTCTGCAAGTCCGTGCAGAGAAGAGCCCAGAAGCACCTCATCCCCATGGAGCTGTCAGCTGGAATCAGCCACAAAAACTCATCTCTTGGAACCCAAATCTCATTTTTTATCTCTCGACTCACAAAACTCTTCTGTGCCCTTACCGTGCCCATGTTGCAGGTCTGTTCCCAGCAGAGGTGGTGGACACAGGGCCCTGAAACTAAGGTGTTATCACCTTAAAGGAGAGACTAAAAATAGTTTGGAGGATTTGTGGGAAATCTTGTGTTGCTGAAGCATCTTTTTGAGTGTTATCTCACTTTTCTTTTTTTCCTTGTTGAGAATTGTTTCTGCTGAGACCTTGAGAGATGTGAGTGACCTCAGGGGCAGGACATCAAGCATCCCACAGAAGAAGCATTTCCAGGGGCTTCAGGGGGTGTTGGTTTGTACATCCCTGCTCACTAGGGAGGCACAGGGGATGGGGGACCCCAATGCCTTGGGCTCCAGCACTGTGTGGTTACAGAACCTGGCCCTTGGAGCTGAACTCCCCAGCCCTTTTCCCAGGTTACAGGGATATTGTAGAGTGTTTTGACAGCTGAAACAGCCTGGAAATAATGAGCTGGAGGCAATGTTTGTCTCATGTCCTCTTTCCAAGGTGTATCACTGAGCAAGCGAGGCCGGGTCTGTTTGCTCAGGGCCCCTGTTTATTCAGGAACTTCTTCTCACAGGGTCTCTTCCCAGCTTTATCATCCACTGCCAGCTGAACGTGATTTTCCCACATGGCTTTGGTTCAGCAGAAGGACAAGCACCCAGTAAATGTGACTCAGATTTGACTGGTGTAGCCATTTGGATCACAGTGTTATTTTTATTTTGTTTACTGAGTTGTGTTTCTAGAGTTACTTTGATGTTTCTAGAGCTTTCTTTTGCAGGATTTTCTGCTCTGCAATTGTAACTCTGCCATCCTTAATTCTGTTGCATGCATCAGTCCTTCAGCAGTGTTTTCCAGTTGCATGGCTGCAATTTTAAACTCCCTTATCCTTTTTATGGAAGTTCGGAGGAATCATGTGGAGATCACTGCCAGAGAGAGCAGTGAATTTCAGGTTACACGTGGGTTTGCCTCGACTCAGTGAGAGCTGACAAAAACTGGAATACAAAACCTTGTTGGCCATGGATGTGCAATAAATACCTGGGGAATTAAAATAATAGCAGGAAAAAACACAGGGAGTGGGATTTGTGCTGGTTCTTCCTGAGACCCCCAGTTCCTGACAGCACACTTGTGTGTCTTTTCCTCATATGGGATATTTTGGGGTTGGGAGGGACCTAAAAGCTCTTATTCCACCCCCTGCCATGAGCAGGGACACCTTCCACTTGCCCAGGCTGCTCCAAGCCCCATCCAACCTGACCTTGGACACTTCCAGGGATGGGGTAGCCACAGCTCCTCTGGGCAACCTGTGCCAAAGCAGCAGCCACGGGGCTGTGAGGAGCTGGCTCCCAGAGAGAATGCCAGCAGATGGTGCTGAACATCCATCAGGATGTGGAGAAGCAGGAAAGCCCCATGTCCTGTCCCTGCAGCAGCTCCTGGAGTGTAAGGACAGGGCTAGAGTTGAGTTCCCTCTGTTTGGGGGATGATCCTCTGCGTGTCCTTCCAGGTGCAGGAGCCCCTTGCAGAGCCACAGGCATCATCCTGCCTGGCTCCTGGCAATTCCTCCTGTGTCCCAAGAATTTTTGCCTGGTGGAAAAATCACTTGGAGTTGCTCGTTTTGGGTTTTTTGGTTGTGGTTTGGTTTGGTTTGGGATTATTTTAGAGGAGTGAACAATAAGCTGTGCTTACCAAAGCATGAGTCAGACTGGCACTGCAAACAACACCCAGTCCGGAGGATTGTTTGCTTACCAGCAACTGGAATCTGCCTTAGTGCTGGGTTGTTTCCTGCTCCTACAAGTCTTTGGCAGTCAAATCTTTGGACTTCTGCTCTGATAGTCACCCAAATGATCAAAACTTGTAATAGAGAATGAAGCACCGTGTAAAGAGCAGAGCTTTTCTTCAGAGAGGAGTCTGCAGACTCTGGTGTAACGGGTCTGTGCATTGACTGCTGCAGAATGTCAGGATATTTCCATAATGGATACTTTCCATGCAGTAATTTTTAGCTTATGATCACTTATTCTGTAATACCATCCTTGCAGGGAATGATTTCGCAGCAGATACTCTTCTGGATTTTCTTGTGGGGGCTGTTAAGACTTTGGTTTTTTCCCCTCTGTGCTCGTGACATGTCTGAGTGACAGCCACTGAAGGAGGGGGATTGTCCCGTGCTGAGCCAGGATTCTGATCAAGGAGCAATGGCACCAAGAGCCATTTAAAGTTGTGATTATCACAGCTGAGGTGCTCTGAACACAACTGGGTTCTCTGGCTGCTCCTGAACACGGTTTCAAAATGGTGCTGATGTGAGATGATCCATGTAACCACGTTAATTTGTGGCATAGATCATGGAATCACAGAGCAGTTTGGGTTGGAAGGGACCTTAAAGACATCCAGTTTTACCCCCTGCCACAGGCAGGGACACCTTCCACTAGCCCAGGTTGTTCCTACCTGGCCTTGGACACTCCCAGGGATGGGGCAGCCACAGCTTCTCTGGGCAACCTGTGCCAGGGCCTCACCACCCTCCCAGGGAAGAATTCCTTCCCAATCACCAGTCTGTGGTGGGACAACTTTTCCAGCTGCACAGCCAATAGGTTGCATTTGTTTCCAAAGCAATCCACAGCCCTTGGAGGGCCTGTAAAGTCACCATGGGGGAAGTTATTGTAATCTCCCCCTTTTGGGATGTCGAGTTCTCTCTGTAGGGCAGGGAGAGATGTGGAAGCGGGGGCAGAGCCTGTGCACCAGCAATCTTTGGCTTTTCAGGGCCAGTTTAATGCCTCAGCTCCTGTCTATGGCTGATTTTTCTGGGTCAATTTGCCTGTTCCCACAGACATGCTTAACTTGACCAGTGTTGGAGTGGGTTTGCCATGGAAAGGTCCTTCCTCAGCAGCCACGAAGTGTGGATGGGTAATGCCAAACCCTCTGGAGAGCCCCTTGAAGAGGGAATTATTCCTTCCTTGGCACCAATGGGATGGGAGGGAGCTGCATGACTCACTAGGTGAATTCCAGAGGCTGAAGTTAATTCCCAGTATGAAGTCTTCCCTTTGCTTGGAAAGCTTTGAGTTCTCAGGGAGTGTTTTGCCTGCAAACGGCTGAATGCATCATATCATCTTCAATGTACTGGATTCCACAAATCAGATCCACAAAGCCCCAGACTGAGCCTCCACATGTGTTTTATTTTTGGGTGCAGAATAAGGGAGCCATTCAACTGCAGCTGATTTGCAAGGATAAACTGAAGTGGCAGAATAACACTGACTCAGCTCAGCATTCCTGGGGTGAATTCAGCACTAATCTCTATTAATGATTTAGCACAACCACTGAAAACTTGGTAAACCAGATGCTGAAGAGAATTCAGATGTACTGGCTGACTTAAATCTCCAGGCCTGAAATGTCACTTGTGTTTTGAACATGTTGTCTTTTCATTGCTGGTAGGACACTGTAAATGCAGCAGCTGGTGGGCTGGCAAATGAATGCATGAAGATTGAGTGGTTAGGACACGTTTTTTCTTCCTAAGATGAACCCAAATGATGCTATTGCAGCTCTGATTTCACATTTTTCCTCTCTCAGTGATACACCACTGGGAATCGTATGCTCAGGTTGGAAGAGGCCTCTAGAGGTCGTGTGGTCTCTTCCCCCTGCTCAAGCCATGTCACCTGCAAACAGCTGCCCAGAACCATGGCTTTGAAATGTCTCCAAGGATGGAGACTCCACAACCTCCCTGGGTGCATCCCAGGACAAATGTGCATTTAGTTTCCTTGAGTATTCCTTGGTCTGATCCCCTTCCACCAGGTACGTGTTCCTTGCTCCAACCTTCCCCCTGCTCTCCGGGACAATTATCAGACAAACTGGAAGGACAAATCCTAGTGTGGATATGGCGTGGCTGGTTTTGTTTCTGGCAGGCATGGTGAAGCCCTGGCACAGTTTTCCCAGAGAAGCTGTGGCTGCCCCTGGATCCCTGGAAGTGTCCAAGGCCAGGTTAGATGGGGCTTGGAGCAGCCTGGGCTAGTGGAAGGTGTCCCTGCCCATGGCAGGGGGTGGAACAGGATGAGCTTTAAGGTCCTTCCAATCCAAATCATGTTATGATTTCTATGGATGCCTCTAGAAACTTGTCTTTTGCCACTGGGAATCGTGGGAATTGCCCAATTTTATTGCTGCTCCAAGTTGTGTCCAATTTGCTGCTTCTCAAGTTGCCTTGTTGAGCAGAGTGCAGGTGGCCTCAGGGAAGGGGGGCTGCAGAGTGGCATCTCCTTGTGAGGAGAAGAGGGAAATGGAGGCTTCTTTCCAGGCACAAGAGGGAATCTTGGCTACGGGGCTTTTTGGGAATGTGTGGTGGTGTAGGGAGGAGGAGCACCCTCTCTGCAGCCCGGAGAGGAGCAGAGAGCTTGCATCAATGGATCTGCATCCAAGTCCTCAAGAGCCAGACAGTTCCTTCCTCAGGAGCAGCTCTGTGTTCCCTCAGGGATGACAGATTTCCATATATCCGTGTTTTAGATCCCCAGGGATTGCAGCACTCTGGATGGCTGCTTGCTGCTGGGCATGTTCTGTGAGCCAGTCACAAGTAGGATGGTGGTTTATTTTCCGACTTCCAAAACGTATGTGTTTGAGTATTCTAAATGAATAATTCTGGCTGCTTTAAGGCAATTAGCTTCTTCCAGTGAACAGCCTTCAAAGACAGTGTTAATGTAGACAAACCACAAGACAAGCAGATTAAATACTCTGGGGCTCAGATATGAAGGGGCCAGTCCTGCAATTGCTGATCCCGTGTAGCTCCTTCCCCAGGGAAGTACAGTTTTCCTATAAAATTAGCCATGAGCTGTTGGAAATTTGTGCCTTTGTGGGGATTCAAAGTGGCTGGGGCTCTACCTTCCACTAGCCCAAGTCCCATCCAGCCTGGCCTTGGACACTCCCAGGGATGAGGCAGCCACAGCTTCTCTGGGCAACCTGTGCCAGGGCCTCCCCACCCTCACTGTAAAAATATATCTTATATATTTTTATATCTACTCTAATTCACCTTCTGGTTTGAAACCATTACCCCTCATCCCATTGCAACAGGCCCTCCTAAAAAAAGATCTGTCCCCACCTTTCTTGTGGATAACCCATGTGCTCCATGGCAGGGGTGGAGGTGCCTTCACCAAGGGCCACGAGCTGTGCCGTGGGAATGAGCCCGTCTCTTCACACCTCATCTGGCTGGGACCAAGGGGAAGGCCAAACTCCTGCACTCCTTCAGCTCATTCTGCCTCCCTCTGTGCCATGGCCTTGTTTTGGCAGGCTCCCTGTCTGGTTATCCAGCCTGAAATTCTCATGGGCCAGCTCCTGACCGGGAATCTGGGTCACTGCTGATGGGTGAAGTGTGGAATTAAGTAGCACTTGTTTGATAAGCTTGCTCCCTGTAATGAGAAAATGTCCTGGTGTGATGTGAAAGGTGCCTTTGAAGCCTCAAGAGATTGTGGAGAGAGGGAAAATGGGGGGGTGTGGAAATCTAATCCTAAATTTAATTAGCATTAGGAAGTTGCCTCTTGTGTGTTACGATTCTGTGCCAGGGCGGTGGCTGTGCTGGGATTATTGCAGGAGTGAGGGAGACTGACTGTGTTTGCCATCAGCCACAGGTCTGTGTGGCACTTCCCTCTAATTACATAGATCAGAAGTTTCCCTCAGGGATTTGATCATCTCTCAACACAAAGGCACTCAAAGTGCATTGATGACAATTTGCCCATAATTGACGTGGCCTCAGCAGCAGCAGGAGCAGCATCAGTTGAGTTGAATTTCTGCATGTCCTCGGGCTCAGTGCAGAGAATGCCAGACTGGTTTGGGTTGGAATGGTCCTTTTAAAGGCCTGCCATGGGCAGGGACACTAGGTTGCTCCAAGCCCTGTCCAACCTGGCCTTGGACACTTCCAAGGATCCAGGGACAGCCACAACTTCTCTGGGCAACCTGTGCCAGGGCCTCCCCACCCTCCCAGGGAGGAATTGCTTCCCAACATCCCATCCAACCCTGCCCTGTGGCACTGGGAAGCCATTCCCCCTCGTCCTGTCCCTGCAGGCCCGTGTTAGATCTCCCCTTTCAAAAGTTTTGAGCAGTACTTTGTAGACAGCAATGAGTTAAGGAGTGTACAACGTGAGTTCACAGAGTTCATAAAGTGTTTGCAATTCCCCTTCTGTCCCTGGAGTTAACACCAGGAGTCTGAACCTGAGGCCAGGTTTTAAAAGCTTGTGTGTGTGCAAAAAATAGTACTTGTCTTTGGTCATCATATCTGATGGCTGAATTGTTTTTTCCAGTGGAAATGAAGTGTCATTTTTATAGCCAGATATAGCAAATGTGAGCTCTTGACTGTAGGCAGGGCAGCCTCACGGTATCAGAAGTTTTATTTCTGTGTTGTAAGTCAAGAGGAATTATGGAGGCCAGTGGGTTTTAAGACTGCCCAGTGTAGGAGCAGAATGCCTGGGGACACAAGAATATTGACAAATTGCAGTGATCTACTGTCCCAAATAAAATTGGTGCTTCCTTTCCTCGTGCACAGGGACTTTATTGCAAGTTGCTCTGATTTTCCTGCAAGACTCTGCTACGATTTTCTTCTTGATTTCTTGCTGTGACATTCCCAGCTCTTGGAATGCTTCAGAAGTAAATTCACTATCACAGAATCCCAGGCTGGTTTGGGTTGGAAGACACTTTAAAGACCATTCAGTTCCACCCCCTTCCATGGGCAGCGACACCTTCCACTAGCCCAGGTTGCTCCAAGTTGCACAGGTTGCCCAGAGAAGCTGTGGCTGTCCCATCCCTGGAAGTGTTCAAGGGCAGGTTGGACAGGGCTTGGAGCAACCTGGGCTAGTGGAAGGTGTCTCTGCCCATGGCAGGGAGTGGAATAAGATGATCTTTTATGTCCCTACCAACCCAAACAATTCTGGAATTCTATGAGCCTGGCAGTGCTTGTTATTGCAGAATTCTTATTTCTTTTTTTTTTTTTTTTAATTTTGATTGGAATGCTGGTCTTTATGCCAGGTTTCTGCCCACATAGATGTCCATTCAACTTCATGGAAAACTAAGATTCCACATGTGCTTTAATATTTCCTCAAGGCCCAGGAGATTTGTCAAGCTAGAGCTGAGTTGAACAGATTTGACTCTTTGCACCTGGAAGACAAGGCAGTGTGTCCAGGGGTTTCTTTGGGGGAAAGGAGGGTGAATGGAGGTGGTGGAGCTGATATGGAGAACTGGGAGGAAGAAGTGAAGACCTGTGTGTGCAACTCGTGATCCTGCTGCTGCCTTCACCAGAGTCCCTCACTGCCACCTCGCTTGGCTGAGGGGCTGCAGCTCCTGCCAACATTTTGGGTTGCCCTGGGCAACCTCACCCCTGGTTCACTTGCTGTGCATGAGGGGTGCAGCTTCAGAGAGTTAATTTGGGTACAGTTCTAGTGAATGTTGCACCTTCTTGCATGGTTTTCCTGTGTGTTTTAGCACAAACACTGCAGGCTACACCTGTTTAGCAGCAATCTCTAAAATACTCTATTTGAAGGCAGAGAAAGATGTCACATCTCAATTGAACATCTGTCCTAGAGGAGCTGGAACAGCAGTTGTCTGCTGGTCTTGTGTCCCACACCTCAGCTCATCACACAGGTGCTGGGAGGGGTTCCTGCCCTGTGCATGCCCCCAGTATCAGTTTGTACCAGCTTTGGTGCTGCTGGACCCAAATCTAGAGCACATTCCTCCAGTGTGAGGTCCCTGAGATACCTCTACAGCATCTCCTCTTCTCCCTTGCTGCCAAGGACTCATCCCTCTCTGCTCACTGGCTCCCTGTGGGACTAAACCAGGCTGCCTCTGCCTCCTGGGTATCCCTTTTCCAAGCATAAATCCCTCTTCCTTCCTGCTGTGACAGCAGGAATCAACAGCAGGGTCCTCTGTGCTGCTGCCCCAGCACTGCTGCCCAGCAGGAAGCACAGAGGGGGACCCCACTGCCTTTCTGCTCTGGCAGCTTCAAACAAAAAGGGCTTTGTCTTTGTGTCTCGTGTCTTGATTTTAATGAAGGCCTGGGTTTGCCCGTGCTGCAGTCAGGAGACAAGGGAAGAGCGAGCACAATAGGAGCAAATGGGCCAGGTCCTCCCTCCTGCCTCGCGTTTAAGTGCAATAAATAAACAGAGACTGTTAAGGGCTTAACGCGCCGGAGAGCATCTCCCCGGCTGGGCTCTGGAGGAGGCCTGCCCTCCTGCAGCTCCCCGGAGTCGGCTGAGGGGACGGGAACCATTCCCAGCCGTGCTCACAAGCCTTAAATGCTAAAAGCAGTGTCACTGCTGGGCTTCAGTGCAGCTCTTGCTGGTGAGATGGAGCTCTGCTTCCCCCAGCCAGGGTATCTTCTCCATGTCACACATCCATGATGCTACAGAGACCAGTGATAGGGGCTGAGGGGGGGAATCCTGTCCTCACTGCTCTAATCAAGCCTGTTCTTATTAAGACTGACTCTGCTAAGCCAAATCCTACCTGAGCACTAGCAAGTGTTTCTAGGAATTTGGAGCAAAACCTGAACGGACTTTGACGTCTGATGACTTTGAGGAGCACTGAGACAATGAAATCTTCAGAGGAAGAGTAGCAGGGTCATATTTTGCACTGAAAGATGTGTTTACTTTTGTGAGACTTTCTGTCTGGCTTAAAAGCAGTTCAGCTAAGCTGCTCTTTAAAGCCAGGCAGAGTCACAGTGCAGGCGGCCTTTGGGGAGGCTTTAAGGTGGAATCATTTAGCGTAGAAAAGACCTTGAAGATCATCAAATCCAACCAGCATTGCCAAGCCTTCCACTAACCCATGTCCCCAGACACAGGAATCAGGACTTCTGCAGGGGCCTGCTTTCAAAACACCTGAAACCAGCCTGGCCCAGAGCATGTTTTAGGCTTTTTCTGGTGGGTTTTGATCTCTTTTCAGTGCTTCAGGAGGATTAGATAGTTTACTACAGGGTGTTTATTGGGGTAAATGTCTCAAGGAAGGTCTGATGTTACAGCAGGTCACTTAAATTTTTGCATCAAGTATTGAACCCTGAAGTGCTGCTCACTGTTACATCCCATAGTTGTGAGCTCCGGCATGAATGAGGGATGATGGAACTGGGACAATAGAGGGGGGAAAGTCAGGAACAGAGGAGAGGGGAATGCACTCTGAGTAAAGTAAGAAAGAGGTTGTCAGCCTGATCTAACAGAAAGAGAAGAAGATGCCTGTGGACTTCAGTGGGATCAGGAATGGGCAGGTAATGAGGGATGAAGTTCTGCAGGTGAAACACTTTGTGGCTGAAGGTGTGAGCAGCCTGAGGGGCCACCACATCTTAAAGCAGGAGAAACTAGAAGCTAGCAGAGCACCCTTCAGAGAGGTGAGAGGTGCTTTAGAAAGACAGTTAAATCCCTGTGATCCTGTATTTTGGCTTGGCATCCCTCAGTGCTTTCTTTGTGCTGCCAATGCCTTAATTAATCCCTTTTATTTCACCAATGCAGCCTGCTCAGTAGTTGTGGAGCTGCTCTGCTTCCTTCATATGGACAGATGTATAATCCTTCCCAGCTCCAAGCATGTTGTCCCAGGCCATCCCCATCAGCACGAGGGAGTTACTGTGTGAAGAGGAGACACGTGGCTCCTGCCGGACAGAAGCAGAAGAGGCATTTGCACCCTGAAGCTGGAAGCTGGAAGGGCTGCCTGGAGGGCTGGCACGGCTCTCTGACCCGCTGCGGATTTGTGTCTTGCCTGAAGTTCAGGGTTGTTCTGGGAAACCCCACGTGGGCTTCTCAGCTTCCACATTTTCCTGCTTGGAAACACCATAGAGGAGGGGAAAAGAGCATTTTGTGACTGGAGAAATCCCTACTCTGATGCTTCTCAGTTCTCCCTGAGGAGTTGGTCTCATGTTATGGATTGTGTGTGCTGCTGAAAACTGGGGGAGTGGGACAAAGCTGGAGAAACTCCACTTGGCCCTTCCTATCACCTGGAAAATAGGGATGCTCTGGGATCCACCTCTGTGTTGAGGTGGTTCGTGTTCAGCAGCATCTGGGGTGCTACAGGAAACTGGGATGTGGAGCTGGGAAGTCTTCTGGGCAGCCCTCTGGTGCTAAGGCATGTACAGGTGTGTCATGGAAGCTCCTGCACATGGATAGTTAGAGGGAATTTTATGGTAATATTATGGTGGTATGAATTTAATGAAATTATTTTGCAGTGTGAATTTTCCGTGGTCCAAAGAGAGCTCAGACTTAGACTCTTCTGTTTCTTTTTGAGGCAGCGAGTGAGCCACTGTTGTCACAGGCTGGAACAACAGCTCAGGGGACACATCAAGACAAAAAATCTTGTATTGGAGAAAAGAGGGGCTTATGTTTGGTGTGGGTTTTTTTTAAGTAAAACCACTTCAAAGGGTGCTAAAATAAAAAGAAAGGCAGATTGACATCTCCTTGCCAGTTTGAAATTATGGATTTTGTGCTGGGGACCAGACTGCCAGACCACCCTTTTCTATTTATTGCCCACAGCAATTTCCTTGGCCTTCAGGAAACACAGGGTAAAGAGAACACTGTAATTACTCTGGAGATTACTAAGGCACTTTCTCCACCTCACTGAAAACTCTCATCAAGTTTGTGCTGTAACTAGAGCTTCCCTTGCAAGAGCCAGGCCAAGCAGTGCTTTTAGAGGTGTCCCCCATGTTTATGTGTGAAGGGCAGCTGAGTGTGTCCACTCCTTTTTATCCGTATCTGCCACCCTGTGGGTGTGACACCAAGGAAGGGTAACATCTCCAGGGGCATCCTGTGCACTGGAGACCTTGTGCTGGATTCATCAGAACCTTCTCCCTGTGGAAAATGCCTTTGGTAGCAAAACAGAAAGTTTGGGAAATTAATTTTCACTGATTTTTGTTGGTGTTCCCCCAATACTGAAATGGTGTATTAATAGTGGGGAAAGAGCTCTTTCAAAATTTAATATATCTTTCTCTCCTCTTACAGCTGATGGGGAGGAGCAGAGTTTGCCTTAGCAAACTTTTCCTCCATAAAAAACTTCCTTAATACCTAAATAATCTCTAATATCCTTTTCAATTGGTTTGAATTCAACATAAATTCGCTTGTTAAAATCTTGTTTAGCATCTCTCTTATCATTTTAATCGGGCATCAGTTTTTAATTGACTTTGCTAAAATATTTGTCTTTATAAAATATTAGAAAATATTCTCCTTTAAATGTGGGAGTTACCTTTTATTAAGGAGCCTTTACAAAAACAGTGGCAGTCACATAGGTTAATTTACCCTGAAATAGCAGGGTGGCAGGCCCTGCTGTGCACAGGGAGCAGAGGACAGACAGCCCAGGGTGGCTGCAGGGAGCACAAGCTGGGCCCAGCTGTCCTTATCCCAGGCAGAAAGGTGCCTTCATCCCCAGCCAAAGGCTTCCCTGCCCGTGGGCCTCACGGTGCTGATAAATTCCCGATGCTGGGGCACATCTGCTCCGCTTCCTCGGGCCGGGAACATCAAAGCTGGCTCCGCACTTGGAGCACGTGGGATGAATTAGAGGGGGGGGTGTGGTTGCACTTGAGTGCCCAGCCCGTCCCTGCAGCCAAGGCTTCAGCTGCCTCCCTGCTGTGGAGCTGCTCTGGATGTGGAGGGGGAAAAGGTGGGGGTTTTTTCTTTTTTTTTCCTTTTTTTTTCTTTTTTTTCTTTTTTTTTTCTTTTTTTTTTTGTGGTTTGTTTTTGGGTTTTTTTGCAGGTTTTTCATTTGGTTGGGTTTTGTTTGGGTTTTGTGTGTTTTGTTGTTTCGGTTTGGTTTTAGTTTGTTTGGGGTTTGGGGGGTTTTGTTTGTTTAGGGTTTTGGGGGGTTTTGTGCTTGGTTGGGATTTTTGGGTTTTTTGTTTGGTTGGTTTTGTTGTTGTTGTTGTTGTTTTTTTTAGGATGCCTTTGCAGCTTCTGAGATGTGTTTTGTGGGGAGGATTCAATCCATGAGGTGGGGAGCAGAGTTAACCTGGAGGGGAGCTCGTTAAGGGAGAGAGACCACATCTCCTGAAAAGTCAGCTGGGAAACAACTTGTCCAGGATTAGACACGTATTTTGCAGCTCAGCTTCTTGTGTTGCTGAGCCTGGTTGAAATCAAAGCAGAGGGAAAGATCTGTTGGCCACGGAGGGGAGGGATGTTGCTGTAAAGCACCCAGAGCTGGGGTCTGCACCTCTGGTAACTCCTCAGAGCTACTGTTTTATTCAGGTATTCTGAGCTGGAAGGGACCCACCAGGATCATCGAGTCCCCCTCTTAAATGAATGCCCCGCATGGAGATCAAATCAGGACGGTGTTATTTCACTTTCCCGCTGGGATGTAGGAATACAGCAACGTGGGAAAGCCCTCTGGTGACACTGGCTGGCAGGAAATCTCTTGGACCAGCCTCAGCACCCTCACAGGGGATAATTGCTTCCCAAAAGCCCATCTAACCCTGCCCTCCATCAGTGTGAAGCCATTCTCCCTCATCCTGTCACTCCAGGCCCTTGTCCGAAGTCTCTCCATCTCTCTTGGAGTTGTTTGTCTGCACTGGAAGGGGCTCTAAGGTCTCCCTGGAGCCTTCAGGTGAAGTTCAGCTCCAGGTGAACATTCCTAGCTCTCCCAGCCTGTCTCTAGAGCAGAGGGGCTTCAGCCCTTGGAGAATCTCCAAGGCCTCCTCTGGACTCGCTGAAGCAGCTCCACATCCTCGTGCTGGGGGCTCCAGAGCTGGAGGCAGCACTGCAGGTGGGGTCTCATGGCAGCAGAGCAGAGGTTGTTGAGTCCTTGTGTAAGACCTGGGACCTGGATGTGTCATGGGGCTCCTAACTTTGGTCTCATGCTGCTGCTGTGGCTCAGCACAGTTTGGCTGGTTTATTTTGTAGGGTTTTGACTCCTTTCGAGATCCTTGGGTACAAAAACCATCCTGCTGTTACTTGTTTCTTGAAAACATGAAGCTGTGGGCAGGGATTAAGCTGTGCTTATGTACAGGCAGCACTTTCATGGAGAGGTGGAGCCATCTGCTCTGCAGACCACATCCAAAGGGTCCCCCCACATTCCTGCCATCCTTGGCTGAGCCGGACAAAGCAGCAGAGAAGCCCCCCCTCAGTGCCCCTCTGCTGCCAGGCACAGGAGAAAAATCTAGTAATAAACACCCAGCTGGGCAACCAACAGCCCCCTCCCTGTACTATAAACCTGTCTGGGAGCAGTGCCTGCCACTTCACCTCCCAGCCCTGCAGAGAAAAGGCAAAGTCACTAAAGAATGACATTTATACTGGGAGATAAAAGAAAATGACTCATTCACTGCAGCCTGAGGGCAAATTCAGTGGCTTCTGCATCTGGCTCTGTTGGTTGACTTGAAAAGAATCCCCTTAAATTCCCATTCCCTTTTTCAATACAGTGTTTCTCCTATGCTGATTGACTCATTTCCTGGAAGTCTGGGAGCAAATTCAGCCTTCCTGATGTTGTGTATCCAGGACAATTGTGTGGTGGAAGTGGTTTTTACCTGCACTGGTGGGGTGGGAGAGGTTTTTCATCACCAGCCTTGGAAGAGGATGAAATAAGGGCTGAAAATGCTGATGCTCAAACCTGTGTCTCTGCAAGGAGGAACAGGTGTTGTTTGTGGCTCTTGTTTTGTGTTTTGGGATCATTTGGGTTTTCATTTGTTATTAAAGCTCTCCTATGAACTTTGAGGCTTGTCTAGGAGAGTGGGATGGAGGCGGGATGCTTGAGTTTTGTCCTGGATGCAAGGAATAACTTTTAGTTCAGTGTAAGGAAAGGACTGGGACAAGCTCCTCCTTTAAAGGTGACTGGAGCCTCTGGAGCCGTGGAGTTCCTGCCTCATTTTTCCATTGAAACTCCTATGCTTGAAGCCCAGGCCTGCAGCTAGTACCCATAAATGTGTTGAAAAATTAAGCAAGGTCTCGGCTGCATCTGAATTTGGTGGCAGGTTCCCATTCTGTGGGGAAAGAAGAGCAGCTTGGGTTTCCTTCCATCGTGCAGAGGAGATGAAGGCTGCTCAAGAACACGCCGGAAAAAACAAACTTTCCTTTTTATGTTAAAAATTGAGTCCTTGAAATTCTGTGTTATGGTGGGATTACAGAGGGAAACAGAGGCAGACCTGGCAGTTTGGGCTGACGTGTTTCTGTGTGCTATCCAAGAGAGAGCTGGATCCCAGGGTCTCAAAGCTCACAGCCAAAAGCAGTTGGTTTGTGATGCAGGGAATAATACAGGATGTTTGGGTCTGGGATACAGATGATCCCTTGTGGTGCAGGATTGCATTTGGAGCTGTCACAGTGGCCGTGTGCTGATGAAATATCTCCAGTTGGGAGATGCCTGCTGGGGTAAATCAGCCTGGATTCCTCCAAGGCTGTGATGACTGAGAACAGTCTAGTCCTGCCTTATGGTTTGTGTGCTCCTTGCTTTGTACAGGAAAGAATGGGCAATATTTTTATTTTTCTTTGGAAATGTGCTCTGTAACTGTGGAGAAACCCCTCTGATGAGCAAGAGCAGAGGAGCTGTCTAGGTGAGGTGTGCTCCTCACCCAAGCCTTGGGATGCTGGTGGCTGTGCCCCTCACACTGTCCAGCCAGATGTCTGCTACCAGTGCATCTTGGTTTAGGTTTAGATTGGATTTTAGGGAAAGTTAGGAAGGTCAGGCACTGGAGCAGGCTGCCCAGGGCAGTGGTGGAGCCCCATCCCTGGGGGGAGTTAAAACTGTGTGGATGTGGCACTTGGGGACGTGGGTCAGTGCTGGGGGAATGGTTGGACTCAGTGACCATAGAGGGCTTTTCCAACCTAAATGATCCTATGATTGATCCCTCATCCTGCTGCAGACTGGAGAACTGGAGCCAAGTGGGTTGTCCTTGATGCAGCACTAATGTGAAGTGAAGAGCAGAAGTAAGCAGTGCCTCTTTCTATCGAAAACCCTTTGTTTCATGGCCTCTTTATATGGAAAAACCTTCATTTCATGGCCTGCCTGCAGAAAACCCAAACCTCTCAGCCTATGTTTCACTCCAAGCCCTCCCTTCCTGCCTGTCCCCATCCCTGCCCTCACTTCTCTCCCTCCCTGTGCTGAGGTGAAGCAACTGCACCGTAAATCTACTAAAATATTAATGCAGAAGTCTGAAGCCCTCCCCTAAAAGGCACGGCCAGAGAGAGGTCGTTTGTCTGCAGAGAGTTAAATCAATACCCTGCTGAATCACTCTGCAAATTGAATGTGCAGCTCGTGGGCTCTCCCAAGCCTCACTGACTCCCTGGAGGGCAGGGAGGCCCTGCAGAGAGACCTCCACAGATCCGAGGGAGGGCCGGGAATCACCAACCATGGGAAGTTCAACAAGGGAAGTGCCAGATCCTGCCCCCGGGATGGGGCAACTGTGGATGGACCGACAGACTGGGAATGTGATGCTGGAAAGTGGCCACGAGCCAGCAGTGCCCTGGCAGCCAGGAGGGCCATCCCTGTCCTGTCCAAAAATTCAGTGATTTGCCATGGTATATCTCAAGAGTGTCTGACAGAAAGTTTGCCTCAGTCTGGTCTCCAACTCACACCAAATCAGCATCTCAAAAAATAGTAGGGAACATGTCAAAACATCTTGTTTTCTTACAGCTCAAGTCAACAAACACATAAAAAATACACAAAAATACTTAAAGACACCAATACTTGCATATAATATTCACTGGTCTTTTTGTGGTTATTATATGTCTGTATTGTATTTTAAGCATGACTGTTCTGGCTGGATGCAAAGCAGTGAGTGCAAAGACATGGATTATCTAGATTTTTTTTCTTTATTTTTTGGCATTTTAGAGATACTCTTTGGACAGGTCTGACCCCAAGGCTGCCAGAGCTTGAGGAGTGTTTGGACAATGCCCTGAGGACATGGTGGGATTGCTGGGGTGTCCTGGGCAGGGCCAGGAGTTGGACTGGATGGTCCTTGTGGATCATCAACTCAGGTATTCTGTGATTCTATGCTATCAAAGAAATACAATAGTCCAAGTCCAAAATCCTGTGAACTGGCTGTTTGGAGTGGTTTTTGGGGAAGGAGGTGAAATGTGACTTGTGCACATGAACCAGGGGCTCTGTCCTGATGGATTTACTGTCTGTGCTGGGAGAGAGGGAGCTCCAGGTTCTAGTGTCATGGTTGACCAGGCCTTACTTGTGCCTCGAGCTCAGCTAAGCTGGGCTTGTGGCACTGAAGGATGTGAGAGTCCCAAACTTTTCCTCTCACTCGGAGAAAGGCAGCGTAACTAAAGCTTCCCAACCTCTAATTCATGGTCATTGATTCCCCACAAATAATTAGCAAAGGTGCAGAAGGCTGTTCACTTATTCCCTGATCCAAGGCTAATGGAAGTGAGGACACACTCCCTTCAGTAAGTTGGGGTCAAGCCATCAGGATCAGAGCATGGATTTAGCACCCGGAGCCATGGATCTTCTCCCCGCACAACTGGATTTTGTAAGTACAGCTATTCCTCTCTCTCTTTATGGTTCACTCTGCTGTTTGTAGTCCAGCTGTGTAAGCTCCCTCATCCCCGTTTTCTGAGGTACTTCAAAAAGGGATAGATTATTCCTGCACTGTTTTGTTGCATCAGTTTTATTCCTCTGACTAGTGAGTTTGCTTTCATCTGCCTCTTGTAACAAACTCACTGCAGGGCTGAAATCTCTCCCTCATGTCCCTGCACTAAAACCTTCCCTGAAGCCCATCTTCAGACAGTGAGCCAAAAAAGTCAATTAATTGTTTATTTTTTTCAGAAAAAAAGTTCAGTTTCATTGTCCAGCTCCTGGAAACTCAAGTACATCCTGTTCCTGAGGATGCTGGGCTTGCAAAGGGCAGCAGAGAGGCATCTTGCACTCTCCTGTTCGTGTGGACACACTGGAGGTGAGCAAAAGGTGGGAATATAAGGGCAGTTTGCAGTGCAGAGCTGATCCAAGGAGTCTCCTAGTTCCTTCCCAAGTTTTCATTTTTTAATGGCTCAGCATCAACATTTCAGGAAGGTTGTACTAATGAACCAGCACAGAGTTACAGAGTATCCTGAAAATTATAGATAAATGTCACTGTTGACCCTGTGTAAGGATTTGTCACCCCCACTCTACCAAACTGAACTGGATATCCCCCCAAAAAGGCTTTTTCTGGGCTATTAATCTTTCCTAACAGGTGAAAGGTTTTGAACTGCCTTTTGCAGCCTTGGCTCAGTGCCTGTCCAGAGCCTGGAAGAGCAAAGCCAGACCTGGAGTTCTGGGAATTCCTGAACTGAGCCTCACTGCTGGGAAGGCAGAGAGGATCTGAGGCCCTGCTCATGACCATGATTCATCCAGAATCCCTTAAAATTGGTTCTAAAAACGTGTGTGTACATAGTGGGGCAGGGCTGAAAGGCTGAGGAGCATCTGGGGGGGCTCAGCCTGGAGAAAAGGAGGCTCAGGGGGACCTGCTTTCTCTCTCCAACTGTCTGACAGGAGAGTGGAACCAAGGGGGTCGGGCTCTGCTCCCAGGGAAAAAGGGACAGGATGAGAGGAAATGGCCTCAAGCTGTGCCAGGGCAGGTTTAGATTGGATATCAGGAAGAATTTCTTCAATGAAAGGGTGGTCAGGCACTGGAAGGGGCTGACAAGGAGGCAGTGGTGGAGTCCCCATCCTGGAGGTGTTCAAAAAATGTGTGGATGTGGCACCTGGGGACGTGGGTTAGTGGGAAGGTGGTGCTGGGTCAATGGTTGGACTTGACAGCCTCGGTGGCCATTTCCAACCTTAACAGCTCTGATTCTGTATTGGTTCAAAAGAAAAGTGTAGATCGAGTCACAATGTGTCCCCAAGCACAGGACAATCCTTTTCCAGCTCTGCTGGTCCTGGGAAGGACCGATGCTCCCTTTCAAACCTGAGACCTCTCTGGGCTGAGCTAATCTCCACGGGGAACTCACTGCCCTGGGAAGATAATGTGGCTCAGGCATAAACCAGCTGCCTCCTCACCTGCCTGGGCATCACCTGCCTTCCCGGAGCTCAGAAGTGCTCAGTCTGCATGGAGACACTTCCCTGGCAGGCACAGCCCTGCTCTCAGGAGCAGGCCTGGCAGTGCGAGTGTCTCCGCTGTCTCCTCGGATCAGGAGCTGATGAAGCAGAGCAGAGAGGAAAGCTGAGCTTGCTCACACCTGCTTTTGGGGCTGAAGCTTCCCGGGATGGACGTGAGCCCTGTATATGTTACATCCCTGTCCCATACAGCCTGTGACGAGCCCACACATGCCCACCACAGGGGCTGTGTCTGCCTGGCAGGGGAAGAGGTGGTTGATACCAACAGGGAAAAGCCCCTTTGCCATAATCTCACACCTCCCTGGTTGCCCTAACAAAGCCAGTGCTCAGGGGAGCACAAATCCACCCTTTCCTGGGATTGCTTGCTTTCCTCAGTTCCTTCTTTGTTTTTCGTTCCTGAGCTGTAACACAGGCAAGAAAGGAGCTCACACTGGGATCCCTGGAGGCAGGCAAGCTATTGTCCTAAAAACAAAGCAACTTTTCCTCATGTGTACCAGCAACAATGTGAAGTGCCCCAGAGCCTTTACTTCATCCTGGACCAGGCTTCCTGATGTTTTCCAGGACGCTTGTCTGGTCCGGTTTAGCCACAAATGACAAACTACATATTCCCTCTCACCAATCCTCAAAAAAAAAGCTGGGCTGCTGCAGGTCTTGGGGCTCAGGAGCAGGATGGAGCAGGAAAGCAGGGCTGGAGCAGCAGGTTTCTGCTCAACAGGTAAGAAATGATCACACTTGGAGCACAGAGTGATGTGTGAATGGGGTGGAGGGAGATCTCTGCTCACAGACTGCACAATTTAGGAGCATAAACACCAGATGGGTTATGGAGAACTCTTGCAGGACTACCCCCCCTAACTTCACCAGCATCTTTAGAAGTTACTGTATTTCATTCTGGGAGAGAAGGGCAGAAGGGAAGGAATGTCTGAAGTCAGCAAACAGGCTAAAGCCCCAGCAGAACGGTTTTCCACACAGTGTCACCGATCCCAACTCTACCTCTGCAGTAGATACCGATCCCTCCGGAGCTCAGAGTGGTCCAAGAGGGTACATAGAGATGCCCAGGTGCAACATTCAGGAGTCTCATCCACACTGCGCTGCCATGGAGACCAGAAAATGCTGCTGGAAGCCTCCTGGGATGGTCCAGCATCAGAACTGGAAATGGATACAGAGCCTGCCAGTGCCTGCTCACGTTTTCCCAACAATCCCAAACTGAAGAGAGCTTTTTTTCCTTTTCCCTAGGAGGTACTGGCATTCCTCCAAGCACAGGGGGACCAGATGGAGCAGTAACACAGCTAAAATTGTAGGGGGAGGGAGGGGGGAAGGGGAGTATCTGTTAAGGAGCCGGCTTGAAAATAGGATCATGGAAAGCAGCTGTTACTTCAAGAAAGGGTTTTGTTGCTGATTCTAGAAAAAGACAGAACAGGGACTGATGTGAAAAATCAGCCCTGAAGACCAGATGTGTTTAGGCTGTATTTTGGAAGGTCAGCAGGTCAAATGCAGATACTGAGGACTGTATGGAGAGGGTCTGTCTGCTGGACAGCACAACTCACTGGCTTTCTCACAGGTGGTCCTTTGGGCTGGTTTTGGGGGGCTCAGAGAGGCAGCACCTTCACCTCTGAAACCTTCAGCACTCAGGATCACAAATTCCTCCCGACACATCTTCCAACATGTTCCCGGAGCTGACTCTCCTTCCTATCAGTTCCCTGTGATGCAGATAGGAGAAGACACATCATTAGGTAACCATTTATATAAGCGGCCTGATGTTTGTGTGGTGTTGGAGCTTCACAGCCCTCAAAGCCCTGATGGCATCTTTGACCCAGGGCCATCGACTCACTCCCATCCTGGTCGAACAGCCAACGGGGATATTGCCTTGCCCAGTCCATATCCTTGTCCCACTGGGATGAGTAGGAGCTCTGCCTCACATTTTCCAGTCAGGACTCTGTGGATCGCTGTGGAGATGGAGGCCAGTGTGACAGGCATCAGGCAAACAACATAAGACAGTCTGTGTCCTGGGGGACTCGGTCTAAACTGGTAGAGCTGGCTCTGAAAGGCATCCCGGGCACAGAACTCCCATTAACACCATCAAGTGGTGCTGCTGTTCAGTGCTTTGAAAACTGATCTCACACTTAGGTCTCACACTTAGGAATGGCTTTGAGAGGGGGGAGGTTAAAAATCAGGGAGAGCAGCATTAGGGTGTGCAAAGAGGCATCGCAGCTCTCTGAGGACAGGAAGCCTGGTGGCCTGGTTATACCACTATATTTTGGATTAGTGCCTCAGCTGCTGTTGCAGGAGCACACTAGAAATTATTTCCCTTTCTCTAATGCCCTGTTGTGTTTTATGCAGGATTTTCTGCGTGGATATGAGGAACACGAGGGGACCCCCAAGCCACAATGCCAGGACGGACTTGGGCTTAGGGCAGACCTGGAGGACATGGTTTTCCCCTTTGGGTGACCATAACAGATCACACATAGGGTGAGCAGAGCTCTAACTCACCACACAACACGTTCCTTACATAATTGTGCTGCGCTGGCCACTGGCACAGAAGCCTGGATTTATGTTCTGGCAAATGTCTAAAACAGCGAGTGTGGGAATTTGGTCTCCTTGGTGATGAAACCAACCAATGGAAAACACAGGAAAAAAAGAGAAGCTAAAACCATCCATGGACCTTGCTTTTATTTTCAGAGTGGAGGATATTTCAGAGTGAATTAGCCTGTCTTTTATCTGCTTTTGTACCTGTGGCTGGATAGCAGAGGACGGCTTAATTGTTCCGTTGTTCGTGATGGACAAGTATCCCTAAAGAAAGAGGACTCCAGTTTGCCATAGACAAAGAGGATCTAGAAATCGAGATAATCCAGCTCTTAGTCACCTGATTTTGTCTGACAAATGCAGCCAGTGTTGGAGGGAAGCACTCAATGCCCTCAGAGGAACCAGTTCCTTGCAAAGTTAACTGGTTTCATCAGAGATCGCACTGTGAGTTGACATTCCTGGGTAAACCCTTGGGGAATTCCAGAGTGGATGGCAGGCTGGGTGCAAGGACTGACCCCCAGCTGGGGCTTGGAAAGTTGGCATCCTCTGGAGCAGCTCCTTGTAGCTCCCTGAGGTCTGCCCACCATCACAAGGACAGGATGCGTGCCTGGCATTGTTCTTGCCTTCATCTGAGTAGTCCGAAAACAGGATCAGCTATCCCAGGAGCATCCCTGGAGTTGAGAATTAAAACAGGATTAAAGAGCCAGGTATGTGTAATGATAGACCTTCTTCTCCTCAGGGGAAAAGATGCCAGCACAGCCCCTGTGACTTTGGGCACTGTCCTTCCCATGCAGACTCCACCCCTCCCAATAACAGTGCTGGATTTGGGTATAAAGTAACTTTTGCCCTTCCTGCAGAGCCCTGGATTGAACCCAGCATTATTAAAAAAGTAGGCTGGTCATGGCATCAGAAAATGGCCACCACTGGATGTAGGAGCAACCCCTTCTAGAGCCATGTGAGCTGTTACAGCCCATGTGACCCACAGAAAAGAGGGACCTGCTCTCCTTTAACACATCTTGAGCCTCTCAGGGAAGAGTCAGATCTTCAGACAGGGGAAGACACCACCTCTCCAGCATGGTGCAGCAATGTAGGGTCAATCCATGCCTGGCTTTGGGCAGTTGCAGCAGAGGGTGGATGGCAAACCCATGATTTTATGGAATGGTGGTGGTCCTTTCCCAACACAGACTCCCAAATGCCAGAGAGGGGTCTTGGACATTTGCACTGTGGTTGGGAGCATCGGGGTGCTGCTGGTTGGACATGGAGGGCTTGAGAGCAAGGGGCAGGTTTTACCACCTGCCAGGTGTAAAGTGCTTCAGCACGTCCGTGACATCCTGGACATGGGGTCTCTTTGGATCTAGTGTTCTTTTAGAGGCTGCAAGAGCCAGGGAAGCTCAGTGCTTTCTGGAGGTGGCCACTGCTGGGCCACAGACCACTTGTGTGCCCTGGAGCGCAGCACTGTGTCCACTCCAGGCTCTCCTGCAAAACAAACACCTTGACAACACCAAACCAAAACATTTTCTCCTTCAGCTTAACAGGCTGGAAAGAAAGATTAGGTTTCCCAGGTGGAAAATTTCCCACAGAAAATATCAGAGCCCTGTTTTCTTTCCAACTTACGAATGCTGTGACCCCCTCTCCCTAAGTTATTCTAGTAATGCCCAGGATCCTAATTAAGACTGAGCCCAGTGGCTCTTGGCATTGTGTAAACACATGAGAAGAATCCAGCCCTTCTCTAGAAAGCTTCTCATCCAGTTTGGTTTAGGCAAATGCATCCATTGAAACTCTCCTTTTCTTTTTTTTAACTTTTTCAGCAGCACCACAATGGAGTCTTTCATCTCTACGTCTTGTGTGTATTCCAGTGTCATGCCCTCTGCTTTCAAAAGCTTAGGTTTGCCTTTAATTGTGTCGAGAGCCTTTGTCTCTAAGCCTTTAGTAATGGATTTTTTTTCTCCTCTGCCAAAAGAAGAATTTTGTTTCTTTGCTGGCTTTTCTTCTAAAGCTGAAGTGACAGTTCCCCCTTCTCAGTGAGATTCACAAAGCTTATCTTTTAATTTTCAAGAGCCAAACAGAGAAGGAGGGGGAGGAATGAAACGTCATCGTGGCTTTTAAACACTGTCGCTAAGAGAGGGCTTAATGATCTAGAAATACATGTTTGCAGCATGGCTTTGGTTCAGTTACACTAACCTGCTGCTCCTGAGGGAGGCAGAGATGGAGCTGGGGGGCCAAAGCCAGTCCTTTCCTCTGGGCCTAGTCCATATAGAATCCTGGAATGGCTTGGGTTGGGCCTCAAAGCTCATCCCCTTCCACCTCCTGCCATGGGTAGGGACACCTCCCACTAGCCCAGGCTGCTCCAAGCCCCGTCCAACCTGGCCTTGGACACTTCCAGGGATGGGGCAGCCACAGCTTCTCTGGGTAACCTGTGCCAGGGCCTCACCTTCCTCACAGGGAAGAGTTTCTTCCCATATTGGTGGCAGGAAACTGAGGCAAGAGGCTGTTGGGCACTTTGCGTCCACAGAAGAAAACAGCATGTGGTCAGCTTGAGGAATGACTGGAGCCAATTGTCAAGGATTTGAAATGAATGATGGATCTCATGGTCCCCTTGCACTAAACTCAACAGTCATGTGCCTCTCGTGGCTTGCAGGGTTTGCCTTGGCACCGGGGAGGACAGTCCTGGGATTGCCATTGAGGCATTTCTGAAATTCCTGTCACAGCACAGGCCCTGCTTGTCTGTGGATGGGCACAATATGCTCCAGACCTCCATCCAGGGTGTCCCTGGGAGCTGGATTTGTGCTGGAAGGGGAACCAGTGCTGACACACCAGGTGGGGATGCTAACGAGCCACAGAACATCCCACCCTCTTGCCAAATCCTTAATAACTTTGTTTGGGTGGGTTCAACTCTTTCTTCCACTTCCCTTTCCAATGGAGGGGCTCCATGTCCAAGCCTGTGCTGTCCCCCTGGCTTGGTGGCACTGTATCCACTCAGCTTGGTGTCCACACTTCCCGGGGTCCCAAACCACATCCATGCCCTCAGGAACGGGAGATGGGAGCCAGGGTGGGCTGGATGGGAGCCTCATCTTCCCAGCCCACTGCCTTCTGCAGTACAATATCCTCTCTGTCCTGAAAAGGCTGAGGATTTTAATCCCAAAATAGATATTTCAACAAAACTCTTTTTTTTTTTTTTTTCCTGAAAGCATCTGAAAGATGCCGCTTTCGTTCCAGGCAGAGGGAGCTCATTCAGAAACCTCTGGAGCTGCCGTGAAATGGGATCATCCATCGCCCGCCGGGGAGCTCCAGAGCCCACGTGAGGGCTCCCCATCCCAGCCTGGCACGTGAGGGATGCAGCGCCACTCCGGAATGTCGGGAAGTCGGCTGAAATCCTCGTGCAGCAGCACAAGGCTGGGGTCACAGCTCTGTGATGATTCTGTGGTGGTTTCAGCGCTCAGGCTCGTGACTCCAAACCTTGACAGCAATGGCTGGCCAGTAACACACACTCCCACCGAAGCCTGTTTTTTTGGTCTCATCTTGCTGTTCGTGAGTACTGTTTGTTTAGTTATTTATTTAAATTTCCTCCTCCTCACACCCTGTCTCACTTGGTGGTTTGCTTCCGTCCTCCTGCACAAAGACCAGTACAAACCTCCAGACTCCAGAAGCCATTCCAGGCCCAGGCATTAAGGCTGCAAAGGGGGAATGGCTTCCCACTGCCAGGGAATAGGGTAAGGTGGTATATTGGGAAGGAATTCTTCCCTATGAGGGTGGAGAGGCCCTGGCACAGGTTGCCCAGAGAAGCTGTGGCTGCCCCATCCCTGGAAGTGTCCAAGGCCAGGTTGGAGCAACCTAGTCTAGTGGGAGGTGTTCCTGCCCATGGCAGAGGGTGGGACTGGATGGTCTTTGAGGTTCCTTCCAATTCAAACCATTCAATGATTCTGTGAAGATTGTTCCTCTCCACGATCGTCTTTTGGTGGACTTTTGTAAGCTGGAAACACCCCCTTTCCCCTTGCTGCCCTCCAGACCCCCTTCTGGGTCAAATGAGGAGGAGAATCTAACTCTCCTGGACAACTGGGCCAGGCAGGATGCTCACCCCCAAACCAGCCCCTTCCTCCTCCTGCCAAGCAGCTGACCAGGTACAGGGCTGTGTCTGAGCCAAGCAGCTTGTCCCCATGCAGGCTTCCAGCTTTGGAAACTATAAAAATCTCCCAGAGGATGAAAGGATCAGAAACCTACAGCTGCTGTAATTCATCAGCTCTTTGAGATGCTCTGCTTCTCAGTGGATTTCCTCCCCGAGCTCCCAGCAGAGGATGCAGACACCAGAGCAGCTGGACAGGCTGGTTCCCACGCAGGTAACTTCAGGGTAACTGGAGGCTCCCAATCCTTTTCCCCTTGTCCTTTCTTGGCTGAGATCCTGAAGGAAGACCAGTCAATCTCCAGGCATGTACCAGGTGTGGGGTTTGGAGGAGGGCATGGGCTCAAATGGGTGCATAAGAAATGAGGTGGCACTTTTGGGAGCTGAAATGCTCCCAGTTGCCCGAAATGCTGGTCTTGGCAGGAGGAGCATCCCCCATCCCTGGGAATGGTACAGCTGGTTCACAGGGAGGTGTGTGACCACTAGGAAATGCTTGTTGTTCTGGGAGTTGTCATAATGCCACAGGTTTAATGAAGCATTATCAGTCACTGGAAGGAAAAAACAAGTGGAAGGAAACTGGAAATTGGAGGAGGTGCTACTTTCTCTCTGTTTGTTTTGGTTGGGTTTTTTTTTTAAGAGAGGAAGAATTATTAGAAGCTCTCCAGGGAGATCTTAAAGCCCTTTCCAGGGCCTAAAGGGGCTCCAAGAGAGCTGGAGAGGGACTTGGGACAAGGCTATGGAGTGACAGACAAAGGGGAATGGCTTCCCACTGCCAGCAGGCAGAGTTAGATGGGATATTGGGAAGGAATTCCTCCATATGAGGCCCTGGCACAGGTTGCCCAGAGAAGCTGTGGCTGCCCCATCCCTGGAAGTGTCCAAGATCAGGTTGGACAGGGCTTGGAGTAACCTGGGCTAGTGGAAGGTGTCCCTGCCCATGGCAGGGGGGGGACTGGATGAGCTTTAAGGTCCCTTCTAACCAAACCATTCCAGGATTGTATGATTCTAATTCGATGTTTTAATAGTTTTTGACAGCTTGGTAGGAAAGCAACATCTTACTATTAGCTATAAGCTATTCAATCAAACTGAACTGTTTTTCCTGCTCTATCCCTTTTTTTCCACCTTCCCAGAGCAGCAGGCTGTTCTCACTCCAAGCCCTGGTGTTTTGTCATCGTGGGTGTGGCTGGTGTGGTCAAGGACACCCCAATTTCCTCAGCTGACTGAACCCTGCACAGAGCAGCATCTGACCATCATTCAGGGACAGAGTGTGATGTTCCCTGACCTCGGTGTTGAGGCAACAGACCTCAGATCCCCTGAATGCAAGGTGTGTAATCACCTTTCAGACAGGACGGGGAGATCTGGACCTGGGCTCTCCTGTTTGGTTGTCATCTTGTTTGGATGTCAGCCCGTGTCGCATCAGGACAGATCAGAAAGCATCAGTCTGGCTTAGGGGGGCAGACCCCCCCCCCCAGCATAATCCACCCCCCGGAATGCGAAGAGGAAATGTTATTTCTATGGTGACACAGCCTTGAGAGCACCTAATCTGGATTTATTGAGGTCGTAAGACTGACTTAGCACGGCGGTACCTAGACTGGAGGATAAATAGAAGTCTTCTATTTATAATGCTGCCAATCTGGCACCGCTCACAAGCACTAAAAATAAAACTGTGCAGAGCAAAGCGAATTAATGGGTGCTCTCCTTGCATTGTCTGTGAACCAGTCCCTGATCCTGCTGCCAGTGTTTGGCAGAAATCCTGCCCAGCACTGCTGAACCAGCACCTCTTTGGAGGGCTGAGCATCAGTAACCCCATGGTAGCGGTTCCTCCTTTCCCTCTGGGTGGTCCGACTGTGTGCCCGCTTGTGGCCCCTCTGCAGACCTGGGGCAGGAATGATGAGCCCTCACGGTCCAGCTGTGCATGCAAAGCCCAGGGAAAAGGGAGTTTGCTGAGCTGGGACTTCCTAGCACATGTTTCTATGTGGAGCTGGTCAATCCAAGCTCGGACCCTCCGAAGTGGAGAAGATGTGCCAGACCCCAGGGCAGAGCCTGGACTGACACAGCAGCACAAACAGCCCCAGTCCTACTGTGCTGGCACAGTCCACCATGCAGTAATCCCAGGACACTGGACCTGGATTAACTTGTAAAGTGATCTATTTAAGCTGCAGATAAACCCACCATGGATCTTCTTCTCCAGGAGTGAAGTGAGCCTCACCTTCCAACTATATCGAGTTTAATGACCAAAATGATTTTTTTAATATGAAATCTCATTACTGTTTTACTCACCCATGTAAAATCTGTCTTAGCTTTCCATTGCTCAGCAGAAGGGTCCCAGACCCTGCCCCCTGCTTGGGTTGTAATGGTGAGTAGCCTCCAATCTTTATTCTCCCTGACAGGAAATCAAAAACCTGGATTTTATCGTTAACACTGTTGTGGACAAGATCTTAAGGCAGATACTTAGTACTGTGATTTAACACCTGCCTGCCTTCCCTTACAGTGTTTTCTGGCTTTGTATTTATTTTCAGAGCACTTCAGGCTCCCCTTTCCTGCTGTTCCAGCTACTGAGGTCTACGAACATCACCCTGCTGGACCTACCTGCTCCACACACAGCTCTGCTGGAGGGACAGTATGGAGTTCAAGTCAGGGAATCACAGAATGTCCTGAGCTAGAAGGGGCCCACAAGGATCATTGAGTCCAGCTCCTGGCCCTGCACGAGACACCCCAACAATCCTGCCACATGCTGGAGCACGGATGCCAAAATGTTGCTCCACTCCTTCAAGAGGTGACCTAAAGGAGAAGAGCAGCTTCTGGCTGAGCAGCTGCTAAGCAGGGCTACCAGGAACCCTGTGGCCACTTTGACGTGCTCCTGGTGCAGAGGAGAGCGTGGTGTGCAGCCCATGGTTTGAGTTGGGATGTGGGAGCAGAGGTGACGCAATGTGACACGGAACCGACAGACGTGGGTGTCCCTCTAAACTCATTACCAGCTTTGTTGGCTTTTTCCTTGGGCTTCTTCTACCTGTGACTTCAGTTTGGAGAGGGTAAATGCCAGACAGATAGAGGGGAAAAATCATTCCCAAGCCTCCTGTGCCAAATGGAACACAATAAGAGTATTGGCACGATGGGGTCTGAGAATGAGGAAAAGCAGCTGGACCAAAATGCTGCTTTACAGAGCAGCTCGTGGGGGAGGCTGGAGGTACCAGCAGCAACCTGATGGTCCTTTGGGTGGTCACAAAAAGCGAGACCACCCTAAACCGGAGGTGCAGTAGCTTGAAAAGGAGCTGCATTCCTGCAAAGCTGCCTGCAGAAGTTGGGAGCACAGGGAGTGGGACAGCGTGTGCCAGGCAGGCAGGTGGTACTTCTTGGGCACAGTTGGGCAGTCTTGGAGAAGAAAGCCAGAAGGCCAAGTAATTCCAGCACAGTAAGTGCAGTGAAGTGCTGCCATATGGCTCCTTTTGCAGAGGGAGAAGCACACAGGGAGTGAGCCATCCCACTGCTTTTCCTTTAAAATGAACTTTCCACTTCTTCTGCAAGTGCTGGAAAAACTTGGTGGCCTGTGGGGGGATCCCAGGAGTTGGCAGTTTCAGAGAAATGAGCCGCAGGGAATGCAGGAATTCCTCACAGATATTCTCTGGTCATCTGCTCTGCCTCCACTACATCTAGTGGCAAGAGGGCATTTCTGGGGTGAGGCAGATCAGAGAAGGGGGAGGAAAAAAAGCTTAATGTAGGATGGGTGGTAAAGCCCTGCCATGCCAGGTGTGGCTGCTGCTGGCCAAAAAGTGTTATGACCTGTTAGAAACCATTGTAACCAGAAAACCAGATTTGACCGGTTTGATTTCCTGTAGGGTTTTTTGATGCAAGTGGAGAGGTGACTAGGCAAATATTTTCCAGCAAGGGCAGGAAAGAAAACAGTAGGATTTTCTGCTTCATTTAGTAAATCCATTGCTTTTGTCCACAGTCTGTCTTAACCCTTTCAGCTTCACTAACATCTCTGGCATGGGGTTACCAACACAGGCACAAAACTGACCTGCTGGCAACATTTCTGCTTGAGTGCCTCTCGCTCTGCAGATGGAGAATGAAAGGCAGCCCTTGGGTAAAAATCAGAGCCTGGATGGCAACTGGGGGGTTTGGCAGTGTTGGGTCAATGGTTGGACTCGGGGTTTTCCAACCTTGGTGATTCTAAGAGGTTGGGAAAACAGCAGCTTTCATATCAGAGAGCAATCCTTAGCAGAGTGTTGGTGGGAAGCTCTTTTGGGGAAGAGAATCCTGAAGCAGGCTCAGAGGGAGGGATGGGAGATGGAGCAGAGAGACAGCAGGCAGGTGGGAGGAGGGAAGATGAGGAGCTTCAGAGCAGGGCAGCAAATAACACGTGTGTTTGCAGGCTGGGAATCTTTGGGGGCTGGAGGATGGAATTTACTTCCTTGTAGCAACGGAGGTTTCACTGGTAGAGGAAGATTTCTTCCCCCCCACACCAGGCCCCTTCCAGAACCAAACCCAGCACTGCTCCCAGTCCACAGCAATGGCTCACTGTCTGCTTGGTTGTTTTTTAAATCTCAGCTCTGAAATCCCAGAACTGCAGAGAATATCTGCTTTAGCTTTGGGGTCTTTTCCCAAAAGGTTTGTGACCAATGCTACTGGTCAAGAAGGAAGTTTTCAAAACATGAAAGCCCAGAAAATAGAAGGAAACAACTGTGAACAGTTAAAAAGTCCACCCCAACAAGCCATTTTTTGGGGGACGTTCCCAAGGCTTGAATGCACATGGCTGGCAGGATGAAACTCTGAACCACACCACAGCTCCCATCACAGCCTCTTGCACAGTTGGGACTGGGGATCATGGAGTCATACAAACAGGTTGGAAGGGACCTTAAAGCTCATCCCATCTCACCCCCAGGGACATCTTCCACTAGCCCAGGTTGCTTCAAGCCCTGTCCAGCCTTGCCTTGGACACTTCCAGGGATCCAGGGGCAGCCACAGCTTCTCTGGGCAACATGGAGCAGGGCCTCCCCACCCTCACAGGGAAGAATTCCTTCCCAATATCCCATCTAGTCCTGCCCTCTGGCACTGGGAAACCATTCCCTGTCCCTCCATCCCTTGTCTCAAGTCCCTCTCCAGCTCTCCTGGAGCCCCTTTAGGTGCTGAAAGGGGCTCTCAGCTCTCCCTGGACCTTTCTCTTCTCCAGGTGAATCCCTCCAGCTCTCTCAGCCTAGCTCTAGAGCAGAGGGGCTCCAGCCCTGGGAGCATCTCTGTGGCCTCCTCTGGACTCTCCAGCAGCTCCATGTCCTTCCTGTCTTGTACCCTGATGTTGCTGCTCATGCTCCCTTCAAGCAGGTCACAGTGCTCAGGTTATGCTTTCCCTGCTGGATGTTCACTTTTCCCAGCCTGGCCATGGTGTCCCCTCCCAGCATCTCCTCTCTTGGCACTGTCCCCTGCCAGGTTCATTGGCACTGCCAGGATTGGCACCTGTGCAGGTTTTCCCACACACCATCTCCACATGGAGCTCTCCCGCAGCATTCATGGTTTCCAAAGCCTGCAGCTCCTCTGCCACCGAATCTGCCCTTTCCCTCTGGTACAACCACTGCCAAAGAGGAGCACCCCTCTTGGAGCAGAAGGGCACTGTGGGGTGGTATGAGGGGAGGCACAGCCTCTTGAGTGCTGCCAGCAGAGAGGCAGGGACAGCAGCCAGGCAGACAACAGGGGCCCGGCTGGGAGGGAGAAGGATGATTAATGTGTGGGCAAAGGCTCTGGGAGATTCCAGCTTCAGGACAGGAAGACTTTCAAAAAAATTACTTACTGGACACTGTGATGGGGGAGGGGGAGGAGAAAAAACCAACAAAGAACAGGTTTAAACCCAGTATTTCTGCTGCTAATTGTTTTTGAATTTCCCCAGTGTAATGAACGTGTGTGTTTTGCTCAGCTGAGAGTCACTTGAACACACACACACACGGGATGAACACAAACAGTGCAGCTTGTCCATGTGCCCATCCCTGCAAACTCCAGCTGCCCAAGGCTGCTGGGCATGACCTGCATCCCATTACTCTCCTCAATGCTCACAGATGCTCCCAATCCTGGCAGCTCTTCCACTGTCTGTTGACACGCTTATCCCATGCCAGGGAATGCTTTCCCTTCTGCCTCTGGGCTCGTGCTGCAGACAGGGCATTGCTCAGCCCTGACTGGATGCGCCTTCATTGGAATATATATTTCCACTGGAAATACATACTGGTGTCTTTGACCCAGTGCCAGCCTCTGCAGCTGCTCCTGCAGTTTGGGAGTGCCTCGGGAACCGATTTCTCCTTACCCTCAGCAGCCCCAGGAACATCATGGTCAGGGTTTTCTTTAGAATCTTGTCCTGGCTCTCAAACCAAGCTGAGCTGGTGCAGAGAGGCTCTGTGAAACCATGCCCTTTACACGTGGACCACATGGTCCTGCCAAGGGCTCGGTGGCTCTCTGTGCTGCCGACCGAGCCATTCGTCACTACAATGATTACAGGGCAGCACCTGAACTGCAGGGGAGGGCTAACCTGCTCTAAATTTAAGCTGTAAGAGGGTAGATTTAGGTTAGACATATAGGAAAAAATTCTTCCCTGTGAGGGTGGTGAGGCCCTGTCACAGGTTTACAGAGGGGTTTCCTCATCCCTGGAAGTGTCCCAAGGCCAGGTTGGACGGGGCTTGGAGCAACCTGGGCTAGTGGAAGGTGTCCCTGCCTCCATCACTATCTCCGAGCCTTCTTGCTGGGGAGCTGCCTCTGGCTCTCCAGCCTGAACACCTGTTTGGTCTCCCACACCTGCCCATGGCAGGGGGGTGGAATGAGATGAGCTTTAAGGTCCATCCCAAACTATTCTGAGATTCTCTGACTGTGTATTTGCAGCACTGGGCAGGTTCTTCCTCTTAAACTGTCACTGATGGTGTTTGGTTAAGGCAGTGGGAGATCTGCAGGGAATGGTTTGCTGGAGGAGAAGATATCATGGGGTCTGTGTGTTTGTCCTTCCCTCTGACAGACTGACCACCTCCTGTAGGACTTTGGCAGACCACAGGGAGCGTGAATGTTGCCCTCGGTAAATTTTCTGTCTGCTGGGATATGGTGGAAGAAAGAGCAGATGATGGAAGATCCCTGTGAGTATCCCTGGGTGGGAACAGAGGATGCCAAGCCTAAGGCTGGGCAAGCAAAGTCACTCGGTGTTGTAATAAGGGTAATAAGGTGCTCTGCTGGCATGTTATTAATAATCCCCAAATCCAGAAGATCACTGCTCCAGCTGCTCTTTGCTAGTAGGGGCTGTTGGAAACCATAGAATCCCAGAATGATTTGGGTTGGAAGGGATTTTAAAGATCATCTTGGTGGGAAGGGACACCTTCCACTAGACCAGGTTGCTCCAAGCTCTGTCCAACCTGGCTTTGGCTCCAAACTTAGGAGCTCTCCCATCTCTAATGATGGCTGGGCATCCAAACACATGCTCCAGAGGCTCCCTGTGTCGTGTGTGAGTAGCTGTGCAACCATGAGAACAGATCTCACAGATAATATTCTTCCACGGCGGAAATATTCCACTTATTTTTATCCTCGTTTCCTGTCTGTCAGCCAGTTAATTATCCCTCAGAGGACTTTCTCTCTAAGTCTTTTTTGGGAAGGAAACTTGGCGAATGCTGCCTGCATGTCCTTGTCCATTTACATGAGAACAGTGGGTTCAATTTTAGTACCTTCTGGAGAAAAATCTTTTTTTTTTTTGTGACTGTGTTGGTTTTTTCCCATCTGTGACAAGCTGCCAGAGCTTTCCTCTCTGCATCTTCCCTGCCACAATGCACGTGCAAGCAGCTGTCTCTGCAGGAGGAGTGTGAAGAGGAGGCACTTGTACTCCAACATGTCCATGCATTAAATGGATGGACACCTGGGCTTGCTCCAAACCTGCTCACCCCACGCTGGGCCCACTGTGCTGAGTGGTGTCCCTCTGCTCTCCTGATCATCAGCCTCTTTAATGGATGTCCTTGAGGAAGCGTTTCAAAATGCAAACCATTTTTGTTGCCGTAGCAACCACTCTTGTGGAAATGCGGATAAAATGCGGCTTCCCGGGAGGTCAGGGCCACTTTTGGAGATGCTGTGGGGTTGTGCAGGGTGTTGTAGCAGGAGCACAGGTTCACCCACCTGTCCCAGGTTCCTCCCTGCTGGAGTCCCACTGCCAGGTCTCAGTGATTCCCGAGGGGAGCAGCTTGGGCTGAACTTGCAGATAGTTCTGGGATCCACCAGCTTTGACTCTGAACAACCCGTGGTAGTGGAGGGTGTGCCTGCCCATGACAGGGGGTGCAACAAGGTGGACTTTAAGGTCCCTTCCAACCCAAACCATTCTGGGATTCTGTGATGTGCAGTCCTGACCGAAGGTTTCATATAAGTCTAATCTGCAGCCAAAGGGGCTCTCCAGATGAGCAGCCAAGACTTTGGAGTTTCCCGTGGCTGCCATGTGAAAACACGGGGTGTGGTGGCTGCATCCTCCACTCTGTCACCTGTCCCTTTGCCACAGGGTCCCATGGTCCCCAGCTCTCCACAGGGGGCTCACCCAGTGCTCCCCATGCCATGCTTGGGATGAGAAATGGCAGCTCTCTTGATCAGCATTCCCACCTCGCAGGAAAACCTGTCCAGCCTCCTAAAGCTGCGGAGTCAAGTGGGAACACTGCAAAGTGCTGGCAGCAAACCCACTGCAACCCTCAGCTGCTTCCGAACCCGGGGATGGCAGAGGTCTGCCAGATTAATCCCAAGCAGTTGGTGGGGAGTTTCATGCAAATATGTGGAGACAGTTGGGTTATTCTTTTAGGATGCTGGCACTGCAATGGAAGAGGGTGCTTCCAGAGCACGGCCACTCCCTGTGTTCCCCAGCAGGCACAATCTGGGGCTGTCAGACTTGCTGTTGTGTCTTCCCTGAATGGGGCCAAGCCTTTGGCAGCCAAAGAAGCCAAGCCTGAAGATTTCTTTCCATGCTGGAGTTAGGAGGGACTGGGGAGGGAGTTTCAACACCCTTAGAAGTCCATACCAGAAGAGACAGGTGCTTTGTGATACATCACCTCTGCAGCCTCTGTGTCCTCAACTCGGATGGCCTCTTTGGATCAAAACTCAGGGAAAACCTGCCAAGGCTGATGAGGCAGTGCTGGAATTGCCCTCCTGAATCTTACTGTATGGAATGGTACCTCCTGGGCTGGGAAGTGGCTTTGGTGTTTGAGGGGTCTTTGTTCATGGTCAAAACCCTCATACAAAGCAGGGCGAGTGGCTTTCTCTCTGAGGCATCTCAAATACTGACTTTGGGGGTTCTGTCCTCCATCCTGACTCTTGTATCACTTCCTAACAAGACATGGTCTTTTCCTAGTACGGATGGCTGGAAATTCCCATAAACCTAAGAAGGACATCAACCCTCAACTTCTAATTGATTTGGCTTCTGCCTCTCCTGTGGCTTCACCAGACATTTAATGCACCAAAATTTGCCTGGGCCAACTCCTTCTCTGTCTCCAGAAATTACTTCCAGCCTTGTCTGATGCCGAGGCACAGATAGGCAGAGCTTGGAAGCCAACCAAGTAATTGCACCTTCCCAGGTTATGGAGTGTCAGTGAATCACAGCAGTAGGATGTGCACGGGATATGAGTCCGTGGGATGGGTGAGGTTAAAAGTGCTCCTGGTCCTTCATCTGTGTCGCCTCCCAGGGAGCACAGCAGTCAAATCCATCCTGGAAAGCAGAGTGCTGCCTGCATTTTTCAAATGCTGAGTTAGCATTTCTCCATTCAGCAGGAATTCCTGCTGAGAGCTGGGAGTGATCAGTGAAGGGCAGTGAGTGATGCCTGAGGAAGGACCCAGCTGTGACCCCTGTAGGATGCTGTTGGGATGACAGTGGTGTGAGGGCATCCACTTCCCCGGATGCATTCCTGGGAAATTATCTCTCAGCAAGAACGCAGAACACCTTGCTTTTGCTTGCAAATGTGTGAAACCTCCAGTCCTCCAATGCCCAGCCATGCCTCTATCCCTCCCCCCTTCCCAAGGGATGCCTGCAGCGGCTCCACGGGCTCACGTGGGTGGGGGGAAGGACTTGTCCCTGACAGCTCCCTTTGCCATGTTCTGGATGATGCCCGTGGGCTTTACTCAGTGGACCTGGGGATAAATACACCAGTTCAGTCTTGGAGGGTTTGGGGTGAGGAATTCTTGCTCTGTGGGAATCACAGAATCATTAAGGCTGGAAAAGCCCTCTAAGATCACTGAGCCCAACCCTTGACCCAGCACTGCCAAGCCCAGCACAAACCATGTCCCCAGGTGCCATATCCATGTTTTTTGAACACAAATCAGTGGAGCTGTTGATTTCCAGGCGGGTTTTTGCCCTCTGAAACACATGACTCTCCTTTCCTTGCAAGAACAGGGAGAGTTTTCTCTTGGGAACAATAATCCATGCTCTTGCTCATCACTGGTATCGCTGTGCTGAGGCAGATTTGCTTTGGCTTTTAGCTGAGTTTTGGGCCTGTTCTAATCTGGACTGGGTGACATTTGCTGTGCCAGAGAAGTTCTTCCCACAAGACTGCATATTCAGGCATTTATGCCAAAGGAATGGGGCACATTAATTTCCTTTCCATGTACAAACCCAGCTGTATGCTCAGTTTCTAAAAGCCAAGAGCTCATTAATGGAGAATTTTCTTCCCCAGCTGCAGCAGCATTGCTGACTCCTGCACATCCATGGCCACAGAGGTGACTCCACCCACCTCCACAGCCTAAGCCACGGAGAGATGGCCCATCCAAGACTCTCACCCTTGGATTTAGCTCCTCTGACCTCCTGGCAGGACTCCTTGGATGGAAGGACTGATTTTAGTTAAGATAACCTATGACAATGTTTTGAGCATGTGAAAAGTGCAACTAAACACTTAATTAATATCACAAGCTTGAAGAGATGGAGCCAAAATAACTTATCACCTTTTATTGATAAGGGATTTTTTTCTTTCCAATGAGATGAGCAAGCCTGAGCATCGCTACGGAAATGTCAGGTGGATGGGAAACAGGATGAGTGAGAGTCAACAGGATGTGCTTGGAAGTGAACAGGGATTCAGTTTGGAACTGACTTCAGTAATGTCTTCCTTAATCAGCTGGGCACAGTTGGAAGGAGCCTATGGATCACTTCTGCAGATGAGACAGTGGAGAGCATTGCCAACATGGAAGAGGACCTGAATGTCCCACAGGAAGGATGGATCGAGAAGCAGCAGAGCGAGCCATTGTAATGCAGGTAGTGTGTTTGCATCTTTTATCTATTAATAAAATCTATTTAATATCTATTAATAAAACTTCTCCCATTGGCTGGACTCTCATCCATGTGAATTGCCACAGGAAGAGGAAGTGGGGTAGAAACTAATTGCAGGATGACTGTAGGCACAGGAGGATGCTGCAGTCCTAGGAGATGGATTTAGCAGAGAGAGAAGCATTGCTGCCTCCCTAATCTTTGATTAGGCCTTGTCCGGCAAATAGCTTAGGAAGAGCAAGCTGCCAGTGGAGGAGCAGGCAATGGACACCCTGTCCTACAAGGGGATGCTAAACAGTGGCTTCTGGAATTAGAAAACAGGCTGTGAGTACAGCTGTTCCCCCCTTGCAAAAGTCAGGACATTAGGACACCGTGCCACAGGATGGGCGAACACGGATTGGGTGTGAGACAGGCTGGGAATTCAGCACCCTTTCCCATTCTCCTAGTGATGCCACGAAAGCACTTCTATTCCCACCCAGGAAAACTCCTGCCTTAGTGTAAAGGCATGCCTAGGGCAGGCTGAAAACTGGCAAGGAGGAGGTGGTTGCATCCTGATGGTTTCGCTTTCCCAGCGTGACGTCCATGCCTGGGCGTGTGCACTCGTCCTCCAGCCATCTCAGCTGGCTCCCTTTCCAGCCTCTCCAAACCTGTAATCTCCTGGTTAGCTCCCTTCCCAGCTTGCCACACAGCAGCATCAGTAATGTCTAGGCAAGGAAACGACCCTACATGTTTTTGTGGAGTTAGTGCAATCCTGGAGTAATTAACTCAGGTGACTCTTAGTGTGGGTGCTCCCAGTGCCTGCAGAAACGCTGGACTGTCACTGCCCCGGTGGGATTGCTCTCTGCAGGAGCTTTAGGACTGGGGCTGCTCAGCAGCACCCTTTGCCTTTGGGAGGGAGCAGGGTGAGAAGTACACTCTCAGCAGGCTGGGAATGCTGTAACTGCTTGGCAAACCCCTCTGCCCTGTGGGCTTTCCTGAACCCAGCCCAGGACATGCTCTGGCACAGGGCTCACCCTTGATGCCAAGCTCCGAGGGCAGATGACTTTCCTGAGCAAAGCACTAATTCCTTGGACCTAAACACACATCCTGGCTTTCCAGGGAGGTTCTGCCCCAGAACAAGAAATCCAAACCAGCATTTACTCTTTGGCTCATCTTCAGAGCTCCTTGTGTTTAGCTCCTGTACCTCACCTGCAGCAAGCAAGGTTAATTTGGGCAAGGAAACACATCATTGATGTGATTGTGAAACCCTTATGTGGCACTAGCTGGTGAAGACAGATTTTCTCAGTAAAACTAAATCAGCCTTTGCTGAGGGCCCACACGGTGGAATTGTGGTTCCTGTTGCTTCCAAGTAGTTGGAGGGAGGATGTAATTTCTGCACCATGCAGGCACCAGATATTGTGTTCAGTTCAAAGGGGGTAATGTAATTCTCTTCTTTGATTATTAATATAATCAAATACTCATTTACAGCACATGTAGGCAAATAAAGGCTTGACATAAAATAATTCACCCTTGGGGTTTAGTGTTTCATGCAATTATTCTTCATAGCAATTGAGCCACCTTTCCTCAATTGTGGTGGCTGCCCCATCCCTGGAAGTGTCCAAGGCCATGTTGGATGGGGCTTGGAGTAACCTTGGCTAGAGGAAGGTGTCCCTGCTCATGGCAGGGGGTGGAATGGGCTGTAAGGTCCCTTCCAACCCAAACCATTCTGAGATTCCATGATTTCAAACAGTCTGTACCAACAGAGAGCAGTTGCAGTGTCTGGGTTCTGTGCTTGGGATGGCACAGCTATGCAGATGTGGCCAGACTGCATCCCAAGGCATGGGAATTGGGGGAAAGCTGAGTTTCCTGAGGTCTTCCTAGACTGTGCTCACTTTCAAGCCCATCTCCTGGCTATGGGTATCTCTCTGCCTGGCACTGTGGGGAGATACCATTTCCCTGCAGTGCCATTCCCCTGCAGAGAAGCTGAGCAGCACCCCAGTGCATCCCTGGCTGAGCCAGGCATTTCGTGGCTTCCCTGCACTCAGGAATTCTGGTGTCCCCCAGTTTCTGTGCCAGAGATGGTCTCCATCTGCTTTCCTGCCCACTGCTTGCCTCATCCTTCCACATGAGGGTTCCTCTCCCTGGCACTGTGAGCAACAGGGAGCAGGAGAAGCTGCTGCCCTCTCGGCAAGGCACCCACGGGTGCAGCACGTGGCAGAGCCAGGGGCAGCACTGGGTTCCGGATGAGTCCACAAGGGCACAGAGGGCTGGAGGTGCAGTTTGCAGGCAGGCATCTCTTCCCCCACCATAACTCAGCCTGGCTCTGCCCTTCTCCTGTACCACGTGGGCACTGCTTCTCCAAATTCCTGGCTGAAGGGGAAGTGCCACAGGGGTGATGGATACAGAGAAGCAGCCTTGTGACCGTGACACAGCTCCTGTGACTCAGCAGCTCATCCTCTCGGGTTTCAAAGGGGCCAAGGCCTCTAAATATTTGCTGGGAAGGCAGGCAGGAAAGGCAGATCCAGCTGAAATGGTAGGATGAAGTGCTCTCAGGGAGAGGAAAATGGATTTTCAGCCATAGGGAGAGCAGGGATTAGGAGAGGGAGTCATGATCCCACTCTGGCTGCTCTCCACCGTGGTGACTAATCCATGGCAAAGGATCCAGCAGGAGTCCTGCCCTCAGTGTGTCCTTCTCTGTGGCCTCCCAGGCTTGTGGGCACCACAAAATACCCAGAAGGAAGCAATGCTCTCAGCATCTCAGGGACTTGGTCATGACATTCGCAGCCTTGGTGTCTCGGTCTCCTGGGTGGACACACTGGACCAATATTTCTGCCTGAGGCTCCTCAGCAGCTGCAGGATGGATGCCATGGGCATTTTTGAGACCTATAGGCTGCACCCTATGTGTCATTCACACCAGGTGAAGGTGGTTCCTTTGTGGCTTTCAGGAAAGGAAAACAGATCCGTGCTGAGCTGCGGGGGGGAATATTTGGTGAACTTAGAGCAGGTGAGTGGGGGGTGAATCATCTGTGTGTGCACTCTGTTCTCCAGGCCACTTCTCTCCTGGGGCTTTCAGCACCAAACAATGAAGTAATGAATCTTCCCTCATCATCCTTTCCCTCAGTGGGATCTCAGACAGCTCAAAGCCACCTTAGCTGAGATTCTGAGGGTGATGGAGGAGAGGAGGCAGTAGGAGATTACAAGTTGACTTGTGCTGTCCCGTGTCTCTGTGGGATCTCAGTGGCATCTCAGGATGCTCAAAGCCACCTTAACTGAGATTGTGAGGGTGATGGAGGAGAGGAGGCCATAGGAGATTACCAGCTGACTTGTGCTGTCTCATGTCTCAGCCGTGCTCTGCCCCTCGCCCATGAGCATTCCTGTTGGAAACTGCACCCACAATGCAGGTGCCTTGTGGAATGGGAGGGAAGTGTCTGTCCTTCGTGGGGAACAAGGGAACAAGGTTGCTCCAGGTTCAGATGATTGCTGAAATCACAGAACCTGAGACACAAGAACACAGCCAACACCATGGTCACGCCTTGCTTGTTGGAAGATATTCATCCTACATCCTTGCTGAGCTGCCAGGCAGGAAAAGCCTGTGGCAGGCACTTACAGCTCTCTGTTGCTCTACCTTTCAGGATTTCAGTCTCCAGATTTTGGCTTCCAGCTCGGATTTTCTCCTGAGCAGACCTTATGTCTCTGCTCTGAGTTTATCCAGCTGTTATCAACAGATGCACTTCCTTAGTGACTCACGTTCCCCAACCACATCCCCTTCTTTCTCTTGCCCCCCACCCACCACAACTGAGTCACTTGGCCTCCTGTCACAAGCCAGGAGCCTCTTCCTTCAGTCATGCCTGGAGACACTTCTAGCCCAGCCTGATGTAAGCTCCTCCTGAGTTCCTTTTTCCAAGCAGGCTCCCTGACCTTCACCCTGCCCAGGCCAGACAGGTCCACACTTTTGCTCCCTTAATGCAGTTTTGTCCTCTCCATCAGTTCCCCAGTCCAGCCCAGTCCTGATGGAGGTTACTCAACATCCCAGCACTTCCCACTCTTGTATATAAGATGTGACTTGTGGAGGTGGGAGCTGAGAAAACCCAGAGCTCCAAAGCCTTTCCCATCTTGTGACCATCCTGGAGCCTGCAGGAAGTGACTTTCTGGTGTTGTGCCATAAAAGGAGCAGCTCAGCCTGATCCCCACAAAGCCCAATCTCTTACAATTCCCTTCCCAAGCTCCTTGTTTATGCACAGTGTGGGATGCAGTCGCCATCACCAGGCTTTGAGGATTTGTCCCACAGCCAGACAGATTGGGGTCTGTGATGGACCCACCAGACCAAATTGGTATTCAAACTGGGGGCATACAGGGAGCTGTTTTCCTTAATGTTTCCTGCTGATGGTCAGTGGCTCCATCATCACTCTAAGCTTTTGTAGAGGTTTTCTTTGTCAATGGACAAAAATGGTTTTCTTTCTTTATCTCTTTATGCCAAAGCTTGTTTATTTCTAACTTAAATTGATTCACTCAAGACTGTCATTTTTATGGAGTGCAGATTCAGTGGAGGATGAGCTGAATTCCCCAAAATCTCCCTACAGGTCTGATAAATCACCTGACCTCTTCCCCAGTGTCAGCATCGTCAATTAAAGAGCATTTTCAGCTGCTCAGGGAGGGAATTTTAGCACGAGGGGAAGGTTGAAAGTCAAGGGGGCTGTTCCCTTGCACCCACTGCTGAGAGAGCTGATTCAGAGCCATCTCTGTCCCTCTCTGCCCCATTAGAGGAGATGTTGATGTAGTGTTTCATCTTCCCAGTACCTTTGTGAAGGCACGTGGTGTAACTTCCAGGCATGGGATGGCCACACTCCAGATGAAAACATCCCCTTGTCTGTTTAGGCATAAAGCAGGGTGAAGTTTTACTTGGGTGTGGCTGCCCTTGATTTGGAGTCAGAGGGACTGGCAAAGCCCAACCCCCTGGCCCTTTCCATGGAATAGGAGTGTGATGTGAGTGCAATCCCGGGCTGGGAAATGCCGGATCAAACCTTGCTTTAGTCATCCTGAGGGAGGAGGCACAGCCGTGGCGTGTCCTGAGGTCAGACAGGGAGGAGGAAGATGGATATCAGCCTGGCCAGGCTGCTGAAGTCAGGAATGTCATAATATCCCCACACACCCTCCACCAAAATCTCTCAGGCAGGCTTGGAAACCTGTGGATGTTTCTTGTTAAGACAGGACTGTTGTTCTTCTGCCCGGCACTTGATGAGCTGGGCTGGGCTGCCCTTGTCCCCTTCCTTTTTCCAGCTCCCTGCAGGAAAGGGGCAGCTGGTGGGAAAGCTGCACCCCAGTTGCCCAAGCACCCTCCTCAGTGGCCCACCTTCTCCACACGTGCTGGGAGCACTTTTTAGGAACACTGGACCTGGATGAATGTTTCGTCCTGTCCCTGATTTGTGTCAGAAGAAAATATTCCTGGTCGTAATCAGCTTTCCCCTGGGAAAAGATGGTTAATTTACCATGTTGCTGCCTGATTTACTTGCTTCTGACACGCTCCCTTCTCTTTTTCCCCCTTGTTTTGCTAGTCCATCCATAGCTGCATCTCTTCCTCTCTCCCTCGTTGCCCTCCCTTGATCTCCCATTTTACCTTTTCCATTCCCCTGCTTCATCCCACAGGATTGTGAGCTCCCTTGTTGGCAGGGATCCCTGCCAGCCCGCAGCTTTGGCTGCTCCCTTGGGCTGGCAGGGCTTTGCAGATGTGTAAACACCTCCTCCTTGCTGCCAGAAACCACTGGACTGTCCCTCCTGCCGGAAAGGACAGAATAAATCCAGTGTTTTGGTTTCCTGCTGGAGCACGATGGTGCTGTATCTCTCCCAAAAGCAGTTGTTTACCTCCAGAAATGATATAAGATGACACAGAAGTGGGATTGTTCCAGAATTTTTGGAGGCTGGATGGAAATGCAGTTGTGGTAAACCAATCATCACTCAGAAATGTCTTTTGTTTTACTGGTGAGGGGTATTTTTTCCCTCTTTCTCCTCAGCTCTCCTTATAATTAGGTGCTGCAGGCTCCAAAGGCACTGCTTGCTCTTGGGATTGCCTTCCCAAGCACAGATGCTGGAATGACTGAGAGCTCAGGTCACTTGGGAAGTGAACCTCAGTGTCCACCCCAGCACTGCTACATCCCTGTCACCATCAGGGGACAACACTGGCGAGTGAACATCCAGGGCCACCAAGTGCCAATGTCACCTTTGATGCTGTTCAGAGGCCCGAATCCCCTGGGTTTCAAGGCAGCTGAGTCACTTGTGATTCATGCAAAGCCTGAAGCAGAGCAGGGTAATAAATATCTGTTTCTCATGTCCCCAGCTGGTGCTGTAACCTCTTCTGAACTCCCTGCTCACCTCCCAGTCTCTGGAGAGCTGGAAGAACATGCCAGGTCAAGATGTCCCTAGGAAAGGGTCAAGCCCAGCACCATCAGACTGGTAGCCCAGTGATCCTCTGCCTTTTAAGAAGGGACTCAATCCAGGGCATTTGGACAGGGAGTGGCTGGGAGTGCTGTGCCCTTCAGTCCTGGTGCTGTTTCGCGGCAGGAAGAAGGATGTGGAAGGTAATTACAGGCAAGAGCTGCGTGGCCCAGCGAGAAGCAGGAAACCAGGCTGGGTGGAGAGCGGATTGGGAGCAGCCCCGAGGAGAAGGACCTCGGGGTGCTGGTGAACGAGAAACTCAACATGGCCTGGACATGTGCATTTGCATCCCGGAAACCCCTCGTGCCCTGTGCTGATCCCCCAGCGTGGGCAGCAGGACAGGGGGGATCCTGCCCCTCTGCCCCTCAGCTGAGACCCCCCTGCAGAGCTGCCTCCAGCCCTGGGGAACAACAGCACAGGGACATGGAGCTGATGGAGAGAGTCCAGAGGAGGCACCAAGATGCTCCCAGGGCTGGAGCCCCTCTGCTCTGGAGCCAGGCTGGGAGAGCTGGAGGGGTTCACCTGGAGAAGAGAAGGCTCCAGGGAGACCTGAGAGCCCCTTCCAGGGGCTAAAGGGGCTCCAGGAGAGCTGGAGAGGGACTGGGGACAAGGGATGGAGGGACAGGACAAGGGGGAATGGCTTCCTACTCCCAGATGGGATATTGGGAAGGAATTCTTCCCTGTGAGGGTGGGGAGGCCCTGGCCCAGGTTGCCCAGAGAAGCTGTGGCTGCCCCATCCCTGGGAGTGTCCAAGGCCAGGTTGGAGGGGGCTCAGAGCAACCTGGGCTAGTGGAAGGTTTCCCTGCCCATGGCAGGGGGTGGAATGGGATGAGCTTTAAGGTCCCTTCCAACTCAAACTATTCTGGGATTCTGTGAGAACAAAACTTGCTTTCAGGGGCAAATGGGGGGATTTTGGAACAGGGAACTTTTGCTGATCTGCGTCTGTTGGGCGCAACTGCACACGCAAGTTCTCCATAAAAGAGGAAGCTGGGAATGGGAAGAGCCTTCCCTGGTGCTGTGCAGAGCAGTGGGGTGAGCTCTGGGTTTGGCTCAGCAGCAGGCCATCAGTAGAGTCCCTCCTTGCCCAGGAGTCCCTTGGGAACCTGTGGTGGGAGCACAAACATACCGAGGTGGTTTCCTGCAGCTGAACTGGCCGGGCTTGCTTTGCTGCCGAGATCAGGACACCGAATTCTCATCGTGGGTCAGAGCCTCAGCTAAATAAGAGCAATTTCCTCCTCTCAGGGTGATGAAAATCCATGTCCTACTCTTTGCCTACATAGTTTAAAGGGGACAAGGGCAATCCTTTGGGAAGGCAGTAGCAAGTGCACTCTAAACAATAGTGGGCCCTCAGGAGGACCCAGCAATTCAGGGACGTGGCACAACAGCACCTCTTTTCCAGGTTTTGCCTTGGAATAGCAGAGCCTGGCTGTGCCTGGTGCCGATTTTGCCCTGCCTGGAGTGGTGGGGGCGGGCTGGGGCAGGGCAGGGCTGTGGGAGACAGGATGGCTCATGCAGAGCCAAAGAGCATCCCCACGCCAGAGCCAAGGGTGCCCTGCAGCAGAAGAGCGGTGCTGGCCCCAGATTTAGGGACCTTTATCCTTGTGTCTGTTTGCAAACCAGGACCAGTTCTTAGAGCCAAGTTTTCCCAACTCCCTTTGGCCTCCAGCTTCTTTTCCTGCCTGTTTGTTTCCTCTGAAGATGTGAAATGCTGGAGCAGCTCCGATCCCTCCTGCAGCTGCAGGTGAGGCTGTGTAGCACAGAGACAGGGAATCCCTGTGTAACCACATCCAGGCACTGCTGTGTGTGGGATTCCTCAAGGAGCCAAAGAAATGCTCCCTTTGGGCTGCTCTCCCAGTGGAACAGGCTCAGGAAAAGGCTGGGGGTCTTTGGTCTCGGTGCAGCCTTCCAGCAGCCTCCAGCTTATGAGAAGAGGTGGGAAATTCCCGTGCTGGGGATTTCCTTCCCACTGCTGGAGAAAGCTGCCTGCAGAGGACCTTCCTCAGAGCTTGGTGACAGCCAGCTGGGGCACACAGGGCACTTCCAGCTGCAGTGAGCAGGGGGTACCACTGGTGTTCTGGGGGCTCTTCCCTTGCCAGGGTAGTGGGATTGCAGCTGCTGGAATTGCCAGAAGTGCCTTCTCCCAGTTTGGTGGTGTCACTGGGACAGAGGCATCTCCTGAGGGCATTTCTGTGGGATAGTGACATCTGGGGGAATTTCTGTGGCACTATTGGGATAGTGACCTCTGGAGGCATTTCTGTGACACTGGGATGGTGACATCTCCTGGGGACACTTCTGTGACACTGGGATGGTGACATTTCCTGGGGGCGTTCCCATGGGACTGGACTAGTGGCAGCTCCTGGGAGCATTTCTGTGGGATTGAGATGGTGACATCTGGGGGAATTTCTGTGGGACTGGGAGGGTGACTTCTGGGGGTATTTCTGTGGGACTGGGAGAGTGGCATCTTCTGGAGGCATTTCTGTGGCACTGGGATAGGGATCTCCTGAGGGCAATTTGTTGGCACTGGAACAGTGACATTTTCTGGAGGTATTTCTGTGGGACTGGGAGGGTGACATCTCTAGAGGACACTCCTGAGGGACTGTCATACTGACATCTCATAAAGGATGGTGACACTTCCAGGGGGCATTTCTGTGGGAATGGGATGGTGTCACTGAGGGTGTTTCTGTGGCACTGGGATGGTGACATTTCCTGGAGACATTTCTGTGGGACTAGAATGGTGACATCTCCTGGGGACATATCCATGGGACTGAACCAGTGGCAGCTCCTGGGAGCACTTCTGCAGGACTGGGATGGTGCCATCCCCTGGAGGCATTTCCATAGGGTGTCTCCTATAGAAGCACCCAGCAGTGCATTCCAGGGACACTGGCCAGGACACTTAGTGACACACCAAAACTGCTTTATCACCCTTCCCCCTTGGAGCTTGGAGTTCTTGCCAAGGCTTTGAGGAGCAGAATGGGATGCCCCAGCCCTGCCTTTCTCCCAACATCAGGACTTTGTGCAGGAGGAGCTGCTTGCCAGCTTGCTGCATCCCAGGGCTCCTGCACAAAGCTCCCTTTCACCTTGGAGCATCCGGAAAACATAATGGGGCAGCAATTACTGGTGCAAGCTGGGGCCTGGGAGATGGGTGGCAAGGAGCCAGTTATAGTTAATTAGGCATGTTGCTCTTGGCCAGCCTGGGATTTGCTGCTGTGCAGGAATCCGTTGGCTCCAGGGGGGCTTTGTGTCTGGCTGAGCCTTGGGAGGCTGAGGGAGCCACTGCCCAGGCATGTGTGGCTCAGGGTCAAGCCAGAATTGGCCCCAAACCTCATGCTGAGTTGATCCCACACAGATTTCAGGTCAGGCTGAGCCTGCACACTTTCCCCAAAACAGAGGTGAGGAGGCATCAGCACAGGCTGCTCTCCTCTTTGGAGGGATGGGATTATGCATCCCTGTCCTTACTGGATGGTCCCTCAGATTTCTGGTCCCTCATTCCCAGCTCCTTTTGCTCCATCATAGCATGGTTTGGGTTGGAAGGGACATTAAAGATCATGTCATTCCATCCCCCTGCCATGGGCAGGGACACCTTCCACTAGCCCAGGTTGCTCCAAATCCCATCCAACCTGGCCTTGGACACTTCCAGGGATGGGGCAGCCACAGCTTCTCTGGGCAACCTGTGCCAGGGCCTCACCACCCTCGTGGACGTGCACAGGCCACAGAGGTGAAGCCGAGCACTGAGGCCAGCTGGGAGAAGGTCTGACTGTGCTCCAAAGGGATGCCCAGCCCATGCCATCCCAGCTTGTCCTGCAATGTACGGGGGCTACACCAACTCATAGACGGGGGGTGCTGTTCAGGGAGATCCTGAAGAAGATTCCTGCTCATGGGATGGTGTGAGAGCAGAGTTCCAGGCCCCCTCGGTCAGGGCAGGATGGGACCTGACCCCCCCCAGCGCACTCCTTCAGCAGATCCTTGTCTTCTCTTGGCCAACAGTTTTGCTTGGTTGCAAAATAAAAGGAGACCTGGAACTTCTCCCACATGGAAGGACACCCGGAGCTTAAGTTTCCACAGCCTCTGTGGGATAAAATCAGAGCTCCTGCCCTTCCCTTCCCCACCAGACCACTCCAGTTAGTCCTTAGTTCACAAATATGTACAACTGGGGGGATTCCCACCCGTGCTGCTTTGGCTAAAACCCATGAGAAGGGAAAAACAAGACAGGGAAGGGGTGGGAAAGCCCTTCACTGCCTTCCTGTGGAAGAGCAGGAGCAGGAGGGTCCTGGCTACCAGCCTGGAGAGAGCAGCCAGACCCTGCAGCCTGCTCAGGAAATGGCCTTTTCGTTAGGCAGTTCTCCACAGCTCTAATTAAATTACAGGATTAGAGCCATCTCATTCCTCACTCATCTGGTGCCAAGTGCTTGTTCCAAGGGAGTGCCCTCCATTAGAGGGAAAACTGCCCGCGCACGGCTCGTCAAGGGAGTCACTCCTTGATTGCTCTGCATTGCAGATGGGCTGTCTGGAGCGTGTCATCCCTGCGTGGTCTCCTGTGTGTGCCTCTGATCCTCAGCTCGGAGATTTGGGGGTGGATTATCCCCTGCTTGCTGCTTGGAGCTCTGGGCAGGTCGTGCAGGGGGTCAGTGGGTGCGGAGCAGAAAACTCACAGGTTGTTCTCGTCCCAAGGACCAAAGAGGACCAAGATCACAGAATCATTAGGGTTGCAAGAGCCCTCTAAGCTCATTGAGTCCAACCTTAATCCAGCACCTAAAGCATGCTCCCACCATGCTCTGTAAATATCAAGGGGTCTGCAACCTCTGGAAAGGGAGGAGACAGTGCCCAGGGATGTGACTGGGCAGGGGAGCAGGGAACAAGACTTTAGGAAGCACAACCAACCTTAAACCAAAAAAATCTGTCCCTGCAGCCAGTGGAGAGGAAGCTGAAAGATGCACAATGGGGTTCCCTTCGATCTGCTTTTGTTGCTTGAAGTTCTTGTGGACAGATGCTATAAATTTCTCATCCCAGGGCAGACCTGGGCAGTGCCCTCTGATTGGAGATTTGGGCAGTTCCTTAGCTCACATTTTGGCACTGGATTTTCTTCTGTTGCTTCACAGACAAGTTTCCAGGGAGACCAGGAACTGAGGGAAAGGCTCCTCTCTTTCCACCACCCTCCTGTGAGTTATCCCCATGCTTTGGGGAGCTGGGTAACCTGCAGCTTGGTGAAGGAAGGTTCCTTTGACATGGCCCATGTGCAGAAAAGAACAAGAGAGCTGGAGAGAGACTGTGGATGAGGGCCTGGACAAGAGGGAAAGGCTTCCCACTGCCAGAGGGCAGGGTTAGATGGGATACTGGGAAGAAATCCTTGCCTGGGAGTGTGGGGAGACCCTGGCACAGGTTGCCCAGAGAAGCTGTGGCTGCCCCTGGATCCCTGGAAGTGTCCAAGGCCAGGTTGGATGGAGAAACCTGGGCTAGTGGAAGGTGTCCCTGTGGAATGAGATGTGTTTTAAGGTCCCTTCCAACCCCAAATATTCTAGGATTCTAGGAAGAACGGGGTGTGGGTGGTGGGTTGTTATTTTTTGGTGTTTGTTTCTCCCCATCACCCCCCATCATCTTGGCATCAACCAGCTCTAACAGATCCCCCCTTCCAAGCAGTCAGGTGTTTCCCAAGGATGGTTGGGAAGAGCACGGTCCATCCTGGGAGGATGAAAAGCTGCAGCTTTGCCATTTCCCCTCCAGCCTCTGGACATTTCCAACAGGCAGCAAAGGCCCTCATGGCAGGGGGTGGAACGGGATAAGCTTTGAGGTCCCTTCAACCCAAACCACTCTGTGATTCTATGAACAAAGCTCTTTGAAACATTCCTGCAAAGTCCCACTTCCCAGTAGGCTGCTTCCTGCTGGCTGCAGTGGGAAGTCCCATTGATGCTGCCCCTCAGCTGGAGGAAGGACCTCAGGCATCTCAGCTGTGAGCCACTGGCTCATTCTTTGTGCCAGATTTCTGTGCCCTTTGTGACACAGCATTTCCCCCTCTCCTGACTGGAATGGCCATTTTGCCTGGATCCTTGGAGCTGATGAAACTCAGGTTTCCCTTACTTGTTGTTCAGCATGAAAGCCCATGAAGGTTTTCTTGGTAGTGCTGCAGCCACAGGGTCCATGGCATGGATTGAACCTCAGCTTTCTCCCCCATTCAGTCACTTTACTGCATAATTACTCTTGGGGAAGCCCTTTTTTTCCCTGTCTTTTCCCTTCTTGGCTGGAGGCATAGCATGTCTTGGGTTTTATATAGTGCCTTGTCTCCTGGACAAGCTCTCAATCTCTCCTGCTTTTAAATAAAACCCAAGAAAATCCTCCATGAAAAGCCGCATCTTCCTACAAATCAGGTTGATCGCTGGAGATGGTGAAACTGCAGCTGGACATAGCCACGAGCAACTGGATCTGGCAGGACCCACCAAGGTTTGGACCAGTGGCCTCCAGAGACCTTTTCAAACAAATTCCTCCTGTTTGGTGATTCCTGTCTCCTGCAGAGCCACGTTGCTCTCCTTTCTCCCTTCTTCCCTGCTCTGTTGGTCCTCAGCAATGACCCAGTGAACCCAAATCATGCTGTGATGGAGCAAAAGGAGCTGGGAATGAGGGACTATCCAGTAAGGGCAGGGATGTATAATCCCATCCCTCCAAAGAGAGCATGGGAAAGGGCATCTCCCAGCACTGCTGAGATCTCAATCCCTATGCAGAGAGGGGAGAATTCAAGCTTTGGAGGCAGGACCAAATATTTACCCTGCCCCTGGTCTGTCCCAGGGGATTAAGGAAGTAGAGCCGAAAGCAGAATCGGGAGAGGAGTTGTTTGCTTTGCAAACCGGACCAGCAAGTGCATATGGAATTACCTGAATGCCAGAAAATATTTAGCCATAAATCTTATTAACAGCACTCTGCAGATGTGAAGGAAGGGAAATAAAAGGAAACAAATGAGGAGAGGATGGGTTTGGAATGATAAAGAAGAAAGGAGGCGAACCCTGGCTGAGCGCTCGGTTTGCAGCCAAAGGGTTTTTATAGGAAGGGCTTCAGCTCCATGAGGAAATCAGCTGGAACAGGTCTGGTAGGATAGCTCTCCAAGTGAGAGCTCTTCTTGCAGAATACCAATGATTTGCATCCAAAATAAAGTGGCTTAGAAGCAGCTATTTCAGGAGCTCTGCCTGGGCTGGGGTAGGAGCAGGGAGGGGGAGGGAATACAAAACAGTACCTACCTTGGAGAAAAGGAGGGATCAGAATGGTTGGAGGGCAGATTTTCATGCCTGCTCAGCTCTGTGTCAGAATAGCCAGGATTTGTTTTTGGCAGAATCCCAGAGTGGTTTGGATTAGAAGTGACCTTAAAGCTCATCCAGTCCCACCCCCTGCCATGGGAAGGGACACCTTCCACTAGCCCAGGTTGCTCCAAGCCCCATCCAGCCTGGCCTTGGACACTTCCAGGGATGGGGCAGCCACAGCTTCTCTGTGCCAGGGCCTCCCCATCCTTTTCATTTGCTGCTTTTCTTGCTTTTTCTGCCCTGTCTCTGATACAGAGACAAACTGATGTCCCCATATCCCAAACCCAGCCATTGTGACCCTGGAAAATGCAACGAGGAAGGCTCTGGGAAGGGCTGGGGATGACGAGAAAGAGAATCCCCTCTGTTTGCAGAGGGATGCTGGGTTTCAAGCTGTCTGTGCCCATGCTGGGCTCTCCCAGCCACACTCCATGTGCTGATGCTTTGAAATCTTCCTGCTGGTGACGGGACCCAAGGGAATGGCCTGAAGTTGTGTCAGGGGAGGGTTAGGCTGGATATCAGGAAAGGGGTCTTCTCCCAGAGGGTGGTTGGCACTGACCAGGCTCCCCGGGGCAGTGGTGCCAGAGCTCAAGGAGCTTTTGGACAACACCCTCAGGGACAGGGTGGGAATGTTGGGGCGTCTGGGCAGGGCCGGGAGTTGGACTGGATGGTCCTGCTGGGTCCCTTCCAACTTGGCATATCCTGTGATTCTGTGGTCACCAGGAGCAATTAATGGCAAATGGAGCAAGGACAACAGGCCAGCAGGATTCCAGCCTCACAGGAGGCTGCTCCCAGCACTTCCCTTCTACTGGGGGACTTGGCACTGGGTTTCCCGGGTGCCTGCCATGTCCTGCAGGGACGTGAGGTGCCGCGGTGCTCTGCCAGCACCCAAACACACCCTGGCAGGCAGCAGCAGCACCAGCACGCCCTGGTTTGCCAGAGCCCTGTTTGCCAGCCAGCTGCAGTCTTCCTTGTTAATCCTGGCAGGGATTTGCCTGAAGGAGCTGTGCCGGACGGGCACCGTGCCATGTGCCGAGCCAGCTGTGCCAGGAGCAGTAGGTCCTGGCAGGGGCAGTGATGGTGCTGCTGGCCCAGCATGGAGCATCCCCCCGGGAAGGCACCGTGGCAGCCTCCAAACACCCCTCCCCAGCCGTCAGAGGTGTCCTTTCCTCCCGTTTTCTCTCCCCAGGCTCAGGCTGGCAAGGTGAGAAATCCCGCCTCGGGAATGCTGATTCCCCGAGGAGCGTGGGAGAAGGCTTTTAGACAGCAAGGCTGTGCCCTGGGGCACGTTTCCAGCTCCTCACAATCTGCTTCCCAGGGATGCTGATCCCCAGGCTTCATTCCTGCCTGATCTCCAGGCTTCATCCCTGCCGTTGCACCAGCAGCCCCACGTGTGCTTGTGGCACCACGGGTCAGGAATTGCAGTCCACAGCTCCATCCCTCCTCTCCCCTCGCCTAAACGGGAAAGAGGGGCCATGGAAAGCTGCTGCAAAGCTCCTGCTGTGCTGCAGAACAGTAAGGACACATCCAGTCATGCCAGGAGAGGGCTTGGACACGGCAGCCAGGAGTGCTTTGAACGAAGCAAGGGGATGCCCAGGTTCATGCTGCCCATCTGTTTCCAGCAGGACAGGGATCATTCCAGGGCGCTGGAAAGCAGTGCTGTATCGAGCCCTTTGGTTCTGGTTATCAGCTGGTGACAAGGGCTGGTGGCAGGAGGAGTGCCAGCATTTCAAAGCTGTGATCCAAACCCTGCTCTGCTGTTTGTTCTGGGTCACCTACAAGGCCACACAGGGCTCATTTTCAGAGGCTGGCTTAGAAGTGGCTGAAGCCTGAGGAATTTATACCTGGGAGAGCCAGATCACGGCAGTCACTGCTCCAGTTCTGAAGGAATTTGGGGGGTGGGCAGCAGAGAGGGGACAGTCTGTTTTGTCCTTGATTTTTCTTTCCAGCTGTAGTGACAGTTCACTGAAACATCAGCCTTTTTTTAAGTAGTGACTGCTGGAAAACAGTTCAGAAACCCTTCCTTGCCAGTGTGCTGTTTCTTTCCAAACCTTGTGCCTTCCAGATCTCCTAAAATAAACTGCTGGTGAGATCCCACCTGCAGAGCTGCCTCCAGCACAGGAAGGACATGGAGCTCTTGGAGAGAGTCCAGAGAAGGTCACCGAGATGCTCCCAGGGCTAGAGCCCCTCTGCTCTGAGGCCAGGCTGGGAGAGCTGGGGGGGTTCACCTGAAGAGGAGAAGCCTCCAGGGAGACCTGAGAGCCCTTTCCAGGGGCTAAAGGGGCTCCAGGAGAGCTGGAGAAGGTCTTGAGACAAGGGATGGAGGGACAGGACACAGGGAATGGCTTCCCACTGCCAGAGGGCAGGGTTAGATGGGATATTGGGAAGGAATTCTTCCTTGTGAGGGTGGGGAGGCCCTGGCCCAGGTTGCCCAGAGAAGCTGTGGCTGCCCCTGGATCCCTGGAAGTGTCCAAGGCCATCTTGGAGCAACCTGGGCTAGTGGAAGGTGTCCCTGCCCGTGGCAGGGGTGGGATGAGATGATTTTAAGATCCCTTCCAACCCAAACCATTCTGTGACGATGATGGTTCTCTGTATTTTTCCAGCCTCGAGGGCTTGGAATTTGACTGTGCCAAGAGCCTGGGTATGAGCAAGTTCAGGGAAGCATCTTTTCAAGTGTTTTGTTGCTGCATTTCCCCTGTTTTTGTCAAGCCTAAGGGAGTTGATGTGCAGCTGCAACCAGTTGCGGTTGTTTTTAAGTTCCTCGAGGGCTGCTCCAGGCAGGCATCTTCAGGAAAGCCAGTCTGAATTGACTTCCAAATTAGAGTCATTAAAGCCAATGAAGTCTTTGCGGGGAAGAGCTCCTGGATGGATGATAACTGGGCTCAGGGGAATTGTCCCAGGGCAGCTCTCATGCTGTGTTGGAGATGAGAGGATTTAACACCCCACAAACTTCTCCCTCCTTCCCATTTGCCACAAGGCAGCAGCATGTGCCTGAGATGTCTCCTGAAACCTGGTCTCACTCAGTTTCGTCCTGGTTTGATCCAAGTTTTTAGGGATATTTAGTACTCCCCACACCCCTGAGGCAAAGGGTTGGGAGCAAATTGGGATTTGGAGTCCTGGAAACTCTGAAGGGCCAGTTTCTCTACTCTCCAAAACCAGAGGCCAACCTTGCAATCTCAAAACTTCACACAGGACAGCACAAAACAAGGAGAAGAAAGTCCTAAATGGGCCAAGAGCTGCCAGCTTCACAACAGTTGTCCAGAAACAGCGAACTGAAATATTCCCTACGGATGGGGGAAACAGCAAACCCAAGCAGTAGTCACTGGTTTTTAACCTGGAAGTCGGACACTGCATCTCTCCTTGGGGATCTTTGTGTCCCACTGACCAGCCCCTGACTTCTTTCAAAGTGGGTTTCAACCCCAGACTGGAGAGAAAGGGGCTTTCCATTCCTCATCTTTCACTATTACTTTCCCTCACAAATTGTCACTGTCACCATATGTAGCAGAGACATTTCCTTGTTGCTTGTTTTCCAGCTGAGATGATTCTGTGGCTCATCCTTCTCCTCCCTCAGCTCTCCATGTTTTTAACCGTACTCTCCCAAATATTGCTGTTTTCTTGGATTTGTGGTGCTGTACTTTCACTGCTGATATTTTTGGTGGGGGGAGGGAAATGTGATAAAAGGGAAGAGGAAGGAAATGTTTCTTTTTCTGTTTCTTCTTCTAATTTTTTTTTCTTCTTAAAAGCCAGAAATGAGAAAATGGAAAATATGAAAGAACATAAAAATGCCCCAATTCTTTCAAAATAGCTCCTGGACGATTTCCACCCTCGAGTACAGCTTTTTGTGCCTCAGTGAAAACACAAAGGTGAACTGTGTGTCTCCTGTAGAACACAGGAGTATTTTCCTTTGTCCACGTGTCTTGGGCACTGACCTGGGGACATGGGGGGACTATCCTGGGGCTTTGGTGGCTCTGAGACCCCTATTGTTCCTTCACAGCAATCCTTTATGCTGATGTGCACCTTCTGTCATCAGAGGAGGGCGGGATAAATGGAATGGGTAAGGAAGGAGGTGAAAACAAGGATAATAACCAGCTGATATTAAGCCTAAGCCCAGCTGATAACAGTTAATAATAAATGGGCATTAATTAAAGCTAAATTACAGGGGAAGGTGTAAGCTTGATTCTCAATCCAATCAGAGCACTGGAGAGAATCTGTCCAGCCTGGGAATAAATGATCAAGGCTGGTGAAGTCACCAGCAGGACTGTGTCAGGGTTGAGGTGATGCCTGGACAGGGAAGAGCCAGGGGAGGATTCCAGGTGGCCCCTTTGGGTTTGCCAGTGAGAGACTCAGTGTGAGAGCCCAGGGCTGGACTGGGCTGAGGCCCCACAGGGTTTGGGATGAGCCCGGAGGGAGGGGATGGACCTGATGGTAGGAGGATACTCATGGTGAGGCCCTCAGGGTGAAAACATGAGGAAAAGAGCAAAACTGAGGCTGGTCCAAGCTCAGACCTGACTGTGATGGGACGTGTGTGAGCAGGGAGAGTCAGAGGAGGCATCAGTGCCCTCAAAGGTGACAAGACCATTGGCAAGGGAGCAGTGGGGAAGTGAGGATGTGATCCTAGAAGGAGCTGCAGCTGGAACACAGCACATCTCCATCCCTGGCAGCATCAGCACTGACAAACTGAGGGGAATAGGTCAAGAGTCATTGCCCAGTGAAGCTGGAGGGATTCCTCTGAACCAACAGCCCCGGGGTGTTCACACACCTGGGGGCAAAAGACTCAGTTTTAAACCTCATGGGTTTTAAAGAAGCTTTGGGATATGCCATTTTCCAAACACCCCGGAACCACAACCATGAGGAAAAATACAGGGTTTTGAAGGCTTGGAGGGTTTCAGACACATCCAGACTTTCAGACCTGTCCCCAAAGTGATCTGCAAATGATAAATAGCACCAATGATACCCAGAAAAGGCTGTTCTGGTCCAAAGAAACTCTACCTGTTTTCTGTTTCTCCTCTGTTTGGTCTGCAGAGTGGCTGGTCCAGGTGTGCAGTTTGAGACTAAAGGGAATTTTCTCCCCCAGGAATAAACATGGGGATTTTTTGGTTTAATGCAATGAAGGGAGTGTGTTTTTGGCATTTTGGCTCAGCACAGCTTGGCATCACAGGTATCCGCAGAGGCAATTCAGAAGGATGCTCCAGTTCAGACTTGCCCCCTGTGGAATTACCCACCAGGTGCAGCTGATCCATGTGGAATGTAGGGAGCAGCCAGAGGGAACTTGACTCCCCAGATGCTGAGGCAGCCATGAGGAACAAGCTCAGCCCAGGAATATTTTGATTACACTTTTCCGAACGAATCCACATTTGCAGAGGGTCGATCACAGAATCCCAAAACAGTTTGGGTTGGAAGGGACCTTGAAGACCATCTCATTCCACCCCCTGCCATGGGCAGGGCTTGTTTCTTGGGCAAGAGAGCAAGAGAGTTTGAGAGCAAGAGCATGGGTAAGAGCATTGGGTTTTCTTTTTTTTTTTTTTTTTTTGGGGGGGAGAACTCAGTGGAGGCTTTAGTAGCTCTGGAAAGAAATCAAACCCTTTTAGCCCTCAGAAGTGTAATGGACTGGGATCCCCCCCACAATTGTCCCCACAGATTGGCACCTTCAGCACCTGGACCTGATGTGAACACCCCATGTGATGCTGAAGGTGCTGCTTAAAGAAGATGCCTCTGCTTTGAATTTCCTCCTAATTAAATCATGGAATATCCTGCCTTGGAAGGGACCCACAAGGATCACTGAGTCATGAAGTATCAATATTACAGACTTCAGGGTGACGGGGTCCTGTTGTGTAGGAAACTGCCTTCAATCCATTCAACTGTGTCTGAGATGATTTCTTCCCCTTCCTGACCTCCAGAGATTATTCTGGAAAAACAATTCTGAAGATGCTATAGCAGGAGGAATAAAAATAGCCCAACAGATGAGCCGGTCTCTCTGGTAGCACAAATACTTCCAAGTGCTTCTAGTGCAGGGAAAATGAAGCCTGTAGCAGGAAACACAGGGAATCCCTATACAAAAGAAGGAAATTTGGGAAGAGTGACTAATCTGGGAGAGGAAACTAGGTGCTGGGGCTGGCTGTTAGCAAGGCAAGGTTCCCCCGAAGCATCAGTGTGTAAGCTGAGCAGGGCACACCATCCCAGTATAGCTGACATTCCTGATGGAACAGGGCACCTGGGATCTCCCAGGGGGTTCTCTGAGGGCTCAGGTGCTGCAGCTGAAGAATGGAGCGGGATGAAAATGGAGAATGCCTTCAAATGCCAACGTGGGAAACTGCCTGCTCCTGAACGGCATCCAGGTGATTGATGAGGGAAGCCCAGCTTGAGCTTACAGTGCTGGAATCTGTTGTTCCTGGGAGGAGTGATGACAGAAACAGAACTTGCTGGCTCCTGCAGCCTCACATGTGAGCTGATGCTCCTGTTGCAAGAGCCAACAAAGAGTCCACAATAAGCAAATACCCTTCTGATCCATCTTTCCCTTCCCATCCACTCCCCCTGTTGTGTTAGCAGAGCTGCCTTCCTTTCCCAGGGCTCTCCACCCTCGGAATTCCAGAGGAGGGGAGATGTGGAGCTTCAGCTTTGGCTTTAATGAAGGTTATTCTGGGAAACAGTTTAACCTGCAGGTGAATGAGGGCTCATACTTTAGAGGTGACTTGGCTACAGCACTCACAGGCTTTGGGGAAGTGAGAGAAGAGATAAGAAAATGAGGAGGAGCTGGAAAATGGGAGACTTGGAGAAAACCTCGCTACCTCTTCTACCTGGAGCAAAGGACCTGGCAGCATTCCTTGAGGCAGGGATGGGAAGAGATTGGAAAACAAGCCACTGAGCTTCCTGTCCTCTGCAGCTTTGTCCTGCCCAGACATGAGTTCATTGGGCACAATGAATTCACCAAGTGCCCATTCCTGCCCTCATACTTTTGGGAGAAGGGCACCCCCCAGGCCCAGGGTGTCCCACGAAGGGAGACACTGTTACTGCAGACACTTCCCCATGCTCTGTGACCCCCCCCCGGGCCGCTGCCAACCTGCCCTCGGCACCTCTGCGTGCAGGGCTGCTCAGAGCCCACCTCAACCCCAGCCAGGTGCCTCCAGGGCAGGCTGGGCTGCTCCAGCAGAGCCCTCCAGCACAGCCCAGGGGGAGAAGCCCCAGCCCCCCCCTCCTGTTCCCTGATGGGAGAGTCAAAGCCTTGGCCCTGCGTTGGGTAACTCTGGGACGAGACTGTGGAGACCTGGGTGAGGTCAGAGCAGCCCTGTGGCTCCAGGGTGGTGATGGATGGATGTGCCAGACCCCAGAGTAGGGGTTATCTGGGCTATTTGGGTTATTCCAGGCATCTCCCTTATCTCAGTATTCAGTATCCAGCCCTCTCCATGATCCTGCTGAGCAGAGAACAGGTTTCATCCCCAAGCCTTCAGGTTTTTTTAAGCTGCTCCTTTTCTCCTCTCCAACAAGGAAGTAAGGGAAGGAAGGAAGATGTCCCTGCCTGTGGTAGGGGGTTGGAACTGGATGATTTTTAAGGTCCCTCCCAACCTAAACCATTCTCTGATCCTCTGAAATGCGCTCTGAGCAGGGAGTTGCAGTTATCCTTGGAGCCCAGTTGGGACTGGAAAAATCAGATGAGACACAGTGGGAGCCCAGGGAGGAAGGGAGATGGGCTCCTGATGCTGATTCCCCTCTCCCCTATTTTATGCATCCTAAAAAAAACATTTCCCCTGATCTTCCAGGGAGCACATTGAAGGCTGTGGTGGCAGACGGGTTCCCCTTCAGTCTTTTAGAGATAGAAGCCCTTTGTAGGCAGCCCCTTCCAAGGGAGGTGTTATCTCCTTCCTAACAGATGACCCTCTGCCCCCCAGAGACCTTTCCCAAAGGAATTGTCCCAGGAATACTATTAGGAACCCATGGTGGGAGCAGTGGTTCCGAGGATGTCTGGCTCCATTTGGATTTTGCCACTTGTGGCTGGATTCTTGGCTATCTCACAGGAGTGAATCATGCCTGGGCCTTCCTTTGTGGCAGGGGTTTGTGTAACAGCTCTGTCTCGTGTATAATGAGAGCTGAGTGAGTGATGAATTCTTCCCTCACTCAGGGTATTTATAGCTTTTTAGAGCTTTTTTCTCTTTCTTCCCCAGCGAGTCACCTATTTTCACGAGGCTCGTGGGCGCCCCGTGCCAGCAACATCCAACTCCTCTCCCAGGGCTGGGGGAGACTGGACAAAGCATTCCAAAGTTTCTCAGGGCTGGGATGGTGATTTTTAAGACACCCTCCCCACCCAGCACCAGCCTTGTGCGTGAAATCAAGCTTAAAGCCACGAGACTACACAGTTCCCTCTTTATTTTTGGAGGCTCTGAGGTCACGTTTCTCATCTGCTTCTCCACGGGCTCCCATTTTCCCTCTCAGCTTGCTGGGTTCTCAGTATTTTGTTGTGGAAGCTGTGATTAGATTGGTAGCAGCTCTCCCAGGGTGCACCAGCTCTGACCAGACCAGGTGGGATGAGATCCAGAGCACCTGCTGTGGGTTTGCTCCCGTTCTCCTGGTGACACACAACATGGATCAGCACAGATTTTCACTGGGAGCTTATTCTGCACACTGGGTAAGCAAGCAGAGCTGCTTCTGTGTCCCAAAAACGTGTCTGGGTACCTGTTTTCACCTGGAGGGCTCAAGAAAGGGATGCAGGTCCTCAAGATGTCCATCCATCCATCCATCCATCCATCCATCCATCCATCCATCCATCCTTCTCCCCTAAGCCATGAGGGGGATGAACAGTTGCACAGTTGATGTTCCAGCCTTAGGGGGGGTCTCCCATCCAAGCAGGAAAAAAGAATTACACCTTTTAAAATACTTCATAGCCATTTGTAATGTTCTTTAAGGAGAGTTTTTGTCTTCTTCAGCCCTGAACGGAGACTGCCATCTTCCATGGTGGGAATAATATACAAAAAATAGAATAAAACCAAAGCAAAATGGTATTTTGAGGTTGTGGGGTTTTTTCTGTACCTAATTTAGTGCTTCTGCTTCCCCCCCCCATTTTCTTTTTTTTTTTTTTTTGTTGCTGTTGTTCTGTTGCTTTTTAAAACTGACAGAGGGAAACCAGGTGACTTCCCCACCATGGATGCTTTAACTCCCCTTGCCCTGGTGGTCCCCCATCTCCAGGTTGATCTGCAGCCCAGTTTAGCCCTCACATCCCCCCTCCCTCTGCCCAGGGCGGTGTTCCTTGTACCATCCTCCTGCATCTCTGTGCACTTGTGCCCTTCTCCTCTTCCCACAGCCTGATTTATTGGGTTTATCTTTCCCTTTTCCAGCCGCCCTGATTGTGGTGACCTCTGCTCTCTGCATAGCTTGAATTCCTCAGGGGGGGGCTCTGGGCCACCAGGAAAGGCTTTCTCCCTCCCTGGGCTACTCCAGATGACACCAAGGTGTCTCTCAGCCATATCCATCCACACTGGCATCCAGCTCTGTGTTTCCTCTGCCCCGAGAGCTCGCCCTGGGATGAGCTGGGTCTCCAGGGAGGATGTTCCATCTTTGACCTGGTGGTAGAGGAAGCAACAATGGGGTCTGTCCCTGCCCTGGAGACATTCTACTCCCCCCAGCCCACCTCCAAACCTCATCTGTGCCCTTCTTGGAAGCTGAAAAGATGTGCAGGATCTCCCCTGGCATGTGGGATGGGGTCAGGGAGAGGCAAATCCCTGACACTGGGACACTAATCTCAGTTTAATTGGTCTCATCAGTTCTTCCCTTTCCCTTCCCTGTGCAGGATCTAAGGAGGTACACAGGGATCACACCATGTCAAGTGTTACACCTGGCAGAGCCAGGGCTACTCAGGCAACGAGGTGCTGGAGAACATCCCAAATTCCTGAGAGTGCTCCTTGTTTGGCAGCATGTGTTGGCAGCTCTCGCCTGGGCAGAATCCATCTCCCACCCTCCTCAGGAGGTCAGGATGAAGAAGCCACACTCTGCCACGCTCCCTTCAGCCACAGCTCACCCTCCATGTTACAAAAAGGACATTTTGGAGGTGGAGCAGAGCCAGCTCCCTTGAGATTTGCTCCTCGTGCCCCCGATGATGCCTCTGTTCCGACTCCTGCATTCCATGTAGAAGCTGGGATTGTCCCTTCCTGGCATCTCACTGTCCGGCTCCAGAAGCTGAGATGGGGATGGATCAGCAGGGGCTCAGGACAGAGATTAATCATGCTCTCACCCTGCTCCCCTTCCCTCCAACCATCCCAGTGTGGAGGCCACAGGCAATGCCTGATGGGCTGAGGGGTAGCACGTGGGGAAGCTGCTCTCCTTGTGCTCCGTGGGAACTGCACCTCACTAGGAGTTAAATCTCCCAGATGGGAGTGAAATGGGCACTGGATTTTAATTAAACTGCACTGCAGGCAGTGGCAGAGCACCCACCTCTCCCCAGCACCCCACTGCATCCAGGGAGAGAAAAAGGACCACGTCTTGGAAACACACCTTGGCTTTGTCACTGCACGCTTTTGCAGGGTCAAACCAGTTCCTCTGGTGCCAAGAACAAGCCATCCATGTTAAGGCTGGAATGGGTCTCACCAGTCCCTCTACTGAAACAGCCTCCCTCACTTTAAGGGCTTGAACTCCTTGTTTTTCCCTTTAAAAACCTCGGAGAACATGTGCTGTGATGTTTGACTCTGCAGTACTGGCACTTTTGGACTTCCATGGCTCTCTGTCCCATCCTCAGGGCAGTGATTAGAGTTCCTTATTCCAGACACAGCCTTGGGGTGCAGCTGTCACAGTGGGGAGCTTCAGGATATGGAACAAGCTGAAATCTCTAGGAGAGAACAGGGTTTTACCTCCAGCTCTGCTGGTGGCTTGCTCTGGGACTCATGGGTGGAAAACCTCAGCCCGCCAAGGCTTGGGCACTGCAGTCACGCTCTGTCCTCCAACTCATTTCCCCCCACACTTTTTGGGACAACTTTTGGTGCAACTTCTGCAGAGATGACTGTTAAAAAGGACAAAACCCCTTCCAGTAGGCTGTTGAAAAATCCTGAAATGGGCAGAAAACTCATGAGTTAATTTTTAGGTTGTTTGGTTTTTTTTTAAAGCCATGTGCCACATTGCCCAGGAGGCTGCAAGTTCCCCTTCTGACATCTGACAGGGAAAGTGGGGCTACTCAGGGTGAAAGGTTGCCCCCAGCACATGGAATTTCTGCTAAACCTCTAAACACCACTCCTGGGATAAAATTGCCAGGAGTGGGCATCCCGTGGATGAGCTGGCATAGGTTTTTATCCCAGGAGTGGGAAGGCGAGAGGCAGAGTTCTGCTTGATTTGGGAAATCCTCACCCTGTGCATACACCCCCTGGGCAGCTGGGCAGGAGAGGATCTTGCTGGAGGTGTTTGGGACAGGAATGCAACATGAAATACTCGGAATGCTGGAATTTCATCGGGAGGGTTTGGATTTTACCCGTAGCACTAACATTTGAAATCCCTGGCAGCCAGGTTAGGAGGCGACCCAGCCTCTGGGGCTGATCTGTGGGGATGACTGATAGCAAACTGCACTGCCAGACCTTTCACCAGCAAATACCCTGAAGTGATTAATTACTGCCTGACACACCTTTGGAGCCTGTGTGGGCTCAGGAAAACCCTTCCTCCAACCATTTTTCTGCCCTGAGAAGAGCCTTTTGCTGGTTTTGTTTAGAACTGGGGGGGGGGATTGAGTCGATGTTTTGAGAACACCAGCAAATGATTGGGAAACAGGTGTGATGACACCCAGAGAGGTGCAATCACACCCTGCACACCCCTGCTAGATCCACCCCCGTCTGCACCCTGCCCTGGGCCTGAGCTGGTGCCACCAGAGAGGAGCTCCAGGGAAGGGCTGACTCGGGAAGGGCTGACCCTGGAAGCTCTGAGACACTTCTGCCTTTGCTTCCTTTGAATAAAGACATTTTGGAGGGGGAGGGATATGAGGATCCTCAGTCTGATTCCAGTGGGCTGCTATTCCAGGTGCTGATGGGGATGGAACACCTCCCAGCTTCTGCTGGCTGTCCTGCTGGGGGGCAGGGAGGTGGGAATGGGAGCCATGGGGGATCATGGAAAGGTTAGAAGCTTCTCAGTGATGGGAAGTGATGGGTTTTTCAGTTCCCTGGCACAGCAGGGAGAGCAGAGGTGTAAACACACCTACAGTGGGGTGGCACTGACCTTTTGGCAAATAGTGTTCCAAGGGCTGGAGCCCCTCTGTTCTGGAGCCAGGCTGGGAGAGCTGGGGGGGTTCCCCTGGAGAAGAGAAGGCTCCAGGGAGACCTGAGAGCCCCTTCCAGGGCCTAAAGTGGCTCTAGGAGAGCTGGAGAGGGACTGGGGACAAGGGATGGAGGGACAGAACAAGGGGCAGAGGGTAGGGTTAGATGGGATAGTGGGAAAGAATTCTTCCCTGGGAGGGTGGGGAGGCCCTGGCACAGGTTGCCCTGAGAAGCTGTGGCTGCCCCTGGATCCCTGGGAGTGTCCAAGGCCAGGTTGGACAGGGCTTGGAGCACCCTGGGCTGATGGAAGGTGTCCCTGCCCATGGCAGGGGGTGGTACTGGATGAGCTTTAAGGTCCTTCCCAACCCAAACCATTCTGGGAGTCCACAACATTCTCCTCCTCATCATCCTGGGGATTGTGGCCACGGGGCTTCCCTGTGTTTTGGCTGATGAGGTGCTTGATGTTGTATCCATGGATTTGCTCAGTTTCATCCATAGGAATTCAAGGCTGTGTTTTTTCCTTCTCCTCCCAGCCTGTGCTAATATCGTGTCTGATGACCAGCAAGGCTGGGAAAATGAGACTGTGATGGATTTTGTTGCCTGGAGCCCACGTGGATTTGAGATTCTGCCGGTGTTTTGTTTTAGAAGTCGAGTTCTTTGTAATTCTTCCACCACAGTGAGGACTTGCTGCTTTCCCTCAAAGACTTTAGGCCTAACCTAAGTTTGGGCTTAAAACTGAATTTGTCACTTGTTTTCCTCTCACAGAACTCGCTGCATCCACCCTGGCTCAGGGATTCTGCTTCAGCCTGATCAGGGCTCTGCAGGGTGACCAAGGTTTCATTCCCTCTTCTTGCTTCCCATTTCTCCCAGTGAAGGGAAGGGAACCTCCCATCCCTCCTGTTTGAGATGCCCCCCTGGAGCTGCTGCAAATGGTCTTTCATGCCTTGATAATCCCCAAGGAAGTGAGAGCATCCTGAAGCAAGACTCTGTGTGTCATCAAGTCAACCTGGAAATCATCTGGAAAACTACCACACCAAGCCTGGAGCAAACCCCCAGGAATTTTATCTTCTGTGGCAAGTGGAAAGGAGGATGAGGAGGGGCCAAACCTGCAGGGGATGGGATTTAAATGACTTTGTGCCTCTGTTACAGCTTGGACATGTCCAGAGCTTGTTTGTGAGCAGTGAAGGTGGCTGTCCCGAGCAGAGCTGTGGAGAGCACGATTAAGTGATTAATGGGAATTAATAGGAATTAAAGGCACGTTATCCACAGATGTGTTGTCCATGCCCATCCTGCCCTGTGCTGTGAGCTGCCCTCCACCAGCTTGCCCAAACAAGGGCAGTGTCCCCACTGCCCCCACTGCCCCCAGTCACCCAGACCGGGTGAGTCCCCACAGGATTCTGCTCCCAGCAGTGTCCAGGGAAGGAGGGAAGTGGCTGTGGATGTGTGAGGCTGGCCCTGTTTTGACGAATTAGGGTCTTTTTTAATCAGAATGAGACTGGCCAGGAATTTTCACAGAATCACAGAATGGTGGGTTGGAAGGGACCTTAAAGCTTATCCCATCCCACCCCCTACCATAGACAGGGACACCTTCCACTAGCCCAGGTTGCTCCCAGCCCCATCCAACCTGGTCTTGGACACTTCCAGGGATGGGATTTTAGCTCATAACTGTGAGCTAAACTTAGTGCCAGCTTTGCAGAGGTACCTCTGTCCTATTTCCCTCAGATTTTAGGCCTAACTTTAAGACATAACCCTTAGACCTTTTTGCCCTCAATGTGGGGTCTTAAAGGGGAGGGTTAAACCCACCTCCATCCCATCCCATCTCCTATCCTATCCCATCCTATGCCATCCCATCTCCTATCCTATCCCATCCCATCCTATCCCATCCTATTCCCACCTCTGCTAAGGGCAGGTGTTGAGGATGAGGAGGACAGAAGAATCTCCCTGTGGGAGAGTTTGTGTTTCTGGGTGACCCCATCAAAGAAAAAAGCAGCTGGGGATGGAGTGAGGAATTCAGGGGTGGGATTAACCTCTCCTGCTTTGAAAAGACACAGATCAGCCCCCTTTAAGATGGAGAGAGGGGGGAAAGTGGCTGAGCTTCGTAGAAATTTCCCTGCGTTATTTTCCAGGTCAAACCTGGAGCTGCCAATACTCCTCTCACCCAAAAGGGCACCTTTTCAAGAGGATTTTCCTTTTCAGCTCTAACCACTGCTGGTCCCTCTTGCCTTCCACTGTGTCTTGCCAGCAGGACTGGGCTTTTCATGCACTGCCCTCAGCCATGTCCTGGGAGCTCATATCAAGAGCTGAGAGGCACTGGAGTCTCTGTTTCCCACTTCCAGACACCTTCCCCTTCCTTTTCAACACCATCCCCTGCTGCAAAGAGGAGCTGAGCTGGAGATCTTCAATTATTTTCATGCCTTTGCCCATTTAAGCATTGCAGGACATTATGGAGAACTGAATCTGCCTCTCTTTGCCACACAGAGCAAAGCTCCCTGGCATTTTCCTGCAGTCTAAAAAATCCTCCTGACGTTCCAGATGGTAAATCTTTTTATTGAAGCTGTTCTCCTGCCATGATACCATTTCACAAGTTATATATTTGCCCTTGCTAGGGCTTTTCTATTAAAAAAAAAAAAAAGTAAAATAAATGTGTCAGGGCTTCTAGTTTGTGCCAGCACAAGGAGGGTTCTGGAGAGTGACTCACTGCGTTTGCAAGGCTGGAGCTGGAAGCTGGATTTCTGCTGTGTTACCAAGGACCAGCCTGGGGAGAAAAGCTAGTCCAGGATCTGCAAGGATGCAAAAGAATTCAGGTTTAGGGTGAATTCAGGGAGAAATGTAGGGTTTGGGTGGGATATTTTTCCATGCTCTTTAGCAATTTTTTCCACAGTGGATTGATTAAAGGAGGGCTCAGCTTGCAGAGACAGAGGAAGGTCCCCACGTAAATTAACCCACTTGGGATAATCAGGAATAAAACTCTTCTGGGTAGGGCAAAGCCTCAGGAGCAGTACTGAAGGGAATGAAAGACAAACTCTTTTTTTCCTCCTGCTCTCCCTCTCTTTATTATCTCCACAGAGGTTATCCACATTTTTTGCAAGCCGAGTCTTGCCTTGACTGAGGGAGTTCAGATCAGTAGAAGCGCAACAGTTTTCTGCATATTTGCTGACAAAAGAGGCTCCAGTGGGGCAGGAGGGTGGGAGCAGGGGGGGGAGAGGGATAGGATTTCTCCCCCTGACATTTCTGAGAGTTTCCTGGGATTTCTGGGCTAGCAGTACCAAAAACTCCTGGATACCCAGTGAGGAAACAGCCCCAGCATGGAGTAGACCCCCCTGTGCCCTGCTCACAGTTCAAGGTAGATTTCGTTATGCACATTTAATAACACAACATTCCTTAAAACCCTTCCAGTGAAGAGCCACCTCACAGCAAACATGATCCACTCCGGGAATGTTGCCTCAGCCTCATCCAAGCGCTCAAGGTCATCACGGCTCATTTCTTTTTCACCCCCACAGTGGCACTTTGCCATCAGCATTTCTATGAAATGGCTCAGTTTTGATGAATTCTCGTTTTTTTGGATGGCAAGGGAAGAGCAGCTCTGGAGGGTTTCCAAGCAGCTCCATCACAGATGCCAAGGTTTGGCACAGGGGCCTCTCCCAGCCCCAGTTTATGGATCACCAAGGCGTGACCTTGCAAGGCTGAGCCTGCCCTCCGTGGGCAGCTCCACTGCAGCATTCCCAGGCCAGGGCTTGCTGGAAATCTGGATCTCTCCCTTTCTGCCCAGGCAAACGCCCCCCAAAAGACACCTCACCCTGCCCCCAAAAAAGCACCCCTGCCACTCTTCAGATAGAGTCCAGAGCGTGCCCTGAGTTTCTTCTCCCAACCCAATTTAGTGGGAACGTGGATAAGTCACAGGATGGCGGCTGAGAGATCTCTAATTGCCTCCATAAACACTTCCATGGGGTGGAAAGCTGCAGGAGCTGAGGGATAACCCAGCTCAGGAGACAGAGTTGTAGGCTGGAAATTCAAATCACCAGAAGAAGTCCTAGAATTGGAAAAGCCCTCTAAGATCATCAAGTCCAGTTGTTCCCTCAGCACTGCCAAGGCCACCTCTAACCCATGTCCCCAAGTGCCACATCCACATGTTAAATATCCTCTTCAAGAGGGGCAGAGATAGCTGATGAAATATTTGCAACATTTGTGCAATTATATATTTAAAAATTTATATATATATATAAACTTGAACATGGACTGGATATAAACAGACATATATATACATATATTTGATATAGACATATTTATAGATATATAAACCCCCCCACATATCCAGAACTTGTTTGCAATTGATTACAGATAAGAACTTGAACATTGCCGTGGTCTCAGCAGACACAGCCCCCCCTTCTCCCTCCCATCCTTCTGCGTCACTCTTCCCATTATCCAGCTAAAAATAAAGGAGCGTTGGGCACCCAAGTCTCCCAGGGGCAACCACAGGAAAAACATCAAACCTTGGAGTTAACAGCCCATCACCAGGGGTAGGAACATCAGCCTGTGTCTGTCTGCATCCAAGGGCTGCTGTGGGGATGAGGATGTTGCTCACAGACCCTAAATCGTCTTCTCCAAGGCTTTCCCTCATCCTAAGCCAAGCCAGCCTTCAGTGGTTATAAACCCTCAGGCCACAGGGATAAAACTCCAGCAGGACTCGTTTTTTTCCCCAAACCAGCCCCCTCAGTGACCTCCTGATGGGTTTATGACCCTCCTCACGCTCCACTGCTCTCTCCAAAGGCATTGTCACACCAGCACTTCCTCAGAAAGCTTCGGATTTCCCCCACTACCCCCCAGCAGGGGTTCCAGGGACACGGAAAGAAATGCTGATGCTGAGGGGGAATGAAGAGTTTTATCCCCCCCAGCACCTGCTTTGCTTTGCTCTCCCTGAGTTTCACAGGGGAAGGAGGAGGTGGGTTATTTGTCCTGCACGAGGTTCTGCAGCTGATGAGGGACAAATTATCAGCTCTTTGGACTATTTGCATCACACCCCTATGATGAAAAGATGGGCAGCACTTCCAGAGAGGCTGGGCTCAGTGGGAAGACACTCTGGGGCCAGAATCTGCAGGGAAAACTGGCAGGGGATGATTTTAAACCATCCTCTCCTCCTCATTTCTAGTCTGAGGTGCTCTGGAAATCCCAGAAGAAATGCAGCAGGCCCCAGGGCTGGGTTGGGACTACAGCAGGGTCTGCCCACCTCTCTGGGACCACACTTGGCCATTCCTGGGAGACAGAAGGACAGGGAAAACCAAAGGTCATTTTTTCTGGAGATGTGGCTCTCTCTCACTTGGTTGGAAGGGGAAAAAATTTTGGGAGGAATCCTTCCCTGTGAGATGCTGAGGCCCTGGCACAGGTCACCCGGAGAAGCTGTGGCTGCCCCATCCCTGGAAGTGTCCAAGGCCAGGTTGGATGGAGTAACCTGGGCTAGTGGAAGGTGTCCCTGTGGAATTAGATGTGTTTTAAGGTCCCTTCCAACCCCAAACATTCTGGAATTCTGGGATTCTAGGAAGAATGGGGTGTGGGTGGTGGGTTGTTATTTTTTGGTGTTTGTTTCTCCCCATCACCCCCCATCATCTTGGCATCGACCAGCTCTAGCAGATCCCTCCTTCCAAGCAGTCAGGTGTTTCCCAAGGATGGTTGGGAAGAGCACAGTCCATCCTGGGAGGATGAAAAGCTGCAGCTTTGCCATTTCCCCTCCAGCCTCTGGACATTTCCAACAGGCAGCAAAAGCCAGAGGACGGGGAAGTTGCCTAAGAGGCGAAAGGGGCCCCTTGAGTGCAAGCAGCAGAGGAGGAGCTTTCCAGGGGCTATTTAAACATTAACCAGCACAACAATTGCCCTGTGTTCCCTGTTCCCTGGTCCTTCACCTCTATATGGGTGGATCTGCAGGGTCCTGAGCTGCTCCCAGCCCTGGAGCCGTGGCCTGGCACGGTGGTGGTGACAGGAGCCTCCGCGCCATCGCCCCTGTGCCTGCAGGGGAGTCCTCAGGTGTGGGGTCAGGGGGTTACAATGGGCTGTTAACTTCCCTCTTGCAGCCAGAACTTGGAGGACATGGCTGGAAGGCTTTGGAGAGCTCATAAAATGAAGTCAGCCTGGTGTGGAGCTGCTGGAGCTGAACGGAGGAGCTCAGCCCTGGTGCAGCTCCTCTGCCCACAGCACGAGCAGGAGGACCTGGATCTGCAGCAGTCTCCCTCCACACTCAACCTTCAACTGCTTCCCCAGCCAGGTGAGGGACAATCCTGCAGGTTTAGCATCTTTCCCTTGGGGATGTGAGAATCACATGGTGATCACGGGGATCACACCACCCCAATTTCATCTTTAAGCCCTGGGAGTAAGAAAAATGCTGGCAATTTTCTTTTACCCCTGTGGAAAAGGAGTCTGGAGCAAGTCAAGTGATGTGATCAAAGTTAGGCAGGAGTCAGTGGGAGAGACTAAAAAAACCTGTATTTAGACCCAGCTTTGTGTTCTCCTCTCTTTCCAGCAGCAAAATCCAGACTTGAAAGGTGGGATCAGGAGCTCTGGGTGTGCCTGACTTCTTGGTCACCATTTTTTGGGAATGCTCCAGCCCCAGCCCCAAGGGACCACAAAAAATTTTGTCAGCTGGCAGTAGCCAACTCCAGCTGCAAAATTTGGGTACCATTGGCCCTAAGTAACAAAAATAGTAATAAAATCTCAGACTGGTTTGAGTTGGGAAGGACCTTAAAGCTCATCCAGTCCCACCCCCTGCCATGGGCAGGGACACCTTCCACTAGCCCAGGTTGCTCCAAGCCCTGTCCAACCTGGCCTTGGACACTGTCAGGGATGGGGCAGCCACAGCTTCTCTGGGCAACCTGTGCCAGGGCCTCCCCACCCTTTTATTATTTATATTATTTATTTATTATAATTATTGTTATTTATTAACAACTATATGTATTATAATCTCGTATATTACAATCAATAAAGATACTGTTAATATTAATACTAAATAGAGTGACTGTTTATTATTTATAACAATAAGTAAGAATGAATAAGAATAATAATACATAAGACTAATTTAAGCAGTGGGTTGATGAGGAGCTGGGTGAGATGCTCTCTGCCTCCCTTTCTCCCTTGGCTGTGAGTTCAGCAGCATTTCCCACAAATTCCCATCCCGCTGCAGCATTGCTGGAAGCAGTTAATGTCCCTAGTCAGGGCTGTCAGGGAGGGAGGGTGAGGGGGTCATTTGGCACATGGGACTGTTTCTGGTCACCTGGGCTGCACCAACACCAACATCTGGGGGGGTTTCCAGGCCTCATAACTCCCCTTCCAGCAGTATTTTAATGTAGTTGCTGGAGAGCTGCTGGGTTTTCGTAGCTTTCCTCCCTTGAGTCTCCCTCAAATATCCGAGGGAAGCAAACACAAACTAAGCTGAAACAAACAGAATGGTTTATTAGAGCAAATATTCCCAGGCTGAGCTCTCCATATTCCCTCTCAACCTTCCTCAGGAAGAATTTGCTTGTGCTAAAATGGCTCAATTTTGTCCTACTAGCCCAGCACCACCTTTTTTTTTTTTTTTGCATGATACATGTGCAAAGTGTTCAAGGTCCTACAGACCTGACTCACAAAAGGGATCACACAAAAACCACACACGATTTGGGGCAATTCCCGTTGAAAAACCTCTGGGATGGAGCTGACTGCATGGAAACGAGGTTTGAATCACTGTGGGGTTTTTTTTCTTCTCCTGATAATCATTTCTAGTCTGTTTTAAAGGGATGGTCATCCTCACCCCACCCAAAATTTGACCAGAAGGGCCTTGTGCTGTGCAATGCAATAGCTGTGGTTGCATGACACCATATTCCAAGGATCCAGCGCCCTACGGATCGCATTAGCTCAGATGATCCCTTTAAAGATCCTTGCTTGGGAAGGAAATCCCATTTGAAATAAAGCAGAAGGATTTAGCTTAACGAGGCAAAGCGGGGAATCAAAGGCAGAAGGACCTGTGGAGCTGAGAGCCCACGAGGCCAAGCAGAACCTGGGAGAGAGGGGCTCTGGGCACGAAGGAGATGTAGGGAAGCTGTGTGCGTGGAAAAGTGGGACACACGGGCTGTCAGAGGGGTGATTGAGGCTCCCTTGTCCTTGGGAGCGCTTGGAGATCACTCAGCAACCCTCCCTTGGTGGCCTTCAGAGAGGGGGGGTCTGTCAGGGACCAGCAGAGGAGGAACAGGGGACAGGCTGGGAGCTCATCTCTGCTTATTTCTGTCCTCACTCCGTCCCCTGCTGCTCCCAGCTGCACCCCAGCCCTGGTCCATCCTCTTCTTGGCTCTTCTGCCATTCGGAAAGTGCCAGGTCTCTCTCAGCTGATGCAGCCACAGCCCAGCTGCTTCCTCGCTGCTCTTCCTCCCGGCCGGTCCCAGGCAGGGGCACATCCTGGGGCACTGCCAGGGGCACATCCTGGGGCACTGCCCCCCTGGCCTGGGGCTCCACATGCCCCAGAGCCCCCAGACATCGTGCTGGGGGCCAGAGTTCCAGCATCACTCGCTGTTTGGCTGCTCGGGGAGGTGGTGCAGACCCACAAACCAGGGCCAGCGAGCAGCCTCGGGGCACCACAAGGTCACTGAGCAACTTGTGCAATGTTTTCATGACAACTGGCCCAAACACACCAAGCCCCCTGCTGACAAAAGCACTCTCTAGCCAGGGGGAGAGGCTGCTCGAAGGAGGATGTCTGCCCTTGCAGCTGGAAGCACAGGGAGCTTCCCTTTTGACAAGACACAACCCCTCCCTCCCCTTCCCGCAAGCCAGTGGCTCTGGAGAAATCCCAGCCCCTCTCCCGTCCATGGGAGGGGGTAGATCCAGTTGCACAGTCACACACACACACACACAGTCACAGCCTCTCAAAGCTGTGGCCCAGACCCTGAGGGCTGTTGCTCTTCCTCCATCTCAGGAAAAGGGATGGTTCCCCCATTAAGCCCGTGTAGGGACACGAAACAAGTGTCCACACCTCCATGCCAGCAGGAAAATCCTCCTAAATCAGCTCCCAGCAGGTGGGATGGGTGAGAACGAGTCCCCGGCATGCTAAGGAGGGTGCAGGAACTGCAGCACCCACTCCTGGGCTTTCAGATCCATGAAACCAGGAGAAACATCCTGCCTGCTGCCTGGAAAACGGGGCCAGAGGCGTGAAGGGAAGTGATGGTCAGGAGCATCTTCAGGAGCACAGGACTGTGTGGCAGAGGAACAGGAGCCTGCTGGTGATGCTCTGTGTGAGGAGCCCGTGGGGAACTGCACCTTCCAGAGGCTCTGCAGGGTCAGGGGGCAGCTGAGCACTCCACAGCTCCATCCTTGGATGCCACAGGTCACGGTCCAGCTCAGCTGCAAGTGATTTCTGGGTGAGCCTTGGCAGGAGCTCAGCAGCTGCAGCGCTGGATAAGCCTTTGGGTTCATGGAATCACAAAAGCTCCTGAGTTGGGAGGGATCCACAAGGATCAAGTCCAGCTCCTGGCCCTGCCCAGGACACCCCAACAATCCCAACAATGCCCCTGAGGGTGTTGTCCAAACGCCCCTGGAGCTCTGGCAGCCTTGAGGCCATGACCTGGTCAGTGCCTGACCACCCTCTGGAGAAGAACGTTTTCCTGGGATCCATCCTAACCCTCCCCTGACACAGCTCCAGCCATTTATTTCAAGGTCCTGTCACCCTTCAGACCCCCCATCCTGACCCTGCAGAGCAGCCAGGATGTCCCCCCCAGGCCCCAGCAGGCTGAGGGCTCACCACGCTTTCACAAACTGGCCTCAGCACTTCCCTCTTGCTGCCGTGTCATCATCTTAAAAAAAAGGGAAGAAAAAGTCCTTTACCAGCCAGCTCTGTCTCTCCTCTCCGAAATGTCACCCTGGGTTTCCTGTGTCAGCAGCCACCCAGGAGCAGAGGGAGCCTCCAGCTCTGTCTGCAGCATCCCGCTCTCAACTGGTGTTTTAACCCCTGCAGACCTGGCCCTCTGCCACTGACACCACTTGCCTGAGGCCACGTGTTTAAAAAAAGCCACAACCAAGCAAAAATCCAAACTGTGTCACTCCCTGATCGCCTCCTTCACATGGATTTAAAATCACAGGAGGTGATGGAAGAAACTCCCCCCAGCCAAACTGCATTTTCCTCTTCCACAGACAGCAGCAGAGATGCAGAGACATTAAGTGACCTGCAGAAGAGCTCAGATTTCATTAACCACCAAATTATGGATGTCCCCCATGTCCCAGAGGGCTGCCAGGCAACAGATCCGTGCCACTGGATCCTCCATCCCACATCTCCTCTCGCTGGGGGGAGCAGGAGGAACCTCCTTCATACCACGCGACAAGAACCAACTGCAAAACGCAGCCCTGAGATTGAGAAATGAGCAGAACACTTTGTTGTTTTTTTTTTTTATCAGGCCCTTTCATTGTATAAATAATTTATTTCAGTTCACAGCATTATGTCTGCCTCTTTAAAAAAAAAAGAAAAAGAAAAAGAAAAGACAGGAGGAACAGAGACTGATGGACAATGGGCAGCGGGATATCCAACACGGACGGGAACACAGCAGAGGGACCTGGGGAAATGAGACCTGCTAAAAAAATTCCAGGTCATGGAAACATATTTTGAGAAGACACACAACCTAAACAAAGACCTGACAGTTTCCCTCAGATGTCCTGCTGAGGAACCTCTTCTTGTAGCCCACCGTAGGTGACGTCTTCTTCACACGGGGAAAAATCAGTGTATGGTTGTGGAACAGGACAGAAATACCACGGAAGCCATGAGCTACTCATTGGAAAAGTCTCTTTAATTATTGCAGAAAGCAGAGCTGGTGGGAACAGCACCAGCACAGCGTCCCACCTGCACCTCCCAGTGCTCTGCCATTTCTCCAAGGGGATGCTCAGCTGGGTAGAACAAACTCCCAGGATATGGGAGCTCCATAAATACCACCAGGCTTTCCATGCCAGTGTTTGCTAAACCAAACAGCGAGGAGGGAAAACCCACAAAGTGTCATTCCTAAAACCTGCTCCCTCTGGAGCGGGGAGGGGGTCAACACAGCTTTCCATTTCACCTCTAAAATGGGTCACTCTCCAAAAAAAAGGGGTAATACACGTGGCTTCTGTGGCATCAAAAATAAATAATTCCTTTTTTTCTCTCTCTCTCTCGACGGCAAGTACCAAAGTGTTGGAGGTGAAGACAAAGCAGGGGAAGCCAAGGAAGTGGGAACAGAGCCACCTGCAGTGATGGGACCAGCCCACTCGCTCGGTGCACAAGTCGGGACTCGCGTCGGGAACTCAAAACCCCGCAAGGAGAGAAGAAACACAACTCGGCTGCAACATTTGTTTCCTCACAAAACCAAAAACAAACAAACAAAAAGAGCTATTTGGAAGGTGCTGAGCTCGTCCTGCAAGGGGGAGAATCAACTCCCCGAAAGCCGGAGGGCATTTTTCTTTTGTCTGCTCAGTGGTTTCCCCTCGGTGCTCAGGGAAGGGGTTTGCAAACGGGAAGGCTGGTGTAAAATCACCAGAAAATCCTGCCTGGCTCAAAATTCAGAGTATTTGGCCCCTGAGGGCTGCCTGCTTCTGCTCTGTGGGAAGCCAGGACCCTGGTTTTCTCCTGCAGAGAGCTAAAACACAGACAGCAAGTGGATTTTGGTCCCCAGTCCCATCCAGGTGCCAAAATGTTCACCTGCAGAAGGAGGTGGCAAGGCCTGACGCTGCCCGGGTGGCTCTGCAGGCAGAGCTTGCCCATATGGCTACCGTGGGCAACAAGGGGCTTTTAACCAGATTTAAATCTTTGTTAAAAACCTACCCCCTCCCCAAAGCTGCACCCCCCACGTCTCCTCACGCCCTGTCATTTTCCCTTTCCAGCAGAGATTTTTACAAGCTCTGGCCACCTCTGTCCGTCCATCCTGCCCTGCCATGACCCCCTTCTTAAAACCTGACTTGGCCTCCTGCCCCCACTGCAGAGCAGCACAGTGACCAGAACCACAAACTCAGCTTTTTTCTTTTTTTTTTTTTTTTTTTTGTGGATTCAGTAACTAACCCCTGGCTTGGATCACCTCCAGCCCTGCACCCGGGAGCACCCTCTGCCTGGGGACAGCACACAGCTGGGTCGGGGGCTTTGCTGCAGAAGGTGACACAACCCAGCCTTTGAGGGGAGTGGTCCAGGACGACCCTCCCAGCTCTTCCAGCAGCCTTAAAAAAAAAACAAAAACCCGGCGCTTTTTTTTTTTGGCTTCCCCCCCCCCCTTTTTATAAGCGAAGAGCTTAAAGCTCAGCACCACTCAGCAGCTGCTCAGCCCCCCCCCGCGCCGCATCCTTCCTCCCCCCACCCCAAAGGCTGCCTGTCCTTGCTCTGCACCCTAGAACACCAGCCAGGGCGGGTGGGTGTCCTCTTACCCGTCACCCCCTCCCCCCCTGACATTTTCTGCTGGTCCAGACCCCCCTCAAGTTTCCAGCACCCCTTCCCACCGCCGACCGCGGGGGAGGGATGCGGGGATGCAGGGATACGAGGATGTGGGGATACGGGCGGGCATCGGGGGCGCAGCTGCGAGACCCCTCCCCGCTGACCTTGCCGAGCCAGGGTGCACCCATATACCCCACCCCCCCCCCAAAGCATCCCCTGCCCCCGAAATGCATGTGGGGGGCTGGTATCGACACCCCCCGCCCCAAAATGCACACACTGGAGACCAAAAGCGCACCGGGCTCCTCTCGAACGCGCTTCAACAGGGTCCTGCCCTGTTGGCCCCCCCGGCACACAAAGGCTCGGTGGTCCTGGAGGGTGGAGCGGGGGGGATCACCCCGGTTTTGCATGTTTCCAGCCCAAAAGGAGTCCGGATCAGACCCTCAGGAGCGGGTGGGAGAGCGGAGCTCCGGGATCTGGGCTCGGCTGGCGGGAGCCGCTTTGTTACCACCACTATTGTCTGTTCGTTGGGGAAGGAGGAAAAAAAAAATAAAGGGGGGGGGGAAATAACAATTAAACCCAGAAGAATCGCTTTGGTTCTGTCTCCCCCTCGGTTCCTTTGTCTGCTCCTCCATCCCTCCCCGCCTCGGCGGGGCTTCTACCGCTTCTTCTTCTGCTTGAGGGACTTCCTGCGCTTGAGGATCATCTCGTAGAGCTTGTCCATGCCCTCCGTGAGCCCCTCGCCGATGATGGCGCAGGCGGGCTGGATGTGGTACGTGGTGGAAGGGGTCAGCTCGTGGAGGGCGAGCTGCTTCTCGATCTCGGCCACCGGCAGCGACTTGGGCAGGTCCTGCTTGTTGGCGATGACGAGCAGCGGGGTGCCCTGGTTCTCCGCGAACTTGGTCACCTTGTGCAGCTCCGTTTTGGCTTCCTCCAACCGGTCCACGTCCACCGAGTCCACCACGTAGATGATGCCATCGGTGCAGCGGCTGTAGGACTTCCAGAGCGGGCGCAGCTTCTCCTGCCCGCCCACGTCCCAGAAGTGGCAGCTGATGCCCTTGGCCGTCCCGTTGCTCAGCCGGATCTTCTCGGTGTTGAAGCCGATGGTGGGCACGGTGTTGACGAACTCGTTGAACTTCAGCCGGTAGAGCACCGTGGTCTTCCCCGCCGAGTCCAGGCCCAGCATGACGATGTGCAGGGACTGGAAGGCGGAGATGTTGGACGAGATGTTCCCCATGGCCACGGCTCACGCCCCGCTCACAGCCCCGCTCCCATCCCCGCGCCGCCGGCCCGCGGCGGGGGCACGGCTCGGGCACGGGGATCGGGATCAGGGAGCGGGGAGCGGGATCGGGGAACACGCAGCTCGGCTCCACGCGGCAGCACAGCGCGGGCACTGGAGACCCCCGCCCCGCCCGGCAGGAGGAGGAGGAGGAGGAGAAAGAGGAAGAGGAGGAGGAGGGGCCGCGCCGCCGCCTTCCTCCCGCTCCGCCTCCCGTCCTGCCCGTATCGCTCCTGCCTGCACCGCCCCTGCCTGCACTTCACCTGCCCCTGCCTGCACTGCTCCTCCTGCCTGCACTGCTCCTCCTGCCTGCACT